>NW_022103955.1:3426812-3450338 GCF_000313985.2 Echinops telfairi
GGGGGGGAAGACCTTCTGGGTCTGTCCCGACTGCAGACTCCTCGAAGCAGGATTCGTGGAGGCTGTGCAAAGGGAAGGGGCGAGCCCAGACGGGCTGCTTGGCCCCCGCAGGCAGCCAGTAAGGTCCCCACCGCCGACACAAAAGCAGGGCGGCCGGGTGCTAGTGCCATGGGAGTTCTTTCTGCCGTTTGCTTCCACGTTCATCCACAAGTGAGGACGTCCTTCCTTTGCATTTTCGGAGCGTGAAAAGTACTACGTCAACACTTTCCCACATGCTTTTAAAAAATGTTTTGTTGATGAAAGAGGCAGGATAATTATAAAGAACATTTATGAAAATGCTTGCTCTGTGTTGGATCCTGTGCGTTGGCTCATTTTAAGGGACTTGATCAAGTATGTCAGTCTAATAGCCAAGATTTGTGAAGAAACGTATTAAATATTATTGTGTGTGGGACACACACTCACACACGCCTGTTTTCCTTTATTCCAACTGGGACCCTGTAGGACAGGCTGCAGTCTTTAGTGCCACACCTTTTTCCCACTGAAGGTTCAAACTACCAAACTTCTGGTTAATAGCAAAGCTCACTGGAATATGGAAAAGCTGCTTATTAGGAATACTTAATTCTTCAAAATTTTCTGATGAAAACAGGCGTCTGTTAATGTCATATTCAGTGCCAAACGCTTTGTTAAAATGTAAAATGAACTAATACAGGTCTTGATACAGGTCCACAATGGTGCGTTTAAAACGTTTCAGCCAACTATGTTTCAGAATTTATTTTTGTTTGAATCATTAGAAGACAAAAAATGCTTCATAGACCATAGACCAAAAACCCAAGTACAATTTGGCTCACCATCCTGGGTTCAGGCACACTGATATTTCTGTGGTGAAAGAATGAGTGCTGGCCGTAAGTGGGGTACAGAAAGGCTATACACAGCCCCACACTTGTTGGTGTCAGCTCTTGTCACCAAATGAATTTTTGGTGATAAACTTATCTAAAAAAAATAACTTTAGTCTTTACAGCTTTTCGAAGTTTGGAATTATCATAAGGAATTATAGCAAGAGAAGCTTTTCTGAGAAGAGTTGCTTCTTGGCACTTTTTTCCCCTCCTGAACCAGAGATTGACATTTTGAATACCTCCAGGAAATATCCTTGCAGATATTTTTATATAATTCCTCCTTGATATTATCCAACTATTATCCAAATGATGGGGAGAAACTTATTAAGCATTAGCAGATGGAAGAAGCTCACACAGATAGAAAGAAAAAGCAAAACCCATTGTCATCTTAGGCTAGCTTCTGGAGCCCTCCTCCTCCTCCTGAGAGTCACTATGGAGACACCAAAATGATGATCAAACCACTGGCCAGTAATCGGTCTTTCCAGCCTCACTGTTAGTGTCTCTGTTCGCACTATCACCATTGTTTGCCAAGATGATAGCTATTGACAGTACATTACTGTAACTCCTGCCTCTTAAAAACATGCTTCAAAATGCTGGCAGAGGGATTTCCCACAACACAGTCCCTCTCTTTCTCAAAAGCCCTCACTGGTTACCAAAAAAGTCCAACCTCCTTAGTCTGGCCTCACAATCTGGGTCCCTCAGTCCTTCAATACTTGCAAGACCATTCATACCAGACCTTCCTAGCCTCGCCCTTTGCTGGGTCCCTGCCAGTCAGCGTCTTGTCTGGAGTCCTGATGAACGTGCTGCCTCCACGAGGCCTGCTAGGTGGTCCAGACGCAGAGTAATCCCTCTTCGTGTGGAAACTGCTCTTACGGCCTCCTAATGAGTAATTACCTTTCACTCTGCCTTATAATTAAAGCATAGCCGACAAAGCTGTGTGCTGTGCACTTCTCCACTGCTAGGCCGTGCCTTATTGCTCCCGGGGACCCTCACGTGGCCATGAAACCCTTCTCCAAAGCTGGAGCGGCAGAACAGCTTTTAAGAGAAATGCATTTGCTAATTGAAAAATTAGGTTAATATTTTCCAGCAAATTTAATGCCCTCTACTAAACTGTAAGCTACTAAGCAGACGAGTGTAATGATTGCTATTGTTAGATGTTGCCGCGTCCGTTCCAGCTTACAGCGCCCCTGTGCACAACCCTGCCAGGTCCCGCCCCGCCTCACAGTCGTTCCGCTGTTTGGGTCCACTGCTGCAGCCACGGTGCCAGTTGATGTCCTTGAGGGTCTTCCTTTTTTTCATTGGCCCTCTGTCTTGTTAAGCATGATGTCCTTCTCCAGGGACTGATTTCTCCCGATGAATTTCCCAGAGTCCTTGAGATAAAGTCTGGTCACCATCAATTCTAAATAGCACCCTCACTGTGCTTTCTTCCAGACAGAAGTCTGTTCTTCTTGTGGTCCATGGTATTTTCAATATTCCTCACCAGCACCATCGTTCAAATGCATGCATGCACACTTCTCTGATCTTCCTTATCCATTACCCAGTTTTCACACGCGAATGAGGTGACTGAAAATACCACGGGTCTTTCTGCTGGTTAGCGCTGTAAAGAGGTCTTGTGCAGCAGATCTGCGAAATGCAGTGCATCCTGTAATTTCACAGTACTTTGCAAAGTAGATGTTCACTAATAAATAATCCTTGAATGAATGAACATGTGACTCAAATAAATGAATCAAAGAAGGAGACAGCACTGTTAAGTAGGTGCAAACGTACAGTAGTATCACTACCGAAAGCCAGACTCTGCCATGGAGTCATTGTAACTCACAGTGACGCCCTGTGGGCTTCTCAGAACGTAGGTATTACTGAGAGTAGAAAGCCCAGTCTTTCTCCTGCTGAAGCTTCCGGGGGTTTTAAACTGGCAACAATGATCACTGTCCAACAAGTAACGGCTGCACAGCCAGGGCTCCTCATAGCTAGAGGAGTGTTCTAGTGATTCATAAGTCATTGGTCCTAAACACGACTACTGCAAGGTAAAACGACTAAGTCACATATATCTCTGAGCTATTTTGTTCTCCTGCTTATTTTTTTGCTTTTGTTGTTGTTGTGGTGGTGTTATGGACTTTAAGGTAAGGTGACCAGATTTTAACATTGGTACAGCGGGACACCATTGATAAAACTCATATCCTGGTGAAGTAGCCACATGGCAGCTGAAAACGTATACCCTAGCTTGTCGTGCATTCTTTCCAAAAATCAGGTCTTTTTTAAAATGCCTCGGAACGCGAGACAAATTGTTAAAAATTGGGACTGTCCCACCAAAAGTGGAACGTCTGGTCACCTTACTTTAGGGGCCCTGGTGTTGTAGTGGGCCACAAGCCTGGCTGCTAACTGTGAAGACGCATCAAACCACCAGCACTCTGAAGGAGAAACGTGAGGCTTGCTGCTGACATAAAAAGTTAAACTCTTAGAAACCCACCGGGACAGTCTATTCTGTCCTATAGGGTCATATGTGTTGGAATCAACTCGATGGCAGTGAGCAAGTATTCATTGACTTTAATTAAACCTAGCTCTTTCAAAGAATTCCTGAATTTTCAGGTTTGCGAAACCTGTTATTGTTGCCAGATGCTGCAAGGGTCGTGAATTATTTAATGTGGCCCTTCCAGCAAACTGTTTAACTCCCACAAAACAATCTACCTTGCATGGTAAGAAGGTGGGGGGAAGATATTGATAGGACCCAGTTGTGAGTAATTGAGAAAGGGATTCCTTGGAGAACCAGCCTGGCATGTATAAAATGACGCCTCGGAGAAGCAGGAGAGATTTCATTATCAGCAAGAGCCTGAGAGCCCTGCACAGTGAACCTACGGGATCCAGGTGACACCTCTCCCAACAGAGGAGCAGAAAAGAACAAGCAGCCAGGCATGGAACAGAATGATGGACTTCCCAACCCAAAGAGCAAGTTAAAATGAGTGCTTTTGTGCAGGAAGCTGTCTTGTGGAGGAGGGGGCTTCTAGGTATTTAATTCATGAGGTTGGGCTTGCCCATCCACAGAAGTGAAGCTGCGTGCCTATGGGTTGAAGCTCATAGCAGAGTGGTGTGCCCCTTTGGGCATTCGTTAACAGACCTGAAACTTTATAGCACGTACTGGTAAACAACTACCCCGATCACTCCTCACTAGCATGACAACTTGTTAACACCCTTAATAAACCCTTTAATCAACACTCAATACGCCCTTGAATTTGGCTGTGAGTGTCTCTGTAGCCATTGCAGTGGGTATTAGAACCGAGAGATAAATTATAGAGATAGAGAAGTAAAATAGAAAACATAAATTAAGATAAAACAGATGCCCTCCAGTGAGTTCTGACTCAAGGAGACCAAAACATGGCCTGGCCTAATGCTGTCCTCACAAGTGTTCTGTTTGGGCTCATCATTGTCCGTCCATCTCATTGGCCAGCTTCCTCTTTTCACGGACCCTCGACTTCATCAAGCCTGGCGGGCTTGTCTAGGAGTTGTTCAGAAAGCTGGCAGAAAGCAAATCCTGGCCGTTACAGAGCACTCGGCAAAGGTGGTTTTCCTTTTTCCCTTTCTGATCCACTTCCCATCTGAACGACTGTTTGGTGTCCTGGGAGGTTCATGTATGGTTTTCTTCTACGAGCTCCCTGCTTGGGCTTCAGGTCAGGTGTGATCAAAGAGTGACCCCTGCAGCGATCTAGAGCAGGAGAAAGTGAGTTGGGATAACTTTCCCCCAGATTTCTTCATTGGAATGCTACAGGCAGGGTCCTTCTACTGCAGACCTCAGCTCCGGACTGCAGGACTCACCTGTGCCATCTCCACGGTTGGTAACGAAATCTGCTGCACAAGACTTCTGTGCAAGGATGTTACTTGGTGCAAGAACTAAGGTGCACTTGACCCAAGCCGTGCTATTTTCAATTGCCAAATGCATGTGAAAATTGCAAATGCATGTGAAAGTTGGACATTGAGTAAGGCATACTGAAGAAAAACAATGCATTTGGACTAAGGTTCTGGCAAAGAATATTGAGAGCACCACGGACTGCCAAAAGAAGAAACACATCTGCCTTGGAAGAAGTACTGCCAGAATGTTCCTTAGAGATGAGGATGGAGCATCTTCTTCTCATGTGCTTTGGACGTGTGGTCAGGAGAGACCAGTCCTTGGAAGAGGATATCATGCTTAGTAAAATGCAGGAGCAGCAAAAAAAAAGAAAAGCCCTCAATGAGATGGGTCGACAGAGTGGCTGCAGCAATGGGCTCGGGCATAGGAGCAATTGTGAGGATGGTGTGGGGCCAGTCAGTGTTTCATTCTGTTGTGCTTAGGGTCGCTGGGAGTCGGAACTGACTTAGTAGCAACCTTTACTGGGCCATTCAGACTTCGGTGACAGCTGGAGCAGAGGAATTCCTCCTCCTCCTCTCTTACATTATTGTTGATTGATTCCTTCACCCTCTCATAGTTGCTGTCCATTTCCTCATCTACCGGCATTGAGTTTATCATCTCTCTTCTACCAACATTTTAACTAGTGCCTATCCTCACTGAGCACTGAGGCAAGAGCTCATAAGTGGAAGCATCGATATTTCTGTATTAAACTGTACTGATACTCAAACTGTAAGTGAAAAACAAAACTATAAATAGCCACACATCCGTTCAGGAGTATTTCCATCAAATAAAATCAGGTATGACTTGGTCTTATTGTCAAATGAGTTACCAAAACTTCTATTGGGCTTAAGAATTCTCTGGATTTCATAATTATAGATATGGGAGTGGCTTTTGTAGATTCTGTTAACAATTTTTGCAACCCACTGGGCAAGGGATGAGAAAGAATTAGGCCATGACAGCTGCCTTGTCATCTGAGTAGCCAGGTCCCAGAATGGTTCTTCTTCTGTAAAACCAGTTGATAAACTTGCCTGGGCGGTGCGTGATTAGAGCACAGAAAACAGCATTTTCCACTCATGTAACTTCATCAAAGGGGAAAGGAAAATCTGCCCTCCTATACTGTACTGCTCTGGGTCTCACCAAACCACCAGGCACAGGGTGAGCGCTCATCAACCTATGGCAGTATGTTACCAGGAGCCTCTTCATTGAATTCCTGGAAGCATCGTCATGTTTTAGTTGCAAAAATGTTCCCAAAGTCACCCACGCAAGGCTATAGCTACATTGGTTTCAACCCCAGGGAGTCTGGCTCCAGATTCCAGACTCTCAAAGCCACATTGTCTTTCACAAATGGTTTGCGATGATTTGACAGACGTTTTTCATTATGTAGCACAGTGATGTGGATAGAATTGAATTTATGTTTCTTTGGGGTAGCTCGTCATCCATCTGTTGTTTCTTATTGTGTGATAGTGATCACTGTTGTTGTTGTTGTTGTTGTTGTTGTTAGGTGCCGTCCAGTCAGTTGCGACTCAGAGCGACCCTGAGTGCAAAACAAGGAGACACCTCTGTCCTCGCAATTGTTAACATGCCAGAGCCCATTCTTTCAGCTACTGTGTCACTGCATCCTGCTGAGGGCCCTCCTCTCCTTTGCCGCCCCTGCACTTGACCAAGCACGACCTCCCGCTCCAAGGCCTGGTCTCTCTGAGAACGTGCCCGAAGTCCACGAGGTGAAGTATCACCATCCTTGCCTCTATGGAACATTCTGCTGGCATTATCTCCCCTGTTGCTTCAATAAGTGTTGCTTGTGGATCCCTGTGAGTCTAACAAATTACAGGCAACATTTCTGAGAACACTTCCAGAACACTGACTTGTGATTTTGTTGAACCGGTACATATGCAAAGAAGCCGTCCTTTGACGTCAGAATGGCCGGCGGACTCATTCGGCACGTCTGATAGGCAGATGACCCAGCCTCGCCTGCTAAAGATGAAGAGGCTGGAAGCGCCTTGATGAAGATCCAAACTAACAACCTCCAGCGTGGATTAAACCGCAACATGAAACAAAAAACCTTCCAATACGACAAATAATATCATGAGAAAGGGAGAAAAACTTGCCAAGGATTTTATTTTCTGTGTACCCACAATCAAAATGTATGTTACCTGATTAGACTACAGTGGAAGAAAGGTACATTGAAAAACATAAGCAAGAACCCTTGCTTCTTGTATTGAGTGCTGACAGCCAGTTCTCAATCTTCCTGAGCTTTTGCTATTCATATTTGTAAAAGGAGATGATAATATTTACCACAGAGTTGTTTACCAGGATTTTGAAGGGATAACTTGTAAAATTATTATGCACTAATACTCCCAAAACATAGATTCTTTTTATTTTGCTATGCATTTAAGAAATTGTTCTCTTATCTTCTCCTTTGTTAGCTGGTAGCCAGAGGGAATTCAGTAAATTGTAGCCACTATCAGTCACTTAGGCCCAAAGACTATAAATATTTTTGCAAAAAAGGTAATGATTGTGTTAACAGAAGCTATGCTTTGAAACTGAGCAGCAATAGTAGATAGCAGGAAACTGATATTTGTTTGTCAGTTGAAACACTATTCAGCTGATACCTAGTTATTACTGATTATTATCTTGCTCAAAGAAGTCTTGGAAAGCCAGGAGACCAAAATACCCGAGGGAGCCTCTCAGCACTCACATGCTCCTGACAAGGAAGAGAGGAAGACTTGATTCACAGCACAGCATTCCCAATCCGTCATCCATGGTCAGGTCTCTGATGCTGCTAGCCTACTAAATGTCCTACCTGGTGCACAGTAGGCTTAAATAGCAACTTAGTGAACAGGGGAAACCCTATTCCACTCAACTCTCAGTTCCTCCATCTGCAAGTTTCGTGACTTTGACTTTCTCAAAAAAGCATGAGAACTCAAGGTATGGCAGTGTGGGATCAACGAGTCTCAAGACTAGAGAAAATAATGCAACGTAAAGCACCCCATGCATTTATAGATGTATGGCTAATAAATGTAATTTATGAAACGCGACCCGGTTCAAATGGCATTAAAGACAGCAACCCACTTCCAATAAGTTGATTTTCACTCTTAGTGACCCTGTAGAAGGTTTCCAAAGTTGTAAATCTTTGTGAGAGCGGATAATCTCATCTTTCTCCCACAGAGCAGCTGGGGGACTTGAACTACCAACCTTGACTTTAGAAGTTCATTACTTATCTGACCCCATCACCCGGGCTCCCTAAAGACAGTAGAGTTGAGCTGTCATAGTACAACAGGAATTGGAGGGAGAGGACAATTCCTTCTGATTGGTGCTCTGTCATTTGCTAGTACTGAGCTGGGTTGGCTTCTCTTGTCGCTTATGATCTCTTCATTGGGGAATCCACACTGGAGCAATTTGAACTTTAGATTGCATAGGAGAAAATACATACTGAGAAATATAGAAAAGGAAAGTCTAAGGACAAAAGTAATATAATTTCATGCCCTTTGTATCCTCCCAATCCAGAATGGCGTCTGGTATAAGTGCTCCCAGCTCAATTCGTGAATTTCTAAATGTGCGCCTACTAAACGAATACATGAAGGAGTAACAACCAGTTCTCCAGCACTCCCCCTGCCCCAACCAAAACCAAGCAACAACAAAAAACCCGTTCAATGTAAGGAGATGAGGGTAGCTTTTCCATCCCTTATCTAGAGTCAACAAGCTCCACGCAGAACGGCTGAAGCACACGGCGAATTCCTCATTCGTAGAGAAGCTAGCGGAGAAAACCAGCAAAGAGGAGGCAAATGGCAAGTACACACTGAGTCTGCCGAGAAGACGGCCAAATAAGGGCAACTGTGGGGAGAAAAAAATGTCGATGAGAAGCAGATTTTAAATGATTCCGTTGGCTGTAGGTAAATTTTTACTAATCAAATTACTTTAGAACTACATGTCACTTGGATCAAGTTTGCCATCTAATTTAGGAAATGTACCCCCTTTGCTGCCATTGATAGCTAAAGTGAATTCAGAACAAAGGGATTTTACATTCTGTGGGACAGTGATTAAGATTATAATAATTATCTCTCAAGGGTCTCATCATCTTCAACATCATTTCAAGCACTTTGAGAAGATCTTCAAAAACAGCCAACCCTCAAGTGGCCATTTATTTTTACACGTGGTAGTGACAAAAAAACAAAACAAAACATGCAAAAAACACACAAGCAAATTTATTTGGGCCCAAATGTGGTTCCCATTTCTCTCTGAAAAGGAACAGAAGTTGATGTTAGGGAACAACGTATTCTGGTACTTAGAACCTAGCTTTCCTTCAGAAGCCTCAAAAGTTCCTATAAACATGAACTCATTTATTGCCACCCCACCGAGCACCACTCAGGGCAGAGGAAATGGAATGAAGTAGTAAAATAATTATAAGTATCATAAGAGCTACAATTTACTGAGAGCCTTATAAAACATATTAAACTACTTTCTCAGGTTTAAAATATTAGTCTGGACGATTCAGAGATAGCTTGGCATTGCTCAGTTCCTGGAACTTGTTACCAGAGTGCCTGGATTGAATCCAACTCCATCATTTTCTAGCTCTGTGACTTGGAAAGTGTAGCCTCCGTGAAATTTCATTTTTGTCTATGAAAAGTGGAGATGATAATAATGGTACCCATGCCATGTTTTGTTGGGAGGACTATGGGAGTTAAATGCTTAAAACAAAACCTATCACCTTGTAAATTCCACATAAATGCCACCCACTGCACTGTGTCATTTCCAACTCAGAGTGCCCATGCCCATTCCCGAGTAGAACCGTATGGTTTTCTCCACTGTGCATCAGCAGACTTCTCTTACTCAGTTGCAGGTTGAGTTTAAACCACCAACCTTTAAGTTAGCAGCCAGTCACAAACCACTCAAGCCACCCAGGAGGAGTTGTAAGTGCCCGGCCACTTGTAGCCCCAAGATGACATCTTGCTCAGAGAAAAAGATACTTTGGGGGGAAGGTTTTCAGAGGTCCCCCAAAAGTGCTGTCAACTTTGGTCAAATACATGTTCCTACACCCAAGGGATGGCATACTCTATTTCCAGGCCTGTGGCATCAGACACGCCCTAGGGAAGAAGGGTTGGGCATACATTACCTCTGGAAGACTGTTCTTTAATCGCGCTAGCAATGATGTCCAAAAGACGGGATCATAAAGAGATCCCTCCACCCGCCGAAAAAAAAAAAAAAAGGCCGCACAACTAACAAAACAGCAACAATCAGAATTGTTCTTCCCTCCAATTATAGTTGTATTATTACCTTTAAATTATTTAATTTACCTTCGTGCGCCTATCTTCAATGCCATTTTACAGGGTACACAGTGCATGGGCACAGAGACAGTGTTCTCTCATCTTGAGACTCATCGGCCCTTTTCTCCCATCACTTCAGCGATCCCACACTCTCTGAGAGAGCCACAGGAAGGCAGGGTTCTGTCGTTTTGTTTTACAGTACCATAGTAGCCACTTTTATCATTGTAGATGTAGAAAATGACAGATATTATTATAGCCAGAATAGAGAAGTGATTGAAGCATGAATGCTCAGCTGCTGAATGACATTTCAGAAACATAACCAGAGACAACCAAGCTTTCAATTACAACAGCTCACTCCTTACAAGTTTTCTAAACTCCAAAATTTTACATTGAATAAAGAACGCTGGAAGACTAAATCAACCAAAAGCAAACCCACTGCTGTGGAGTCTATTCTGACTCATAACAACACCATGGACCGAGCAGACCTCCAAGACCACAGTCGTTATGGAAACAGACAACCACATCTTTCTCCCATAGCGTTTTTGCGAGATTATAGCTGAGTGCTTAACCATATGCCACCGCTGTTCCTGAATATTAAATATGGAAGTTTTTAATCCATAACAAAGATAATCAGTGGGTGCCCACCTTCCTGATAGGATCACTGAAGACAAAGGTGTGCATAAGCAAATGTGGTGAAGAAAGCTGATGGGGCCCCGTTATCAAAAGATATAGCGTCTGGGGTCTTAAAGGCTTGAAGATAAACAAGTGGCCAGCTAGCTCAGAAGCAACAAAGTCCACATGGAAGAAGCACACCAGCCTGTGAGATCACAAGGTGTCAAAGGGATCAGGTATCAGGCATCAAAGAACAAAAATGCATATCATTGTAAATGAGGGTGAGTACAGAGTGGAGACCCAAAGTCCATCTGTAGGCAACTGGACATCCCCTTACAGAAGGGTCGCAGGGAGGAGACAAGCCAGTCAGGGTGCAGGGAGCAATGAAGAAACATACAACTTTCCTCTAGTTCAAATGCTCCCTCCCACCACTATCATGATCCCAATTCTACCTTACAAATCTGGCGAGACCAGAGGATGTACACTGGTACAGATAGCAATTGGAAACACAGGGAATCCAGGACAGACCAGTGGTGAGAGTGGTGATACTGGAAGGGTGGAGGGAGGGTGGGGTAGAAAGGGGGAACTGACTACTACTATTTACAAGGATCTACATATAACCTCCTCCCTGGGAGATGGACAACAGAAAAGTGGGTGAAGGGAGACATCAGACAGTGTAAGATATGACAAAATAATAATAATTTATAAATCATCAAGGGTTCATGAAGGAGAGAGGAGCGGGATGGGAGGGGGAAAATGAGGAGCTGATACCAAGGGCTCAAGTAGAAAGCAAATGTTTTGAGGATGATGGCAACAAATGTAGAAATGTGCTTGACACAATGGATGGATGGATGGAGTGTGGTAAGAGTTGATCCTCCAAGTAGCATCGACAGGCCTGTTCTGAGGCACTGGCTATGCCCCCAGCCTTTCAGACTTTAAGTAGTTTCTAAGGTTAGGGGAGTCACTTAAATCCTTTCATCTATTTAAGTGGTTTTCATAATAAAGTTCCAATAAGACGACAAAAAAAGAGAGAATTGTACGAGCCCCCAATACAATGATTTAAAAAAATCTATTTTTCATATGCAGTGGACTTGATAGTAACTCCTTTGATGAGAACTTTGATGTGCTGTTTAATGATTTTAATCTTGATTTTAAAAGAGATTATCACTTTTTTCAGTTGTAAGAAGCATCTCAAAATGGAAATAAAATGTGGTTCATGTGAAAAAAAGACCACAAAGATAATGTAGCTTATGATTTTAGACAAGGGTAGCATTGCTTCCATGGGGGATTTGAAACTCAGAAAGGAGTAGAAAGAATGTGGGAGAGACAGAGAAGATATATATAGATATAGATATACATAAATATATATATATTACTTTCTGAGCTATATGTATTTTTCTTTCTGAGGTAGAGAAGGTTATCTGGCCTGACCCCTGATGTCAGGAGAGGCGAGCAACAGGTCTGAAGATCAGAGGAGGGAGATGTTTGTGAGGTGCTGTTGAGTCAGTTCTGACTCATACAACAAAACACAACACTCCCCGGTCCTGTGCCAGCCTCACAGCTGTTCTAGTGTTTGAGCCTACCAATGTCACCCCTGGGTCAATCCATCTTGTTGAAGGCCTTCCTCTTTTTCAGTGCCCTGCTATTTAACCAAACATGATGTCTGTCTTCAGGGACTGGTCTCTCCCGACAACATGTCCAAAATACTTGAGATGAAATCTAGTCATCCTTGCTCTCGTGAGCATTCTGGCAGTACTTCTACCAAGACAGATCCGTCTGTTCTTTCAGCAGTCCAAGGTACATTTAATATTCCTCACCAACATAATAATTCAAATGCATTGATTCTTCCTTATTCAAAGTCCAACTTTCACATACATATGACCTAATTAAAAATACCATAGCTTGGGTCAGACACACCTTAGTCCTGAAAGGAACATCCTTGATTTTTAATGCTCTTAAGAGGTCTTACCCAAAGCGATGTATCATTTGATCTCTCAATTGCTAATTCCATGAGCACTGATTGTGGATCCAAGCAAGACAAAATCCTTGACAACTTCAAATTTTCTCCAATATCATGATGTTACTTACTGGTCCACTTGTAAAGACTTTCACAAGCAAGGTTGTGTCATCTGAATACTGAAAGTTAATGAGCCTTCCTTCAATTCTGATGCCACATGCTTTGTATAATCCATTGTGTCTGATGATTTGCTCAACATCTAGATTGAATAAGTAGGATGAGAGGATGCAGCCCTGATGCACACCTTCTCGGACTTTAAACCATGCAGTACACTCTTATTCTGTTCACATAACTGTCTCTTGGTCCATGTGCAGGTTCAGCATTAGCACAATGAAGTGTTTTGGAATTCCCATTTTTCTCAAGGTTATGGTCCACATAGTTGAACACCTTGGCATAATCAATAAAACACAAGTAACCATATTTCTTGTGTTCTCTGCTTTCATCCAACTCCATTGTTGCTTATAGCAACAATGATATCCGTTGTTCCAGGTCCTCTTGCGAATCCAGCCTGAACCCCCAGCAGCTCCCAATCAATGTACTGATGCAGCCATTTTGTTATATAATTTTTATATAATTGAAAGAGGGGGGTTGTGGAAAGAATTAAAATGTTGAAACTAGGCTGGGGGCTATTGGTTAATGGATATAGCACCTTCTTCTCGTTCTGTTTTCTGTTCTGATGGATCGTTTGTGCCTAAGCAGTTCAACTACCAATCACAGCAACACAGCAGCTTGGTTTACCTTACTTCCCCCCGGGAATCAAAAGATACGTTTCAGTGTAGTTACTCTTTAATATTCCTGTTCTCTGTTCTCAAATCATATGCTAATCATTTACTTAAATTTTTATTGCTAAGCAAACTAAGACAAATCATAAAATAGGTAAATCTAAGTTTTTTAAAGAAATATTATCTCCAGCCCACTCTTCACTCATTTCAAAAGCAAAGTTAGAAGACCAACAATGAGAAATCTGAAAATAAAATTAAGAAAATGTTTCCATTCATAACGGTATCTCAAAAAAAAAACCACTAAGGAATAATCCAACCAAGGATATGAAAGACTTGTACGCCAAAAGCAATAAAACAGCATAAGACCTGAAGGAAGATCTAAATAAATGGCAAGGCATTTTATGTCCATGGATTGGAAGATGTCAATTATTAAGATGTCAAAATGACCTAAAGTAATCCATCTGCGACTCTGCATCCAATAACATCACATTGGTAGCTTCAAAATTCCAAGCAACTTTTTTGCAGAAATGATAAAAAACAATTCTCAAATTTACATGGACTTACCAAAAGCCAAAAATACTCCTTGCCATAGAATCAATTCTGACTCTTAGTGACAGTATAAGGCAGGGTAGAACTGCCCTTGTGAGTTTCTGAGCCGTAACTCTTTATGGGAGTAGGAAGCCTCATCTTTCTTCCACAGAGTGGCTGGTGGTTCTGAACTGCTGACCTTGTATTTAGCAGTCCAATGTTTAACCCACTAAGCCACCGGGGTGTTCATTGGGATTTATAAGGGACCCTAAATACTTAAAGTGACTCTGACATACAAAACCAATGTAGAAGGATTCACACTTCTCTTTAAAATATACAGAAAAGCTATAGCAGAAATTAAACAATATCATTAATAACCCACTGAAGTAAAATTTTGCTGCAGATAATTTAAAACTTGTTGCAGCAGCACACTGACAGGGAGCTACCAGAAACTCAAGCCAGATTCAGAAGAGGATGTGGGATGAGGAAGATAGTTGCTGGTATTAGACGGATCATAGCTGAAAGCAGAGAATACTAGAAAGAATCTTACTTGTGTTTTATTGACTATTGAAAGGCACGTGCATGTAGGACTCATAAAAAACTAGGGATGAAATTGAGAAGAATGGGAATTCTACAATGTTTGAATCTGCTTATGTGGAAACTATACATGGACCGTCTTTCAAACAAAACAAAACATGGTTTAAATAAAAGATGGCAGCCTTAAATTAAACATGGTTTAAATTAAGAAAGATGTGTGTCCAGGTTGTATCCTTTTATCACACCCTTTCAGTCCGTGTGCTCAGTACACGATCCAAGAAGCTGGACCCCATGAAGAAGAACATGACCCCAGGATCGGAAGAAGACACAATCACAACCTTCGATATTCCTGTAACAGAGACAAGGACAATTTGAAGCACTTGTGATAAAAGTCAGACTTCCACCTTCAGTATGAGTTGCAAGTCAATGTAAAGAAAATCCAAACCCTCACCACCGGAGCAGTAGGCAGCATCGTGATAAGTGGAAAAAAAGAGGCAAGTTGTCAAGGATTTCAATTTGCTTGGATCCACAATAAATGCTCATGGTAGCAGCAGTCAAGAAATCAAGTGGTGTATTATGTTGTCAAATCTGTTGCATTATCTCATGCAAGGTTTAAGGAGCGAGCATATCACTTTGAGGACACACTCAGGTGTGCCTGATCAGCGCCATAGTATTTTCAATCACTTCATAAGCGTGTGAAAGTTGGACAAATGAAGAAGGAAGACCAAGGGGATTTGATGCATTTGAACTAACGTGTTGGCAAAGAACACTGAAAATCCTATGAGCTGCCGGATCAGAAATCAATCTGTCATAGAAGAAATAACAACCCAAATGTTCTTGAAAAATGACAGACCCCGAGACTTCATCTTGTGACCTGTAGACACGTATCCAGGGAATGCAATTCCTTGGAAAAGGAAATCAATCGTTACCAAGTAAAAAATCATTTTTGATAGTGGAGTCTTAGATAAGGCACCAAAAGCATGAACAATTCGAGATAATTTGTAGCTTCATTAATGAAGCCTTGAATCATGAATTTTGTCTGTGAGTTCTGTATAGCTATTGTAACAGATATTAGAACCTAGAGATAAATTATAGAACATCAGTTAAGGCAACACAGTACTGCCCTGATGTGTACTGTTGTTGTATCATTAGGTGACAATTCACCGTGAACCTATGTACAACAGAAGGAAACACTGCCTGGTCCTGCACCATCCTCCCAATTTACATGACTAAACCCAATCACTGTGTCAATCCATCTCTTTGATGGTCTTCTTTTCACTGGCCTCCTACTTTTACTAAGCATAAAAACATTTTCCAGGGACTGGTTTCTCCTGATAACATGTCCAGAATATGTGAGATGAATACACTAATGTGTTAGACAGGGTTCTCCAGAGAAACAAAACCAGGACACTTATGATATATAGATATAGATATAGCATGAAGGAATATGACAGCTAACTAGTCCACACAGCAGTACAGAGGGCTCAGTTCAACTCACTTTCATGGAACAGTTAATATACTGGAAGTCCTTTATCTCACAAGGGCTGCTGGGTCCAAGGTCAAGGGAGCAGACAGCTGAGTCTTCCATTGGGCATTGCAGGCAGTCCAGCCACAGGCAGCAAACAGCAGGGGAGGTCACCAATGCTCAACAAGACAACAGGATCCGACAGCCCCAGCTTAAGCAATGTATACACCAACAGCATGGCAGAGCAGGTCTCAAAGGAACCTCAAGCTCTAGCAACACAATCCACAGTTGGCTGTCCCACAGGTAGTGTAGCTCACAAGTTGAAGCAGAGAACTAGCTAAGGCAGCAGCATGCTGGTCGGATCATGAGAGCAAGAGAGAGATAGGGTTTTCCAAGTCATTTATCTCTCTGTTCTCCAATCAAACTGCGACCTTATTAATTCCACATGGTCCTATTGGCCAGGTTGGCAGAATAAACCTGCCTATCACAACTAATTTTTATTGTACCCTTAATCCCAATAGCTAAAAGATGAAAACAATCTAAGTGTCCATCGATGGATGAATGGATAAATAAAATGTGGCATATATATGTACAATGGAATATAATTCAGTTATAAAGAAAAATGAAATTCTGATATGAGCTACAGCATGGATAAACCTTGAAAACATTATATTGAGTGAAGTAAATCTGGTACAAAAGGATAACTATTACATGATTCCAATTGTATGACATACAATAAATTTAGATACCAAAGTTTATTAGAAGTTATCAGAGGTGACTAGGAGAGAGAAATAGAGAGGTAGGAACCTCTGTTAATAGTGTAGAAAAGTTTGGTAGCAAATCGTGATGGTTGCTCAATATTGGGAACATAATATCTTTGGATTGTACAAGTAAAAATTGTTGAAATGACAAATGTTTGCATATACATTTCACCACAATTAAATTTTTTCAACTGAAGTTTGAAGTAGCAAATGTTATTTATGTACATTTTACCATTTAAACATTTTTAAAAACAAAAGAAATAACTCCTAGTTATTTTGCTCATTATTTTAAATGCCTTTACTATGATTTGCATCTCTTGTACCTGTATGGAACAAGTACAGCATATTGGTATGCTGTTATGCTTCTCTGGTTAGCTCTGCATTCCATGACATCATATTTGGTAGCTAGAAACCAGTCAAGGTGGGAGAATTTACACCACTGAAACCAGCAAGAATTGCAAAGGAGGGGTTGACTGTTTTGTTGATGATCTAGATTATAAATAGTACTGGAGAAAGTGTTTATATGCAGATTAAAAGAATATGTCTGTAACTATTACATTGTGGGAAGCACAACAAATGAGAAAATACTCTTCCATTATTCAAAACTTGTTATTTTTTAATCAGTGTCATTTTTTTTAAATGCATGAAATCGTTGGTTCCATTATTTCCCATTTTCATAAATTACATTTATTTATTTAATTACACGTCAATTTGTGTAATGAGAAAAACCAAAACACATTACAGAAGTAATGTTCGCTTTGGGCTTTTCTTATCACAGTGCGTTTATTTGGGGATTTCCCTTCCACCTTGACCAGGCAATGAGGAGGGCTGGGCCTTTTCCAGCACCTCTTGACTGAGAAGTAAACTGGGTGGAAGGTTGGCAGTTCCAACCCACCAGCAGAAAGGTGTGTCCGTCTGCTTCCCTGGAGGCTTACAGCTGAGGAAACCCTCTGGGGCAGCTCTGTCCTGTCCTACAGGGTCACTAGGAGTCACGATCAACAAAGGTACCAGGTTTGGTTTGGGCTAACCTAGAGTGAGAACTCTGCTCAAATGCCTGGCCCATTCTGCCTGATGCTTCCCTGATAGCTCAGGTGGGTCTTTCATTTAAAACTTAACAATGGCCCAACCAAAAAGCTACCCAGCAAATAAACGAAGCTTTTATGTGTTTTAATCAGGAGAAGCATTGCTGGGTACAAGTTAAGGTGACCAGATTTTAACATTGGTAAAAGGGGACACCCGCGAGACACCATTGATAAAACTCATATCCTGGCGAAATAGCCACATGGCAGCCGAAAACCGTATACCCTAGCTTATCGTGCATTCTTTCCAAAAATCGGGACTTTTTTAAAACACCGTGGGACGTGGGACAAATTGTTAAAAATCAGGACTGTCCCGCCAAAAGTGGGACGTCTGGTCACCTTAGTATAAATGGCAGGCAAGCAGTGGTTGCAGCCTGCAATTCTGGTCCTTTCTAGCCTCTGAGCCTTAGCCCCAGGCGCCCCAAAGCAGACTTCACCCATATTTCCGCACCCAGGGTACCTCTAGGACCCCTGAATTCTTTGTTTCTTTCTTTGTCACTCCCCCACCCGGTATTCTCTATTTATTTATTTTTTAAATTAATCATTTTATTGGGGAGCTCTTAGATCTTAAAACAATCCATCATTCAATTGTATTAAGCACAGAGGTAGTTAGTTTATTGTGCCAACCTGGCTGATGAACACATGTGGGATTAATTGAAGGGCGGAGAGATAAAATGGCTCGGAGCCTGCCTCTTTTGTCTCTTGATCTTTGATCATCAAACCAGTGTGCAGCTGCCTTGCTTGTTCTGTGCCTTAATTTGCAAGCTACACTACCTGTGGGACACCTAATCTGTGGACTGTGTTACTGTAATTTGAGGTTCCTTCAAGACCTGCTTCACCACACCATTGGAATTACATCTCTTGAGCTGAGGACTGTCAGACCCTGTTATCTGGCTGACTGTTGGTGACCTGCCTTGCTGTTTGCTGCCTGTGCCCGGATATCCTGAATTGCTCTACAGAGGACTACCCAGTGGCCCTCAAGACTTGAAGGACTGCCAGTGTCTCACAGCTGTCTCAAGGGAGTGAGTTTCACTGAGCCATTTATACTGCTTTATAATTTAATTAACTGTTTTATGCTATATATCTGTATAAATATATATAAAATTATTAGCCTTCTGGTTGTGTTTCTCTAGAGAACCCTGTCTAACACAAGCACACTTGTACATATGTTGCTATCAACATTTCCAAAACATTTTTTTTCTTCTTGAACCCTTGGGATCAGTTAATCTTTTTTCCCCTCCTTCCCCCACCCTCTCACCCTCGTGAATCCTTAATCAATTATATATTATTGTTGTTATTTCATGTCTCACACTGTCCATTGTCTCCCTTCACTCACATTTCTTTTATTCGTCTCCCTGGGGATTGGGCTATATATCCAATCTCATGATAGTTTACCCCTTCCTCCCCTGCCCCAACATCTCTCTACCCTCGTAATCACTACTCCCACTACTGTTCTTGAGGTTTTTTTTTATCTTTCCTGAATTCCATGTGCCAAGCGCTCTTATCTGTACCAATGTGTGTACTCTGGTCTAGCCGGATTTGTAAGGTAGAACTGGGTCATGGTAGTGGGGGTGGGGGTGGCAGGAAGCATTCAGGAACTAGAGGAATGATGTGTGTTTCATCAGTGCAATACTGCAGCCTGGTTGAATTGTTCGTTCCTTGTAACCCTTCTGGGGGGTGATGTCTAATTGTCTACAGATGGGCTTTTCGTCTCCACTCCAACTCCCCTCAGTCACATTGATATAATTGTTTGTTTTGGATCTTTTGATACCTGATACCTGATCCCATTGACACTTCATGGTCACACAGGCTGGTGTGCTTCTTCCATGTGGGCTTATTTGCTTCCCTGCTAGATGGTTGCTTGTTTCACTTCAAGCCTTTAGGACCCCCAGATGCTATATCTTTTGATAGCCAAGTACCATCCACTTTCTTCGCCACATTTCCTTATGTATCCATTTTGTCTTCAGTGATCATGTTGGGAAGGTGCATATCAAAGAGTGCCAGGATATTAGAACAAAGTGTTCCTGTGTTTAGGGAGGTCTTCAGTTGATACCCAAAGTCTGTCTGCTCTCTTAATACCTAACATATAAATACATATATATTGGCCTCTATCCCTTTCATTATAAATTAACATATTTACATATACACATGCCTATAGCTATACCTCTATAAATACCTTTTGCCTCCTATTTCTTTCCTTTATTTGTTTCCACCATCCCCCTGTCCCACTCTCATGCTTGCCTTCCTTTTGTCTCTCAGTAATCCCTCTTGGATACACTGCACTTGATCAAACCTGACCAGGCATTATACGCCCTCCTTGCCATCAATCTTAGAGCTCTTGTTCCCTTATGTCTGAGTGTGTTGGCTGCCTGTTCCTCTTCACCACCCCCTCCTCTCCCATGACATGATCCCACTTCCTGTTGTTTTCTCCTGGAGATTGTTTGTCCTCCTTATCTTACATAGATAGACAAAGGGTGAAAGAAAACAAACTGACAAAAACCTGGATAGATAGTTAGTGTCTGTCTGCTGACCCATGAGTATGTTTCAATCGTTTCTGATGAGGTACCGCTCCCTGTCTCCTGAGTCAGAAGTCTATTTTCAGAATTCCTCGGGGACTTGGTTACTTTGCTCCCCTTGCTGCCCTGTTGCACTCCCTTTCTCATTTCACCCCGCTGTGCATGGGGCAGACGGGGCACACTTTTTGCACAGTGCCTCCAGTGCTGCCCCATAGCGCTATGGGCAACGTCTTGTCTCGTGGTGGGGCCGGCCCTACCGTCCTATCTGTGCATTGGCAACTCCTAGCAAGGATGTTCAGGATGCTGTCCCTAGAGCTTGGTGGGCCATGATGAGGTTCTCTCTCTCTCTCTTTCTCTCCTTCTTTGTTCGCACACATGTGGTCTGGACAGGTGCACCACTCTCCCAGGGCTATATCTTCAGGGCTGCCCTCTGTATTACGTTCTTGTGGGGAGGGGGTCAACATAGCTCAGCTTGGGCCCAGCCCCATCATCCTCTCTGTTAGTTCGCTGCTCCCTGGCAGTGTGTTGCTCTCAAGGCTTGGCACCAAAACTTATTGTCTAGATCAGTAAATAAGAGGTTTGTTTCATTTTGTCTTACTTTATATATATATTAGAACATTAATTAAAATAAATAGTTATAGGTAGAAAGGACAACTTTCTTATTAAGCAAACAAACACAAATCTTTCAATCCTGTCCTCCTCTTTTTGCTTGAATTACTCAGGCATTTAAAAATTTTCTATTAAGTATGTTTTCTTGAATCACAATCTAAAGAAACAAAATATATGTGTAATTCTCTAATCTTCAAATGGAAATGTCCTTTTAAAATTTTTAGCTGTAAAACAAATGGTCCCTTCTAAAACATATAGTGTTATTGTCATATAATTCACAAATTGTACAGTTCACTAGTTTAATCATATGAAGAGTTGTATAGTCATAACCACAATCAATTTTAGAAAATTTTCTTCATTCTTATACTCATCGTTATTAGCTCCTCCATTTCCCTCAACCTCCCCTGCCTACCACCAAGGAATAATTAATCTAGTTCCTGACTCTATATATTTACATGTCCTGGATTTCATATGCAGAAAAACATGAAACAAAAAACTAGCAACAATAACAAAGTAAATCAGAAAAAAACCCTCAATTTGAAAGAAAGCAGAAAATATTAAAAACTAGGACGAATTTAGTGCAGCCTTGGTGGTGTAGTGGTTAGGTGTTGCACTATGATCCATATGGTTGGCAGTTCAAAAACTAGGACAAATTTAAAAGGAGCAAAAAGGGAGATTGCATAATAAAGTATTACATTTTAACCAAACCGCATCTGCAATAATCCCCTTTCCAGTGCACTCTGCACGATAGCTAGTTATTCACATCTGTGATCTATGGCCAGAGGAGGTTTAATCCATGTCAATTTCCCCTGCCCTTACTTTATTAAATGGATCAGAGAGGGATCAACTGGTAAAATATTATGTTTTAACCTAACAATGTCAGTCATAATCAACTTTACAATACTCTCTGTTAACAAAACTCTTCACATTCCTCCAGTATGGACACTGTGGTTACAACAATGGGCTCAGGCATAGGAACAATTGTAATGATGGTTCAGGACCCGGCAGTACTTTTGTTCTGTTGTGCAAAGAGTTATTGGGGGTTGTAAGAAACTCAATAGCACGAAATAACAACAACAATCAGAGGAGATTCACTGGAGGCTTAATCCATATGTGGATGCTGGAAATAGATATTTTGGGGGTTCTACTCTCAATCACAGCCTTCTGAAAACCAGGTGTTCACAATTTAAACTCCGATACCACTCCTTCCTTCTGATTTGGATTTTCTTAGTTATAATCCTTGTATCACACAGACTGATGTGCTTCTTCCATGTGGATTTAGTTGATGTCTCACGTGCATGGCTGTGTGCTTGAAGACAAGTTTTTAAGACCCCCAAATACTGCTCCTTCTGATAGCGGGGCACCATCTAGTTTCTTCACCACAATCTGCTATAAAACCCACACCTCCAGTGATCTCTTCATGAGGTCGGCTGCTATAATTTTTATGATTTTTTTCTCCTATTTTTGGAGGTTTTATCTTGTTGCTCATGTTCTATGTGTTGGAAGTTTGTGTTAAGATGTTGACTTTGGATTTCTCCTGTTCGTTCGTTCGTGTGTGTGTGTGTGTGTGTATTGAGTGCTATAAATTGCCTTCTGATACCTGCTTTTACTGCTTCCTATAGGTTTTGGTATGTTGTGTTATTGTTCAAATTTGTTCCAAGGAATTTTTAAAATTCATCCCTTATTTGACCTATTACCCAGTCATTTTTATGTAAGATGTTGTTCAGTCTCCATGTGTTTGGCTTTCTTGTTCTTTCTACTGTTGATTTTCAGTTTTATAGTGTTATGGATTTTAGGATTTTAGTCTGTGTAAATGGATTTTAGGATGTCAATGTTTTTGAATTTATTGAGGCTTGTTTTGTGGTCTAACGTGTGGTGTAGTCTAGCTGGAGAAGAATCTATACTGCACTGTTGGGTGGAGTGCTTTGTATACATCTAGGAGTTTGAGCTGATAGCTGGTGTTGCTTAGTGCATCTATTTCTCTGTTGAGTTTCTTTCTTGATGACCTCTCTTTCCTTGAGAGTAGTGCATTGAAGTCTCCTGCTATTATCATTGATATATCTATTTCTCTTCTCAACTCCGTGATATATTTTGACGATCCTTTCATTGAGGGTGTAATTGTTTATTATAGTTATGTCTTCTTAGTCTATTATTCCTTTAATCACTATATATCATCCATTCTTGTCTCTAGCTAATTATGTTATTTTCCATGAAGTTGATTTTATCAGAGAATCATATTGCCACTCCTACTTTTATATGGTTCCATTGGCTTGGTAAAATCGTCTCCATCCTTTGAGTTTTAGTTGATTTTTGTCCTTGAGTTTAAGAGATAATCTCTTTCTAATTTACTCTGCTACTCCCAGTCTCTTAACTAGTGCATTGAATTCACAGACATTGACATCTCATGGGATGAGGGCTAGTTGCTATCATTTTGCTGTATGTGTGTGTTTCTCTTTTACTGTGGTTTTATTTTTGTTTTTACATCATCTGTCTATCAGTTTTTCATACTCTGGTGGCTTGTGTGTTGCTGCAATGCTTAAATCGATTTCACTGGTTTTTTTCTTTCTTTTTTTTAATCGTTTTATTAGGGGCTCATACAACTCTTATCACAATCCATACATACATCAATTGTGTAAAGCACATTTGTAC
>NW_022103955.1:3450815-3480343 GCF_000313985.2 Echinops telfairi
GACCCCTCTGCAAGGGGATCTCCAGTGGCCTACAAATGGGCTTTGGGTCTCCACTCTGCACTCCCCACATCATTCACTATGGTATGATTTTTGTTCTGATGATGCCTGATACCCGATCCCTTCGACACCTCAAGGTCGTACAGGCTGGTGTGCTTCTTCCATGTGGGATTTGTTGCTTCTGAGCTAGATGGCCACTTGTTTACCTTCAAGCCTTTAAGACCCCACATGCTATACCTTTTGATAGCCGGGCAACATCAGCTTTCTTCGCCACATTTGCTTACACGCCCATGTGTCTTCAGCGATCATATCATGGAGGTGAGCACACAATGATATGATGTTTTGTTCTTTGATGCCAGATAACTGATCCCTTCGGCACCTCATGATCACACAGGCTGATGATCACCCAAACTGAACAGGTTTCAGCAGAGCTTCCAGACTACACAAAGATGACAAAGGGGAAAAACAGACTGTCCACTTCAAAGGAATTAGACTCTGGAAAGCAGCAAAACGTGGTCAGTTACAGAAAACAGAATGAATAGAAGTGGAACAGTGCCAGACAGAGGGCCAAGGATGAGCCCCTCAGGTTAGAAAGCATTCAGAATATGACTGAGCTGCCTTCTTACAAGAGAGTGGATCATAATGATGCAGATGGAGTAAAGCCTTCAGAACCTCCATCTACCAATGGGAAATGACTCAAAATGTGAAGAAACAGCTGCAAACATTAATTATTAATGATCAGAAATGTTATCGTGCAATATATGAATCTAGGAAAATTGGAAGTCATTAAAACTCAAATGGAATGCAGAAAGATGCATTCTAGGTGTTCGTGAGCTGAAATGAACTGGTATTTTGAATCAGAAAATCACATGGTCTACCATGCCATGAATGGCCACATCACGAGGAATGGTGCTGCATTCATGGACAAAAAGAGCATTTCAAATAAATCTTAAGGTTCAGGGGGAAAGCCATCATTTCTTCCTTTCTTTTTTTTTTAATACTTTATATTCAAGAGCAACTTTCGGAGTATTTTCTGGCATCCATTTTTGTCTTTTCTTACTTTCCTATCTTTTTATGACCTTTTGCTTTCTTCATATGTATTGTCCGTGGTGTCATCCCATAATGGGTGCAGTGCACTCATTAGCATTAAATATTCTTGCGAAGGTCACTCAGTTCAGTTGATATGTGCTTCTGATCACATTTGGCAAAAAATGCTGAAAATATCATGGACTTCCAGAGAACAAACAAACCTGTCTCAAAAGAAGAGCAGTCAGAGGCCTTCTAGAAATAAGGCTGGGAAAGTTATGTCTCATATATTTTGAACACATACTCAGAAGTGGTCAGTCATTGAAAAAGGACATAATGCTTGGCAATGAAGAGAGCTGGCAAAAAATGAGGAAGATCCTAGATGAGATGGATTGGCACAGTGGCTGCTGCCATGGACCCAAATATATAAGCCTAGTGAGGATGTTGTAGAATGGAGCACTATTTCTTTCTGTTGTACATGGGCTGTTATGAGTTAGATCTGACTTGTCAGGACCTAGCATCATCAACAACAACATTATGGGATAAAGAAGCCCTAGTGCAGCTACTATTACAAGGTTAATAGTTCAAAGCCACCAACTTCTCCGTGGAATAAAGTTGAGCCTTTGTTGAAATATATTCCATGAGTGTGGGCCTGGGTTGGCTTTTATTCTGTTATAGCCTGGTACAGTTGAAAACAAAGATTATTAGATTTTTGGCTTTAGGTTTTTGGTATTTATGGAATCTGCAAATCTGAAGAGTAGTTTATCAAACAAACAACAAAATAACCTGAATTCACCACCATCGAGTCAGTTCTGACTCATAGCTCTAGATCGGGTTTCCAAGGTTGTAAACAGTCACAGGTACAGGATAGCCTCATCTTTCACCCACAGGGACGTTGGTGGGTTGGAACTGCCAACCACAGCTCGCAGGCCACCACTCAGCCTACAGCTTAAGCAGGACTCCATTATGACAGAATGTTGTTCTTATTGTTGTTAGGTAGTGTAGTCAGTGCTATTGTACTCATAGCGGTCCTGATTCTTGGGCAGCCCCTGCACAGCAGTCAGTAACAGTGTCCAGTTGACCTGACAGTTATACCAGGGGAATATTTGGAATCTATTACAGGGCTGAGTTAGCCATGCCACCCAATTAATCCAGCTATTTCTCCTTCTGCTCTCAGATCCAACTCTTCAGACTTTGATATAATATTTGGGTAGCCCTTTAAGCAGTCTGTAAATTTAACAACTCAAATTGACATTACTAGCTAATTACCATGATAAGATGTTGATTCCAAATGTCAACATTTTCTTGCTTTGGGAGAGTTCTGGTACAGGATGGCATTGACTTGAAATAGGATTAAGATGACTAATTTCTGAAGATTTAGTTTTTACTGCTCCCACTTGGGCAAAGCAAAAATGAAATTCTTTTCTCATTCCCACAACTTATGTTTTCCAATAAAGTAGGTCAGGAAGCTTCCTATTTAAAATTTACTATTTCTGTATGATTATATAGTGGCATAAGCCGCATTAGGAAACTTCTTTCTTTCTTTTTTTAAAAAATCATTGCATTGGGGGCTCATACAGCTCTTATCACAATCCATCCATCCATCCATTGTGTCAAGCACATTTGTACATTTGTTGCCATCATCATTCTCAAAACATTTTCTTTCTACTTGAGAGGAATCTTATTTCTTGTACGGTCCTAGAATAAGGAGGAAATAATATTGCTTTAATCTTTGCTTTTATTCTCTAGATGCTACTCTGTTGCATTCCCACTTCAGTCTTTCAATTCGGGGCCTGGCAAATCTGTGCACCAATCCAGAGCAGCATCGGATTTTCCACCATATGCTCAATCTTCTGTTTATCTGATTGCACCCATGCAGTAATATGAGAAATGAGAGAGCTCAGTTTTGTATGCATATCTTCATATGCATAGCTGCAAGCCTAAATGATTGCAATTTTAAGGGAAGGTTTTTGAAATCCGTGGTTAGTACAATGACTGAGCTTGTCCTTTCCTCTCCTTCATTTATAGACATTGAACACTGCAGCCAAGGAAACCTTCTTTTCTCAAGAGCATTGTGAGTACTTGCATGTTGTGCAAATACTCCCTGAGCGAGACCATTTCCTTCTTCTCTTTGGCCTTGTTGAGCTCCTACTCAGCTCTTAAAACTCAAATCTAGCGTGAGTTCTCTCGAGAGACTTTTCTTGACACACCATGAAATAAAACTGCCTGGCATTGGCTTACTTCATAAATCCACCTATCCGAATTTATCTCATTCTCCGTGAGTATCCACACACATGTATATATAAGTATTGTCTTAGTTGGCTTCAAAAAGTTCGTGCTAAAAACAAAAAACAAGAGTAAACGATAATAGATTTTTCCCCCATGGGCTCTTTGAAGCTTCCTCATATTTGTCACAGTTGTCCAGAGAAATAGCCCATGGAATTGGCCTATATATGAGAAAGTCTCTTGTGATCTCTGGTTAGTAGGATCACAACTTTATCCACACAGAAAAGAAAAACTTCTCAATATTTCAGTAAGGTCTGTTTTATCATGAAAGAAAAGTCAGAAATAGACACTCTAAGAAAAATAATTCATCTGTTTACCTCATGTGCTTAGGCAGAACAATCCTTACTATGTTATCAAAGCAAATCTAGAAATAGAAAAAAAGAATAACATATCATTACTTGCATTTCATTGACTATGTGAAGGAATCAGACTGTGTGGATAACATTGTGAAGAATGGAAATTCTAGAACATTCTATTTTGCCCATGCAAGACACTGTGGCTAAACCAAGAGACAGGAGTTCCAACAGAACAAATGGATACTGCATGGTTTAAAATCAGGGAAGGTGTGTGTCAGGGTTGTATCCTTTCACTGTACGTCTTCAGTCTGTATGCTGAGCAAGTGAACTGAGAGCTGGACCATCTGCAGAAGAAGGCAGCATCGGAATTGAGGGAGAGTTCATTATCGATCTGCAATGCACCGATGACACTACCTGGCTTACTGAAAGCCCAGAAGACTTTAAGCATTTGCTGAGGCAGATCAAAGATTACAGCCTTCACCGTGGATTACAATTCAATATAAGAAAAACAAAACCCCTCACAATTGAACCAGTTGACACACATTTTAGGCAGAGATAAAATTGATGTTGTCAACGAATTCATTTTACTTGGATTAATGATCAGCACAATGATGGAAGCAGCGGTCAAGAAATCAAATCACGTACTGCGGTAGGTAAATCTGCTACCTAGGACCTCTTTAAAATGTGACTTTGCAATAGGGCCTCAAGAGAGTATAACTTTGAGGTATAAGGGGTGCCTGACTCAAGTCAAGGTATTTTCAATTGCCTCAAATACATATGAAGGTTGGATATTGAATAAGGAAGACTGAAGAGAAAGCGATGCATTTGAATCACGGTGTTGGTGAAAGATATTGAACGTGACTGGAAAATTGTGCTTGGTAAAATAGAGGGTCATCGAAAAAGAGAAAGACTTTTAATGTGATAGATTGACAGAGGCTCATCAATGGACTAAGCATGACAACCATTGTGTGTGAGAATGGCACAGAAGTGGGCAGTATTTCTTTCTGCTGTGTATAGGCTTGAGCCAACCTAACAACAAATGGTCTATGGAACCAGTGCTGTGAGACTAACATGGGTAGCTGATGCAATCTTTAGCCTCCATGGTCATCTCCAGTTCTGGAGTTGCATATTCCCAATATTCAGCACTCTTAGGTTAAGCACTGGGCTGTTAACCACAAAGTCCCCACAAACAGGACTCAGATGAAGACTTTGTAATTCTATGCTGTCTTATGCAGGTTCACTATGAGTTAGAATTGATTCAGTAGCAGTGAGCTTCTCGTTTAGCTTCCTCCACTGAATTCAGCAGGGTAGGCTGATATTTCTCAAATGATATCAGTCTAAAACCAGCAGTTTAACATCAAAAGAATTAAAAGTTTGTTAAGATTATCATGATTTTGCAACTACTAATTAATGTTCTTATAATTGAGTATGTAATATTGTATAGGGTCATCTGCTATTTTCCAGAAATAGTAGTTGCTCACATGTGCATCTCTACCATAGATCATCACACGTCAGCACATGACTTCAGAGGAGGTGCATGAAATGCTTGTACACGATTCCTCATCATTCAGAGCTTTCTTTTTTTTTTTTTTAACATTTTATTAGGGGCTCATACAACTGTTAGCCCAATCCTTACATACATCAATTGTGTAAAGCGCATTTGTACATCGTTTCTCAAAACATTTTCTCTCCATTAAAACCCCCAACATTAGGTCCTCATTTTTCCCCTCCCTCCCCGCTCCCCCCTCCCGCATGAGCCCTTGATAGTTTATAAATGGGTATTTTGTCATATCTTGCCCTGTCCGACGTCTCCCTTCATCCACTTTTTGGTTGTCTGTCCCCCAGGGAGGAGGTCACACACAGTTCCATGTAATTGGTTCCCTCTTCCCTACCCATTCTCCCTTTACCCTCCCTGTTTTGCCACTCACGCCACTGGTCCTATAGGGCTCATCAGTCCTGGATTCCCCATTCAGAGCTTTCTTAATGACACTTAAGAATCTTTCCGGCAAAAGATATCACTCGACTATTGTCTAAGCCTGGACCTGAGGTAGAAAAAGAGTTTTCAGACCGACAGAGATAGTTATTTTTATCATTTTTATTTGATCAGGCCCCAAAACAAAATAAAAATTTTTCATCATAAGAACCCAATACTCAGACAAAGAAAGGTGACGATTAAATTCCATTGAAAGTATTTCTATTGCTAGTAACAATGAAACACAAAGTCATTGAGTCCACTAGGACTCACAGTGACCCTCTAGGACAGAAGAGTATATCTCCATGGGTTTCTGAGACTGTCAATCTCCCCGCCCCTCCAATGTTTTTATTGCAATATAATTCACCTATTAAGCAATTCAATAGTTTAATCATATTACAAAGAATTGGGCGGTGATCACCACAATCAATTTCAGAATATCATAGTGACATATATAGAGAAAAAACACAAAAATGTTAAGTAATTTGTACAAAATCACACAGGTAGTATGTGGCAGAACTGGGATTTATTTTAAACCATGCTACCCAAAGTCCGTGCAGTTAATGTAATACTGTTCTCTTGTTTCTTCCCAATAAACCTTCTCTGACCATTCAGTTATGTCACAGGGCCTTTTACTCTCTACATTGACTGCCACATTTTAAACATATCTATCAACTTAAAGAAATGGCAATTAACAAAAAAGATCTTTGAACATATTCTTTAGAATCAAATTTTTTTAAAGTGTCGGTGCAAGGGTATAAGGCAAGTTAAGAATAATAAGAAAACAGAGATAAATATACCCTTTCCAATAAATACAAAACTTTCCCCAGTGGTTCCCTGAGTCAGTTATGTAAATTAAATAAAGAGAGAAAAATACTCCTCCTTCTGCTGCTTATCATAATGACAATTAGCCTTTTCCTTTCATTAAGATAATTGTATTTCATTTTATTTGGCAAAAGCTCAAATATGCTCAATAAAACATACAGACTGGATTAAAAGGGTGCTATGAGCAGACAGATTTTAGAAGCTGATCGGTGAAACTATGTCATATTTTTAACAAATGCCCATAGGAGACACGTGTGAAAGGCAATGATGATGGCATAGCCGGACTTTTTTAGGGTGTAAAGTCTACACGTTTGAAGATAGATTATACTACAAAGTCATATTGATACACAATTCATTGTCAATTAACGAGAAAATGGCCCAATTACAGAGATAGTCTCTTAAGTTTCTTGGTGACTGAACCACACCCTCCAACTAAAGCCTTCCTCACAGTTGCTGCTGTTGGTAAGTGTTGATGAATCAGTCCAGACCCCCAGCAACCACAGGCTGAACCACGGCACGAAGAGGTTTCCCTACAGCCACGCTGAGAATAAGCAAAAGCACGACATTCATTTGAACAGAAGGAATTAGTGATAGGGGTTTTGTTTGCTTGCTTGTTTTTATAGATTTGATGTAAGCATCAAATGGCAAACTGTCTTCTCAGGTCTGGTTCAGATAGATATTATAAAAATGTAAGGTAAGCAAAATTACTTCAACCCTTAAGACAGGTACAGGGCATCCCAAAACCAAGTAGTAATTGTTTTGATTTTGAGGAACAATAAAAGAAAATGTAAACAGGTTTTTAAAGAGATTGGAAGCTTTATTCAGTGTGGAGATAAAATCATTAAGGGCTATAGACCACCAATGGTTTAACTGATAACTAAATAAAAAATATATAGATAACTTTATCTGCTCTTAAGCCAGAAACCTGATAATACAAAATACATTTCAAGTTCGTGTTCAGGAAACCCAAGAGGGAAAGCTGACAAAGGCCAAGAGAAGCAAAGGTTTTCCCCAGCCACCCTATTTTAGGATCCTTTTACTTTCATATTCCATATAATTGTTCAGATAAATTCTCTGTACTTATTCATCATTTTTGACTTTTGATCTGAAAAATGTCACCTATGTTTACCCAGGTCCTAGATTCCTTCCTGCGGTAGCTCTAAAGTTCTCTCTCCTGGCCAGGAAACAGACAGGCAAAGAACATTTCCATCGTTTAGTTGATTCTGACTCATAGTAACCATATGGTAGAACTGTCCCATCACATTTGCACATCATTATTCCACAGAGCTGCTAGCGGATTTGAACAGTTGACCTTTCAGTTAGCTTAACCACTGAGCTACCAGGTTGCTATTCCTAATCAGTAGCTTGATAGAAATAATCTTTATGTTGCCCCTCAGCCTCTGCCCGTCATACCACGCCATACCTAAAGGACTTCTCGCCCTGACCTGTTCTGTGATCACCTTGCCTCCCCTCCCTCAGGGACAGCAAGCCACCATTCTCAGCTTGACCACTCTTCAGACTTGGAACCCACTGCTGAATTGCTCACAAGGATGCTGTGAAAATGACTTTCGATTGACTATTTATGTTGTATAGGTAGAACATTTCCTTATGGAAGAATAAAAATCATTTTCATATTTACGTAATTGTGTTACATGAAATAGTCATCTTTCTCAAAGGCCTCATCTCAAACCCGAAAGAGCCTTGAAGGAACCTCTCAAGTTTCATGTTTTCAGAGTCTAGATTTCTGAAGAGACAAGAAAGGTACATTTAATGCCTGCATATTCCAAAAGCACAAATCCCTTTTCCCCCCACGAGGGCTAATGGAACAAAGTGAACAGATAACGTGTTACAGTACAAACAGCCTCCGAAGAGAAACATGAGAGCTTGGCGCCTGCACAAGCCATCAGAGGTTTGATGACATCTCCTCTCACGGTAAGTCCCATCAAGGGGATCACAAGTTTGAAAGGGAAGAAAGCAAAAGAGGTTGTTACCATATTTTCACTTCATAATAGTCATTAACAACCTGTGTTAGACCCGAATTAAGGTAGGGGGAAGGAATAATTATATTATTTTATATTTTCATAGCGCCTTTAATTTTCATATCTTTTATTTCACTTGCCTTTAACAATTCTGTTCAGTGGACAAAATAATTCTAAGGTCCTTGTTTTATAGATAAGGACTCGGAGGCCACGAGAGCTTAAGTGCTCACCCACTGTCATGCAGCTAATAAATGACGAGAAGCACAAGGAATCCATTCTAGACTCCGTCCCATCTTGCGGCTGTGCTTCCAGGGTCCTTGTGATCCTCAGTGTCAACACTGAATGGACTTCGGCGGCTTTTCCCCAGAGAATTTGTTGAAAAAGATGCTGACTTGTTTTTCAGACCAAAATGTTGTTTACTACTTGTTTGTTAATCAAGCTGTTCCTAATAAAGTTTTGTTTTCTTTCGTGAATAAAAAATGAATTACAGAAAAATAAAATAAAACAGGAAAAAATGAACAAAAAACAGTCACACTAGACCATCATTCATCCAAGATGTTAAAAGACAAGTTTATTTATTCAAAAGTACATATAGAGCCATTGTTAGGTGATAGATACTAGGCCACACACTGTTCTGCTTGTGAGTCAGTCTGCTCCAATGGATCATTATCTCACATAGAAAACTGTCACTCTGCCTAGTCCGCCGCCATCCTCCACGTCATTGGCATGTTTGGGCCCATTGTTGTAACTGTTGTGTCGATCCATTTGATTGACAGGCTTCCTCTTTTTCACTTTCTCTGCTTTATCAAGCACGTCCTCCAAAAGTTGGCCCCTTCTACTCTTATCAAAATCCATCCATCCATCCATTGTGTCAAGCACATTTGTACATTTGTTGCCATCATCATTTTCTTTCTACTTGAGCCCTTAGTATCAGCTCATTTTGTCCCTTTCTCCCCATACTCGCTCCCTCATGAACCCTTGATAATTTATAAATTATTATTTCTTCATGTCTTACACTGACTGATATCTCCCTCACCCACTTTTCTATTGTCCGTCCCCCAGGGAGGGGTTTAAATGGAGATCCTTGTGATTGGTTCCCCCTTCCCCCGCCCCCCCAGATTACCCTCCTGGTATCACTACTTTCATTATTGGTCCTGAGGGGTTTATCTGTCCTAGATTATCTGTGTTTCCAGCTCATATCTGTACCTGTGTACATGCTCTGGTCTAGCTGGATTTGTAAGGTAGAATTGGGTAATGGGTGCATAAGCAAATGTGGTGAAGAGAGCTGATGGTTCCCAGCTATCAAAAGATATAGTATCTTGGGTCTTAAAGGAGAAGCAACAAAATCCACATGGAAGAAGCACATCAGCTTGTGTGATCATGAGGTGTTGATGGGATCAGGTATCAGGCACCAAAGACCCAGAACAAAAACCATTTTATCATTGTGAATGAGGGGGAGTACAGAGTGGAGACCCAAAGGCCACCTATAGGCAAATGGACATCCCCTTACAGAAGGGTCTCAGGGAGGAGGTGAGCCAGTCAGGGTGCAGTCTAGCACCGATGAAATATACAACTTCCCTCTAGTTCTTTAATGCTTCCCACTCCCCTCTATTATGACCCCAACTCTACCTTACACATCTGGTTATTTGATTTCTTAACAGTTGCTTACATGTGTCAATTATGTATTCATGTAAAATGAAATCCTTGACAGCTTTCATCTTTTTCAATTTATTATGAGGTTGTTTTTTGGTCCAGTTGTATTTTGTTCACTTGAACACTGCGATATAGTCCATGTGTAAGACTGTCGTCTTTGAGCTTTGTCAGCAAGTGCTTCGAGTCTTTTTTACTTTCAACAAGCAGTGTGTCATCTATATATTACAAGTTGTTAATGAGTTTTCTTCTGATCCTAATGCCCTGTTCCTTTTGATATCATCCAATTTCTTGGAATTCTTGCTCTGCATACAGATTGAATAAGTGTGGTGAAGAGATGCCACCCTGGGGCACACTTTGTCTAATTTTAAACCATGCAATACCCCCTTGTTCGAGTTGAACAACTGCTTCTTGGTCTATGTACAGGTTCCACCAGCGGATCATTAATTGTGGACAACACACTAAGTATATAGCAGCCCCAGCTGAAATAATGTTTTGTTCTTTTGGGGGTTCTTTTATTTGTGGGATTGGTTGAGATGAACTTGTTTGTCACTAAAGACTCCAAGTCTATTTCAGTTTTACTTTCTCTCCAGTTGGTTTTTTCCCCAGCCATTTAGCATTTTCGGCACCTAAACTATTTAGGTTTGTGGGAATTTACTACGTGTTAGGCAGCGGAGGCATTGGAGATTCAGTAGTACAATTCTTGGTCTCTATAAAGGTAACCTGAACCATTCCCTCGGTTCCTGTGAGGCTATCATCTATCAGTCAGTGTAGGCTTGTAATGCTGACTAGATTTCAGTGGCATTTTCAAAGACAGACAGACTCAGAAGAAAGACCTCTCAAAATTCAGTCACTGGAAATCCTATAGATCACATCTTTCTGATCTGCAACTGAGCTGGAGGATGCGGCACGGTTGAGCACTGTTTGCTTCCTTCTGCTTGGTTCTCCCTGATTCAGGGATGACTCAATGCCAGCTGTCATGTGTGTTGTATGTGTATGCTTATGTGGGAGAGGGATCTCAAGACTGAAAAATTATAAAACATGAAGTGTACTCTGAAAGACAATCATGACAAGAAGACCTCTCCCAATCTGACACTTGCAGAGATCAAGAGAGCCCCTTCTAAGGAAGGGTTGCAAGAGGTAAGATTCAAAGTTTGTGAAAGAGTGCACTAGACCCAGTGCATTAGGTCAGAGAGTCGTAAAGAAGGGAAAAGACCAAAGAGAGGGAAGAGAGTGTTCAAATGCCTCAAACCGTAGTGGAGCATAGAACGTTCTAGTATATGGAAGAATTGTCTATGTCATTTATCTGTAATTTCTCATCTCTATTTAGTTCCCTTTATCTGAGTTTCTATCGCTACCATTCTACACAAGCTGTTCTTATTGTCAGCAGTTAACTACCATACATTTATTCAAGTCACTTCTTTTCCATACCATTGAATTTCTCACTAGCATGTAAACAACTAATCATCCCATCCTCACTCTTAGCTCACTTTCTCAACCTTTGATTGATGACACTTCTTTTATTTGCCATCTTAATGTTGGAGCCCTGAAGCTTGATTTTAGATCCTTTATTTTTCTCTGTCTAAAGAGATATCATTCAACTTCCTCACTTTCATTTAATTTATGCATGATACATACACACACACACACAACTCACTTTTTCTGGAGAATCAGACTCATATATCCAGTGATCTTGCCATCTATGCTTAACTGCTAAACAAAATTCTTAAAATTACATAACAAAAACATGGCCTTGAGTTCCACCTTCTCAAATCTTTAATCTTCCAGCTTGCTTCATCTTTTCCCTCATCTTCATTCTTATATGCTCTTGATTTTATCATGGTTATACTATAATATTTATGCCTTTGTCTCCAAAATAAATCACAATTATTCACTTTACTTTCATTTATAAGCAGGGATGTTACTTATACTAGCCCACTCAATCAAGCTCAGACAAAGTTACGTGCACATAGCTAGGTTCCTTGCTGCCCAGCTTGCCCTGGGAGCCCTAGTGATGCTCTCAGGCTAGCATTTGACGGCTAAGCCCAAATTCAGTGTTCAAATCCGCCAGCTGCTCCATGGGAGAATGTTGAGGTCAGGTAATTTATAGCATGGTCAACCCTACATATGGTTGCTTCTTGTCCAAATCTGCTTGATGATCAGGGGATTTTTTATGTTTCCCCAATTTCACATGGCAAACAAAATATTCTAAATGTAATTCACTGCCTTCCTTAATGGTTTTTCACCTCACAAGGCATAAAATTCAAGCCATGACTTAAAAGGTTTTTCTTTCATAACCCATTCCAAACCCATATCTTTGTTAATCACCTGTTAATCACCATACTTCAAACATATTCATGGTCTAATCCCCAGAGGCTGTAAATATGTTACTTTATGTGGCAAAGAAAAAGTAAATTTCATAAACAATGAAGATGCTTAATCAATTTACTTTAAGATGGAGATATTATCCTAATTATCTGTGTGGTCACATGTAATTTAAAATATGGTTCCCAAATGAAGAAAAAAATAGGCAAAAGAGTCAGGGGAGGAGATGACAAAACAGAAGCACTGAAAGAGAGAGATGCGATGTTAGAACACTCAACCCACCAGTGCTAGTTTTGAATGTGGAGGGAGAGGGACAGTAACCAAGGAATAGTGGATAGACTTATCCATTCACTGCTCTCAAGTCAATTATGATTCACAGTGATCCTAGAGAACAGCTCTCTAAGATTTCTGAGATTGCAAATCTTTCTGTGAGGAGACATGTGTCTTTCTCCATAGTCATCGGGTTAGCAGCCCAATGCTTTCCCCACTCCATCATGAAGGTGCCCTTGAAAAGGGAGAAAATACACGGCAACTGGTTCTCCCCTAGAACCACCAGAAAGGAAAGTATGATGGCAAACTTAGATTCAAATTACAGATGTAATTTTGTCTTAAAATAAACAGGACTAGGTGATAGACCGAGATAAGTCTAGATGAGCAGATTTCAAGAATGACTCCTAGATTTGTAGTCAAATAACTTCGAAAGCTGCAATGCCAATTTCTAAAGTGGAAATTTTGAGAAGGAACCCGTCTGAGTGCATACACGGAAGGGAGCGGTGGGGAGCTTAGTATGTTGGCTCTGCTAACTTTTAGTTGCCCAAGACATTGTGTCAATTACATTTTGAAAACTCAGGTTAGAGGCAATGTGGCAGACAATATGCTCCAAAGAAATAAGTGAATAGAGCTAACAGATTTAATAAAACCATCTAGAGAGAAAGGCTAAAGAGAAATGGATTGCTATTGATTGGAATTAAAAAAATTTTTTTATTAGGGGCTCATAAAACTCTTTTCACGATCCATATATAATCAATTGTGTAAAGCACATTTATGCATCTGTTGCCCTCACATTTGCTCTCCACTTAAGCCCCTAGCATCAGCTCCTCTATTGATGAATTTTGTACTTTTCCCCCAAATACATGTCAACTGGGCTAGGCCATGTGTGGCAAAAAATGTGGCCATTAAATGTGCTTCTGGTTATGCTTTAAAACTTAATTATGATAAATGTGACTGGCCAGTGGAAGAAGAATGATACTTTTATGCAATGATGAAGAGCTTTTCAGAATTATGTTCAAATGGAAGGTAGGATTTATAAGGGGTAAACTTGAATATTTGAAAACTTGGCTGAGACAATTTCTGGCAAGAACTTTAAAGTTGCTACATGAATTCTCCTTACTAATTATAGCAACTTGAGAGAGGAAAATGGTGGACTTAGGAATGAACCAGGTAAAAAGAATGCAAAGCATAAATGATATTTTACAAACTAAGGACCGGTGTCCTAGAATTTTCACCAAGGGCTACGGCTACACAAACTTTTCTTAAAGAGATTGAGTCTCTTTAATAAAATCTTGATGGATCTAACCAACTGGCACAATAGAAAGCTCATCAGTGTGGACTGAGGGGGACAGTGAAAGAATAAATGATTCAAACACTATCTGCCTCTTGGAATTCAACTCACAGGCAGATGAACAGGGTCCGCCAGGGTCAAGGAAGTGGCATTGTCACTCAGTTCGACTAGAAGTATGGATCGCTCAAAGCTGAGGGAACAGGTACTATTTCAGTTGGCCTAGAAGGCTGAGCTGAAGCCCCAGGCCCAAGTCTCCCCCTCTAGAATCCAGAGAGCATGGCAGAGGGCAAGCTGTTGCCTAGATGACTCAGAGAAAAGGGAATTATTTCCAAGCCTGGAGAGCTAATGTAAATGGTTCTATTTGTTAGGGGCTGGCTTGGTGCCTGTTCATTCGTTCCCTCTGCTTTTTCCCATTCGTCATGGGAATGGATAGTTTGCATCTGATCCACCAGTGTAGTACTTTGGACACCAATCATTTGTAGACCAGCTTCCACAGGTGCACAAGTGACGGAGGATTTTACTCCAGGATGGAATACACCTAGTTTCACCTGCCTTTGTTGAGATATTTCAGAAGATGAGATTTTGAACTTGGAGTGGATGTAAGACTTTTAGACTTTTAGGGTATATGATGAGGTGAAAGTGCTGTCCGTAAGACCAGAGCGTAGATTTCTTCTGGAGTATTATGGATTGAATTGCGTCCTTCAAAAGTAGGTGCTAATTTCACTTGGCCATGATATCCAGTTTTGTGTGATTGTGCTCCATTTTGTTATCTGCTTGGGTTTTCCTTCATATTGTGATGTAGTATAGATCACCAGTGCTATATGTTAAGAGCAATGTAGCATGTACTTTGACCCACCCTCCCCCTAAAGTGAACAGGTCAAGAAATAGCGATTTGTATAATATGAAAGACTCCACTCTTCTCTGGGCCTTATGAAACCAAAGACTGAATATTAGCGCTCATCTAGCCTAATTCTTACCTAGAAGAACATTTAGGTTGCATGTATCTCAAAGGAACACAATTCTTGATGCCATTGCCTTTTCTTCAGCATTGTGAAAGGAGGAGTCACCAGAGGACTCCTCATCTCCAGGAGTGTACTGCAGGCAACCAAGGCAAACAGAAAGACAAGCTTCAATGTAGTTGTGAACTCCCATCTCCCATTCTCTTAATCAGAGACTCCCAAAATCAGAATCTTGGGGTTTCCACGGCCCTTTCAGGCAGTCTGCAAAGCGAAAACTATTTTCAAACGAATACTAAGATGTGATTTGTCTTTTTCATTCTTCATCTCTCCCAAGTGTAGAGTGAAGTTTGCCAGAGGCTCTATGACATGTGATATCTCAAAGCCTGAAGCTGAAAGAGATAGAGAAGACAATAAAGAGATTTTCAAAGATGGGAAACAATTCCACTCCTGCTCTGGAACATGTTGTTCTCATAAAAATAGGTCACTGTGTAAAGAGTTCATTATTGTGTTTTAAATAAATTAACATTTTTATTTTTTTTTAAATTTCTAACTGATGAACAAAAGCTCTTGAAGGTGCTCACTAAGGGGAAGGTGGGGGAGAAAGGGGAAACCAATCACAAGGATCTATATATAACCCCAGCCCTGGGGGATGGACAACAAAAAAGTTGTTGAAGGGAGACATTGGACAGTGTAAGACATGACAAAATAATAATAATTTATAAATTATCAAGGGTGAGGGAGGGAGGGGGAAAATGAGGAGCTGATACCAAGGGTTCAAGTAGAAAATGTTTTGAGAATGATGATGGCAACAAATGTACAAATGTGCCTGACACAATGGATGGATGGATTGTGATAAGAATTGTATGAGTCTCCAATAAAATGATTTATTAAAAAAAAAGACATCTTCACCTTTAGTAGGAAGGAACAGTGTAGAATAAATGCTGACACAGTAAAAAAAAAAAAAAGAATGTAAAGAGATCCTGAAACCTAAATCTGGGAAGTATTGCTCTAAGCAGCTCCAAGAAAGGTTCTGAAAATGGAGAAGAACAGCATTGTAGCACTTCCTTCTTGTGGTTAATGAGAACTTATCCTGGAACACTGGGACAAGCATACGATGCATGTATAAATAATAACAAGAGAGAATAGCACCAGACAACCCAACTAGGGGGCCTGAGTAGTGAAGAAGGAAACGGTACATCGCCAATCAGAACAGAACAGAGTCTGCATTGCAAACGCTTAGCCCACAGTGTGATCAGGGGTCCATGGGCGTGTGTGGGAGCAATGGCAATATCTCTACTTGGTTCAGGCTTGTGCAAGAAGCCCGAGGTTTACCTGGAGGTGCATCAGTGCTGTATATATCTATCCATATCCTTTATCTATCTATCTATCTATCTATCTATCTATCTATCTATCTATCTATCATCTATCTATCTATCTATCTCTCTATCTATCATTTATCTCTCTATCACCTCTCTCTCTCTATCATCTATCTATCTCAGCATTTAAGGGAGTCATACTCATCTATATTATCTGTGTGTGTCCTGCAGCAGGAGAAATTCTGACTGTACTTTGAAAGAATTCTCAGTCATTGGTCTATCACCAGCGAAACAATCTCTCTTCGCAGGCTCTTCTGGACAACCAAAAGCCCCTACAATGGGTGGGAGATAACCCACTCAAGATTCCTTTCCACACTCTCTGAATTCCCAGTCCCAAGCGAGCGACAATGGTGGCAGAACCACTGGAGGTATTGCACAGAAAAGGAATTAAGGTTATACAATCAAGGCAGAGAGGATTTGATTAGAAGTACCTGGAAGACATTTAAATCAAGAGAAATTGGGGCCCTCTATGACAGATCTGCATCCTAAAGTCAGCCATGGAGGATGCAATAGATTACCACGGTCTTCTCCATAACTGTTCATGAAGATGGCACCAGTCTCCATGAACAGACCTTCCATCTGCAGCCACAACAAGCAAGGCACCTTTTCCATTGCTACTTCCATTTAGATAGCCACCAGTTTTGTCACCTTTTCTGGTGGTTTAGATACAACATTCTTGTTGTTGTTAGGTCCCGTCAAGTCAGTTCTGAGCCAGGGTGACCTTAATAAGCACAACAGATTGTGGTAATCAATATTTGTAAAGCTATATACATAATTTTTCTGAAGTGAAACAGTATTGAAGGAAAAGAAGGCTTCCACTTTGCTACTAGTAATGCTGTCACGAATAATGTAATTCCATGTAGAAAGTGTTTGCACAAGTTTTGTCAATTACTCACTGCCTCCCGGTCAGTGCTGGCTCCTAGCAACCCCCTGTGGGCTTCTGGGACTGGGACTGCTAAGGGAGGCAAAAGCCCAGGGGCTGCTACTGGTGGTTTCAAACTGCCAACCAAGCACATTTCAGCCTAAGAATTTTTATAATCTAAGAGTTAGTATTCATATAATCCCCCAAATAATATACTTCAGCAAGTGACAACTATGTTATATGTTAGTCTGAGCAAACTTGATAATAAACGTTCTGAAGGATTCTGAATGACCTGGTATGGGAGGAGGTCCATCAGCAAGGGGTCATAGTGACCCCATGACTAGTGGCCCTGGGTAACACCCACCCTACTGGTGTCGCTGCCTGTTGAGGGTAGAGGGTCTTCTTGAGAACAGCTGAAAACTACACTTAGGACAGAGCTGAGCATGAGGCTTCAAAAGTTTGAGTTTAAGCAGAAATTTTCAATAACTCACAGAGCAAAAGGAACTCTATTTCAAAACTCCTATGCTCTTTCTATCTTCACCCCTGACATTTTTCAGTAGATGTTTTCTGTGCTTTCTACATATCTCTGGGTCTTTTAATTAAGAAGGAAGTCTTGAATTTTACAATTTGGCCTTGCAATGTCAAGCCTAACTTGCCTATCTCAGCTATATACTAATACTGTAACAGCAATACCAAAAATGAATGGCTTAAACAAACACATTTATTCTCTAATATTTAGGAGACAGAACTCTGAAGTCAGGCACAAGCTCTAGAGGCAAGTTTTCTCTTTCTATTTGTTCTGAGAGTAGGTAGGTCCTTGTCTCCTTTTAATATCTGTGGGTCCAAAGTTTTTCGGAAATCTCCATGTGTCTTGTGTCCTCTCCTGGGTCTAGAAGGTTCTCAGTACAGGGACTGTTGTCCATCGGACACATTCAGTTCTCAGTTTTCTCCATCCTTCTATGCTTGCTTCTCTCTCCTTTTCTGTCTTGTAAGATAAAAAGCTATGTAGGCCACACTCCAGGGAAACTCTTCTTACATCAGAGCCGGGCTATCACTTGAGTGAAAGTGCTGGATCCCACCCTAATGCTTACAGCTGATTGGCTGATCACATCATGAGTTATGATTACATCACTATGTAGCTCTCAAACCACTAAGAATCATGGCCTGGCCAAGTAGAGACACATTTGGGGGTGGGGGGGTGGGCACAATCTAATCCATGTGAGTGTCTAGCCATTATATGTTTTTATCCAACTTTTGTTGCTAGGGTAGGGTAATTTCAACAAGCCAAAGTAACTAAAGTTAGAAAAAAATCATAAATTAACAATTTACAGTTCTGAGAACTGGTTCTTCAGAGTAACTTTAAACTTTAATATACTCATCATGGCGTGTACACTGGATATCTTACTTACATTAAATAAAATATTAGCCATCTCAGACAATAGCTTTCACATTGAGTATGAAAATCCTAGTCTGAAACTCCTGAGTCACTGAGTAACAAGCCTCACGAATTTGGAATTGCCAAAGTATACACGTGTTTTAGATCAAGGCACAATACAGTGCACAGATTTCTTCCCACCATTTTAGAAAAATTAGGCAACAGAATTAGTTTTCATATTTTAAGTCACATTTCCTTTCTTTTGGGTGGTGTTCATTATTATTATTTATCTTCTTAGGATTTTGAGGGCACAAAGATATGTATATAAATATCTATATATCATCTTACTTTTGACAATCAATACCATTTTCATTCATTTTTGCCCTCACCTTTGCCCAAGACACATGTTAACATGTGTCTACCCTCCCTCTCCCAAACCTGGTAACTATCAATTAATGTTTCTTTTAGTGTGAAAATTATTCATTTTTATAGTTTGGCTTCATACAATATAATATTTGTTCATTCGTGATTATCTTATTTCACTCAGTATAATGCTCCCCAGGTTCATTCACTTTGCTGGTTATTTTCCCGATTCAGCCTTATTCGTTACCGTGGTATAGAGTCCCCTGTACCGTGCTTTCATTCTTTCACTGATGGGAATGTAGGTTGTTCTCATCTTTTTGCTACGATGAATATGGGTCAAAAACTCACTGCCATTGAGTCGGTGCTGACACACAGCGACCCCATAGGACAAGGTAGAATTGCTCCTGTGCGTTTCGAAGACTAACTCTTTACAAGAGTAGAAAGCCCCAACTCCATATGAATATGAGTAAGCACATGAAATTTTTGCTGGGCAGGAAATAACACCAGATTCTTTGAAGTGTTTTCCTAGATCTCATCAAAGCATCCCAGCAGCTGTTCAGTAAGGTTGGTGGCTTTGAAAAGTACCCCAAACTCAATATATGTCAGAGGCAGTAACGATCCTGTTGGTGGAATTGCTATCATCCCTGAGGTAGGCCCAGGTTTGATCCTTGGCAAATGCCCCTCATGTGCAGCCACCATCCCGCTGTCATTGGATGCTGTGTGTTGCTCAGATGCCGAATGGGTTCTAGGGTCACATCCAGACTAACCAGGACTCGGAAGAATGGCCTGGATCTACCTGCTTCTGAACAGCCAATGGAACACTTTGAGTCATCATCCACAACCTGTCGGCAGCATTTTCTTTCCCCATTGTGCAGTGTGTCCCCATGAATCTGCAGCTAAAACAATACCCATCAAGGATTTAGTAAAGTCAGATTATGTGTTATGTTCAGCCTTTCTTAACTGGTTTCTATGCAATTGTGCTTGAGGATGCAATGGTGACTTTGAAAGCGATGTCAATATACAGATAGATAGATGATAGATCGATAGATAGATATCTGGAAGATACTTTCACCCAATCAGATTACAAACAATATCATACATCACTGACAATGACACAGAAACTGTTGAATGTAGATAAATGACTGTGCTCTAAAGCACAGAAGCCCAAAGAGCAGGCAATTGATCACACACTGCTTTGCAGAGTCATCCCAGCACTTAAGGCTGAGTGAGTCTTAGAGCCTGAGATCAAATATTAGTTTACAAGTCCATGATTTTTTGGTAGAAAATGAAAACTGTAACTGGGTTCTACATCTTAGGTTAAACCTTCTCTGGGAATGATTCATGAAGAAGGAGAAAATTCATACGAGAGGGACTGAGAAAGGAAGAAAGGTGTGCACCAGAAGAGAGAGTGGTGTTCTTAGTATTTAGAACTGGACCAAACGTGACAGACAAAGTTCTGGCTTCAAGCTGGAGATAAAAAGGAAACAGCATTATGATTGTCAGGACTTGAAGTCAAAGTGCCTGGCTTTGTCACTTTCCAGTGCTATATATTGGATAAGTTAGCTACAGCTATTAAATAGAGTTTGTAGTGAAAAGATCTCTAGAATTAAATAAGGAGATGCATATGAAATATTCGTATTTCAGGCAATGGGTAATGTTCTAATCCTAGCCAATCTCCAAGAGTCTTAGTTATCTAAAGCAGTTATAACAGCAATGGCAGAAGAGGGTAGCTTTAACAAACAGAAATCGACTTTCTCACATTTTAGGAGACTGAAAGTCCAAAAGCTCAGGGTGCCAGTTCTTGGTTCTTTGGCAATCTTCATGTAGTATGATATTTACCTTTAACCATCGATGACTTCTCACCTCTGTGCCTACTCTGTTATTTTTATAGTTCAAAAACAAATGGTTAAAGACACTGGTATGATCTCATTTATACAACAAAAATAATCCCATTCCCACATGGTATTACACCAACCCATATTTTGGAGGAAGATAATTCGATCCATAAAAGCACGTATTGAATTATGTTCATCTCAGCCCCATGATGGGCTTGAAGGAGAGGAACACAGACAATATATAGATTTCTGGTGCACTGGAAGAAGAAATGATGTAAGCACTACCAAGGTGAACACAGAGACTAATGGTTGATAGAAGCACAGACTCAAACACAAGTCCAAGTGACCGATTTACATAGGTTACTTAGGGTCCAGGAGAAAAATAACATTGGCTGTATATTATTGTTTTCAGCTTTCACCACACTGATTGAGTTTAGGAGATCTATACTGTGTCATTTGACACTTTGTTGTTGTCATTGTTCTGTCACTGTATAAGGCAGGGTTCTCTAGAGAAAACAGGACATTTGTTATTATACACACACACACACACACACACACATATATACATACATATCTATATGTTTATACACTGAGAAGGAATATAACAACTAATCAGTCCACACAGCAGTACAGAGGACTCAGTTCCACTCACTTTCGTGGAACAGTTAATATACTGGAAGTCCTTCAAGTCACATGGGTTGACAGGTCCAAGGTCAAGGGAGCAGACAGTGGAGTCCTTCTTGGGCAGACTCTGCCCACAGAGTCTGCATGCAAACAGCAGAGTGGGTCACTGATAGGGAGTAGCTCAGGAGTTATGTGATGCAGGCCCAGATGGGATATCTAACTCAAGCAATGCAAGGGAGCAGGATTCAAGAGTGACAAAGCAGGTCTTGAAGAAGCCTCAAGCTCTAGCAACACAATCCATGGGTTGGCTTGGCCCACAGGTAGTGCCGCTCACAGGTTGAAGCAGAGAACAAGCTAAAGCAGCAGCATGCTGGTTCGATGACCAGAGAGCAAGAGAGAGTTGGGGGTGGGCCTTGCAGAGCCATTTATCCCTTTTCCCTCCAATCAAACTGTGACCTGATTAATCCCACATGATCCTATTGGCCAGGTTGGCACAATAGACCTAACGATCACAGTGACCTATAAGTTGGCACCAGTTCATGGTGGCTCCATAAATGGCAGAAAGAAGCAATGGCAGGTCCTGTGATATCTTCGTAATCATTGGTGTGCTCAAGAACATTTTGAACTGAAATAACTCAATGATTAATAATGATTAAATTTATAGATTCGAATGATAATGTGGGTACAAGGTTTTTATGTGTATGCAATCCAGTGCTACAGATTTAGAGTCAGGTTTCCTGGATTCGAGGTCCAGATCCAAAGCTAACTGGTCTTGTGACTTTACACAAGTCAGTCAGGTCTTCGTTGAGTGCTCCTAACTGACAAACACAGTTCATAATTTTCTAACTAGAGCGATAATTTAAAAAATCAAATATGCAGTTTATGATGTCTTGTAAAAATATGTAAATGCCAGTTAGTTACATCAACAGGAGTCAATCTGACTATATTTCCTTTTGGGGGATGCTCATTATTTGTATCTTTTGTCTCCCCTCTGGAGCTATTTTAAGTTTCACCTTCTAACAACTTTCGCGTCTTTAAATGTGGTCCCTCTTTCATGACAAACTGATTTTTTAACATCAAATCTTAGTCAGTCTGCTTTCTTCTAAAAACATCTGGTTTTAAAAACAAAAACTCAGGAGCCTGACAGGTATGAGAATAGGCCAGTCTGGTACCAAAGTGACATTAAAAACATTTCAACAAATTTAACAATGATTGATAATAGAGTTGCTTAATTTAGCTATTGAGACAGAGAGAGATTGCAGTTATTTGGTTTGTCTGTCATTATCTTCAAAGATCCATTTTTTAAAATATGAGCTACCGTGTCTATTATTATAATTGATAATGTGATCTAATTGTAAAGCTTAGTGTCCCTATTTCTAAGTAAGAGAAGTTTACCTAAGTAAAAAACATGTTTTGTTTGCAGATTTTGTGCAACTGCTAACTATACAAACATACACAGGCCAGTTGTAGAATATAGTGCGTTTTATAGATTAATTACAAGTGTTTTATTGTGCTTATTTTATTTAACCTATCTTATTTTTTCTTGTTAGTGAAGATACTTTTAGGTAGTTTTCTATTTTACTGCAGACAATTTAAAGTTGATCTCAAATTAAATTAAATTTCCAGATAATTTTTACAATCGTTGGATTTTTTTTAATTCCAAATAAGGGAACCTTACTTTCTTACTCAGCTTTCATTTGCATGTGTGTTTTCTCAAACAAACCAATGTACACAAGGTCAGAAGATTTTGAGATGAATAGCAAGGCGCTCTGGGGGAGAAGGTAGGACCTTTTGTTTATTTTGCTCCATTGTTTCCCAGCGGCCTGTGCTAAGAAAGCTCTCTGTGTTGCTTAGCAGACTGGTTGGAAGGCCGTGAAGCGCTGCCTTGATCTCCGTCTGGAGGAAATGCCTGTTCACGGATAGTGCATCCTGTGTGCTTAGGGCAGGGTGATAAAGTGCTCCTGTGTAGAGTGCTCGGAGGTCAGCTTTCTCTAGGCTCAGACTGGGACAGGAATAGTTAGTTCTGCCATATTCATCCTGATAGCTGCTGCTTTGTTTTGAATTTAAACCCATAAAATGCCTCCCCCAGCCCCCCCCCCCCCCACCACCCCACTCAGGGCCCTTTATCTACTACTCTCTCTCCAGGGAGGCCCAAACACTTTCCCCTTACAAGACAGAAGCAGTAGTATCCTGAGGATCTCTCACATTAGAAGTTGCCATTGCATGTAACATGTTTTCAAGAAACATTTTTTCAATTTTCCATCTTCTTACTTTACAGAAAAGGAAAATGATAGCCAATAAACCTATCCAAGCCATGTGTTCTATCATTAAACACAGGCAGTCTTGTGCTTGGTCTGTGGATAGGATGATTCATTTTTTAAAAAATTATTTTATTGGGGGCTCGTACAAATCTTAGCACAATTCATACATACATCCATTGTGTCAAGCACGTATGCACATTTGTTGCCCTTATCATTCTCAAAGCATTTGCCTTCCACTTTAGCCCTTAATATCAGTTGCTCTTTTCCCCCCTCCCTCCCCACTCCCCCTTCCCTCATGAACCCTTCATAATTCATAACTTATTATAGTTTTGTCATAAGTTACACTGTCTGAAGTCTTCCCCCGCCCTCTTCTCTGCTGTCCCTCCCCCAGGGAGGAGGCAATACGTAGATTCTTGTAATCGGTTCCCTCTTTCTACTCCACATCCCCTTCACCCTCCAGGCATCGCCCCTCTCACCACTGGTCCTGAAGGAGTCATCTGTCCTGGATTCCCTGCGATTCCAGTTGTTATCTGTACCAATGTACATCCTCTGGTCTAGCCAGATTTGTAAGGTAGAATGGGGATCATTATAGTGGGGGCGGGGAGGAAGCATTTAAGAACTAGAGGAAAGTTATATGTTTCATCATTGCTACCTTGCACCCTGATTGGCTCATCTCCTCCCCACAACCCTTCAGCGAGGGGGTGTCCAGTTGCCTACCGATGGGTTTTGAGTCTCCACTCTGCACTCACCCACCTTTACAATGATATGACTTTTTGTTCTTTGATGCTTGATACCTGATCCCTTTGACAGCTTGTGCTTCTTCCATGTAGGCTTTGTTGCTTCTGAGCTAGTTAGCCGCTGTTTATCTTCAAGCCTTTAAGACCCCAGACGCTATATCTTTTGATAGCCTGGCACCATCAGCTTTCTTCACTGCCTTTGCTGATGCACATGTTTGTCTTCAGTGATCGTATCAGGAAGGTGGGCACCCACTGATCTGATTTTTAGTTCTTTGATGTCTGATAACTGGTCCCTTCTGCACTTTGTGGTCAGTCAGGCTCAGGTGCTACTTCCATGTAGGCTTTGATGCTTCTGAGCTAGATGGCTGCTTGTTTATCTTCAAGCCTTTAAGACCCCAGACGCTATATCTTTTGATAGCTGGGAACCATTAGCTCTCTTCACCACATTTGCTTATGCACACGTTTGTCTTCAGTGATTGTGTCAGTAAAGCAGGCACCCACTGATATGATTTCCAGTTCTTTGGTGTCTGATAACTGAGCCCTTCTACACCTCGTGGTCAGACAGGCTGGTGTGCTTCTTTCATGCGGGCTTTGATGCTTCTTAGCTAGACAGCCACTTGTTTGTCTTCAAGCCTTTAAGACCCCAGACGTATATCTTTTGGTAGCCGGGCACCATCAGCTTTCTTTACCACCTTTGCTTATGTTCACATTTTTCTTCAGCAATCGTGATGATTCATTTTTAAAAAAACTTATTGGTGAAAACCAAATACTTTGCAGGTTTTTCTGATCACATCATGAATTCATCATTTTAATGTAGAATATTTTATTTTGCCTTATTAAAGCAGTACATAGTGTGGTGAAAGGATTTGATATGTGGTTAAATATTTACGTGGAATTTTGTTAATCATATTCTTATTTATAACATGCAACACTTGGAAATAATCTTAACATCTGTTGTTAGGTGCCATCAAGCGAGTTCAAACAGAGCAACCACACACATGAAACACTATCCTGTCCCTCCACTATTTCACAACTGGTTTGTTTGAGCACACTGTTAAACCACTGAGTCAATGCATTTGATAAGGGCCTTTCTCTTGTTGGGTGGTCCTCTTCTTTACTAAGCATGATGTCCTTCTTTAGGGACTGGTCTCTCCTGATAATATGTCCAAAATGCATGTGTGAGGGTTAGATGTTATGTTGACTTGGGTTGAGATTCTTAGTTTAGCAATTGGAACCTCCCATGATATGATCCAACATACGTAATTAATTCCGTGATATGAGCAGCTGAGTAGTTGTGGAAAGATTAAGGTGGAGTGCAAACTTCTTAACCAGGTCACAACTCTAATGTAATTGGAAGGAAGTTTTATCAGGGTTTCCATCTATTCCTATATAAAAATGCTATTCCTGTATTGATGCTATGTAGGTATTAGGTCAATTCTTGCTGGATTTGAATGCTGCATCTGTTTCATTAACCTCTAGTCTTTTTTGCTTCAGCCAATGACACACTGTACTGCCTGCCAACCTTCGATTTGTTCAACTCTTGAAGCCACAAGCCTACCTGCTGACCGTGAGTCATTTGCCTTCACTTCCACAAGCCCATGGTTTTCCTTCTTCCTGTTTATCTTTCTGCTTCAACAATTGTGTGAGCCATTTCCTTGATACACATCTCTCTCTCTCTGTTTGTCTGTAACTGTTCTGTGTGTGTGTGTGTCTGTGTGTCTCCAGATAACCAAGTCTAAGACAGGAAATAAGATGAAGTCTCATTATCCTTGCCTTTTTTTTGTTATCCTTGCTTCTAAGGAGCATTCTGGCTATATCTTCACCAAGACAGATTGACAGATATGTTTGTTTATCTTAATGTTGTTGTGATTAAGTGATATGGAGTCAGGTCCAAGTTATAATGACTCTATGCACAACAGACAAAACCCTGCTTGGTCCTATATCATCCTCACAGGACCTTTAATGAGTATTGAAAAGCAAGGATGTTACTTTGAGGACTAAGGTGGGCCTGGCCCAAGAGGTGGTATTTTCCCTTTCTTGTATGCATGTGACAGTTGGACATTGAATTAGGAAGACTGAACAATTGGTGCCTTTGAATTGTGTTGCTGGAGAATATTGAAAGTACCATGAACTGCTAAAAGGTCAAACAGATCTATCTTTGGAGAAGTACAACCAATGAGCTCCATAGAAGCAAGGAAGGTGAGACTTCATCTGACATACTTTGGACATGTTTTCAGGAGAAGCCAGTCCCTGGAAAGGGCACCATGCTTGGTAAAAGGGCAGCACAAAAAAAGGCCTTCAATAAAATGGATTGATACAATCTCACTGTCAACAATGGGCTCAAGTGGCTGCAACAATGGGCTTAAGCAATGGAAAAATTGTGAGCATGGTGCAGAACCAGGGAGTGGTTTGTTGTGTTGTGCATAAGGTGGCCAGGGGTCAGAACTTACTCAATGGAGCCTGCCGACAACATTAGCCATAATCGATTTCATCATGCTATCTGGACTACGGTCAGAGGGGATTCACCAGAAACTTGGTAAATGTGAGGACCCTGCAAATGAATTTGGGGCTTACTTTCACCCACGGTCTTCTGCAAAATGGGTGTTTATAGGTTTAGTTCTGATATCACTCCTTCTTTGAGAGATTGTTTGGAGGTTCTAGAAAGGGATCGCAGCTACTTGTAAACCCTCAGCTGAAGGCTGGTCCTCCTTCTATCTGGGAAGGTCATCCTCTTCAACCAAGCACACAGCTTCAGGAGGGACATATATGGAATGGTGAGGGAGGAAGGGACACCGGTCTAGCCAGCTAGATCAACCACATGGTGATCAATGGGGTGACAGATGTCGCGCCTTAAGTCCAGGGGAAGATGTCAGTTCCTTAAATCTTCTCCAGGTGAGTTTGAGGTCAAACCCTGTTCACTTAGTGGGGCTTCCACATCAAATCTTCTGATATGGCTAATGAAGGACCTTGCACATCTTTAAAGGACAGAGTTTAACATCCCAGTAAGTGCCCCAGCCTGGGTCACTGAGAGCTGGTTAGAAACTACGTCAAAAATGTCAATTAGGATCATAGTTCTGGCGAATTGTCTCTGGATTTTACAAAAATATTGTTCATTGTTTTTTCCCAATGGGAGGTTGGCCCATCATTTACCCACCAACAGATGTGTCATCATCGTGTCTGAAATATGCATGTTTCCTTCAAAACGACTTCAATTACTAGTGAGGTTCTCTTAACACTTTTGTAGGCGTGTCTGTTAATTTAGGGGTAACCATATGGAAATGTTTTATGACAACAAATAATAGTCTTCTCTCCCTCTCTCCCCATCTTAAGAAACTGACCCCAGCTGAGGTGAGCTCTTCTCAGTTCACAAGTGGTTTTTAAGATATACATATAAAACCCAAAGCCAAACTCACTGCCACTGCATCAGTGTCAACCCAGAGTGACCATGGAAGACAGGGTAGCACTTCCCCTGGGAGTTTCCAAGATGGTAACTCTGTAGGAGAGTAGATAACCCTGTCTTTCCCCCACAGAGTGGCTGGTGGGTGATATCCAACTCCTGAGCTTGCAAACCAATGAAGTTAGCAGCCCAGTGTAAAAGCACTACATCACCAGAGAGCCTTAGATGGAGTCATAAATGGGTGATAGGCACTAGGCAGGCTTTCTACCTGGTTATGTGGGGGACCCGATTAGAAGATGGCCTGACCTGAGAGCAGAAGCCTGCCTTCATCTTCCTGTTCACTCTTTCTTTTTTTACAAACTGTTTTATTGGCACATAATCCACATATCATGCAATTCAACAATTCAATCATATCAAGAAGAGTTTTACAGTCACTACCACAATAAATTTAGAACATTTTCTCTTTTCTTGCAATCATTGTTATCTGTGTCCATTCTCTGCCCGCCCGCCCCCGCCCCTGCTATACTCCCAGGAAACCATTAATAGAGTTACTATCTCTAAGATTTACCTACCTCGGATTTCATACACAGAAAACCTTACCCCCCAAAACAAACCCAATAAAAAACTCACAACAGTAACAAAGTAAAACAGAGAAAGCCTCAATGGAAGAGAAAGTAAACCTTTTATGATTTCCTATCTTACTCAGAATAAAAGAGAAATTCTTTAAAATACAAGGCAGGCACAATCTGTCCTCTCTGATCTTATCTTAGATAACTCTCACCGAGTTCCTGTCCTCTAGCCACGTCTTATTGTTCCATAGTTCAACCACATCAAACAGTCTTGTTCAATTGCTGCCACAATCAGTTTAAAAAATTCTCCTTTTCCCTGATCTCCTTGACATTCGCTTCCCCTCCCCCTTCCACACTGTGCTCCCTAAACCCTTATTCTACTAGCTGTCTCTATAAGTCCATCCATCCTGTGTCTCATATGCTGACAAACAGAAAAACATATAACAAAAATTCAAGAAGGTTACCCTCAATGACCAAATACGTCTGAGATAAACTCCAACATGAAAAAACACCCACCCACACAGAAAATGCTGAAAACCAGATCAGGTCCAACATGCATCAGAGGCGGGTTCAACTGACCAGGTTTTGACCATTCAAGTTAGGTTTGTCGTTTGGGTCTCCTATAGTCTTCTCTCTCCGGTGCACTGTTTGTAACCTGTTTCTTCCCATCCCTCTATCATGGACAGAGGGAAATCACCAGAGACCATGCTCGATGTTCACCCTCAGAAAGGGAACACAGAAGATCGAAGAAATGGGTTCTATAGCAAAGTGTGGTGTAGAAATTAGATGGTGCCAGTCTATCAGAGAGAATAGCCTTTGGGATCTTCAAGACTTGTTTCCAAACAAGCAGCCATCCAAGTGAGGTGTCAGCCAACTCCACATGGAAGAAGCACAGCAACATCAGTAACTGAATGACTGTAAATCATGTAAGCTGAAACTGAAGGAGGGAATAGTTTCAGAGCCTAAATTGGGATATTCTGGTTTGCAAAAGGCTGTGGATGACAATGGAACTCAAGTCACATGTCTGAGATCTACACGGGAAATAAGCCTCTGGTGTTTAGTCTTATAGTAGGGGAGTTATATAATATTTGTACTTATATAATATTGGCTAGCTTCACTCAGCATGGTGGTTTCCAGGTCGGCCCATGTCATGAAGTGTTTCATGATTTCATCACTGTTTTTTTAGGGATACATATTAAATACACAATGGAAGAATTGTGTGTACGTACCAGAGTTTCTTTTTTTTTTTTTTT
>NW_022103955.1:3488827-3506486 GCF_000313985.2 Echinops telfairi
TTCTAGTTGTGTTAAAGTTCCCTCTAAGCAGCTCTCCTGGGCTGGATTCTGCGGAGTCCCTCTGGTAAGTGTCATTCCGTCGCCATCTTACCGGAAGTCCCAGAGTTTCTTTATCCACTCTCCTATTGTTGTTTCTTTCTGTTTTGGGATCCCAATGAAACATGGGTTGTTTATTTTTATAGTGTCACATATCATTTTCAGACTTTCTTCTGACTCCTTCCTTTTTTTATTGTCTATCTCATCTATTGTAGTCAGAGAATTGTCTTTAAGCTCGTTGATTTGATTTTCTTTTCCTTCCATTATACTACTCTGGTCTTTTACTGTGTTGTCTAATTCTGTTATCTCATTGTTTATCTTCCAAGATTACTTTTGGTTTAAGGGTTTTAGTTTTTCAATTTATTCCATTATTCTCACGAGTGTTTCCCACATCTCTTGAAAGGACTTCAATTCTATGCATCAGAATTATGTTCCTTGTAGTTGCAGGGTGTCTTCTGCAGAGTCTGACAGTAGATTTGGGTGGTTAGCCGGTGTTTGCCTTTTCTTTGTTTTGGGTTGTTTGCTGTGGGTGACCGCAGTTTCCTTGGCATTGTGGTACAGCTATTCGTGATGTGTGAGTTGCTGGATCGTATAGAGATAGTTGTCTCTAACTAGTGATGTGGAAGAGGTCTAATTAGAGCTGGAACACACAGAGTGTTTCAATAGAGAAGAGAGGAAAGACATGATATGTCTGAAAGGTGGGAATGAAGGACAGAGAGAATAGAATAAATGTAATGATAGTCTTAAGTGGCTCTCTGGATAAGAAAACATTTCTAAAAATGATTGGAAAAGGCATTCCAAGAGGGGTACTCTAAATTAGTCTGTTTTATAGAAATAGATTTCACAAGGAACGAGAGCAGAAAGAGGTAATGGGCGGAAGTGCAGACATAATGGGGAAGAGGAGGGACGAGGGACTCCAGTGTGGCTTGGGTGTGGGTGCTGGAGTTCCGTTGCTATGGTATCATGAATCTGTGTGGATCTGTGCCCTCAAAGGGACAAAAAGAAAGAAAGAAAGAAGACCTGGTTCAAGTGACTCTACCAGAGTCTCCAGTCTTAAATGTTGTTGCCTAGGGGGATTCTGTAGCCTTAGGAGGATGGGGTTGTACACTGGAACAGGAAGTGGGAGAAAACTAGAAAAAAAGAAATTACAATAGAGCAAAAGTACAAAAATAAAGTAAAAATAAAAATGCCTTGTGGGTGGGGGTTTCTAGTCCTTTGGTTATTATGTGTATGCTTTTGCCTCATGGTGGAGGTGGAGAATGTGGTGGGGGAGAGCCCTGCGGTACAAAGCAGGAAAGAGGAAGAAGTGGGTGATGGCACAAAGTGTAACTTGGGTACTGAGAGTGTCTGCACCAAGCTAAGGACACAGGACCCTGGAGGCCAGCGAGGTAAAAGTTTGGCTGACCGGGTTGTCTCAGGGACTGGGAAAAATCGTCTGTTCTCAGAGGAGTGGGGATCACAGTAGGGGCTTGTGCTGTTTGTCAAAGCAGAACCTATCAGCAGGTGTTGTGCTTTTCCACTTCAAGAAACTTTGGTCTACTTATCTTTTAAGTTGATTTTATCCCTATAGGGAAGTGCAGGAAATCCCCCCTGGTGGAACCCTTTCAGTAGTTTTGGGGAGATCGTCCTGTGCTTGTTTTCTGGTGACCATATTCCCTGCAGGATGTCTTTTTCCAGGGACTACTCTTTCCTGATCATGTCTCATGTGCATGAGATGGAGTCTCACTATCTTCAGGTCTAAGGAGCATTCTGCTTGTACTTGTCCCAAACCAGATTTGTTCTTCCAACTGACCATAGTTCTTTCAATATTCTTCACCAATGCCCCAATTCAAACGCATAACTTCTACTCTGAAGCTCCTTATTCATTTTCCAATTCTCACATGCATATGAGGCAATTGAAAATACCTCCTTTTATCGGGAGCACTTTAGTATTACAAGTGTCACGTTTGCACTTCAGCGTAGTAAAGCGGTCTTGTGCGACTGATGGTCGTCGAAGGCAATGTGTCTTCTGATTTCCTCGCTACTGATTCCATAAGCACGGTTTTGCGCAACCAAGAAAAAGAAACTTATTGACAGCGTCAATCTTCTCTCCATTTATCGTACCATGCCTTCTATTGGTCCAGCTCTGAAGATTTTCATTTTCTTTCTCGTCTATTCTCTCTATTCACACGGAAGGCTCCAGTCATCGATCTTCTATTCACACGGAAGGCTCCAGTCATCGATCTTCAATTCACACGGAAGGCTCCAGTCATTGATCTTCTATTCACACGGAAGGCTCCAGTCATCGATCTTCAGCAGCAAGTGCGCAGGCCCCTTTGCGTTCAGAGCCATCTGTACATTATAGGTTATTAAGAAGTCTTCAGTCCTGAGGCTCCAGTTTTCTTTCTATAATCCAGCTTCTCTTACTCATTGGCTCAGCATTCGGATTGAGTGGGTATGATGGAAGGATACCATCCTGAAGCACTAATTTCCTGATTTTAAACCACCCAGCATCCCCTTATTCTGTTTATGTTCCTGCCTCTTGTTCCATGTACAGAGTCCATATGAGCACAATTAAGAATTCTGGAAATCCCCTTCTTCTCCATGTTAGCCATAGGTTTTTTTTTTTAATGATCCACAGCCTTTGAATAGTTATTAAAACACAAGTAATAGCTTTCGGAAGTTCTCTACTTTCAGCCAAGATCCATTTGATATCGGCATCGGTATTTTTAGTGGGTTCTCTTCTGCATTCAGCATGGATTTCTGGCAATTTCTTGTTGATGTATTGCTGCATGTTGAGTTATATTCATGCAAAGTTCACTTCCTTTGATATTAGTGATAGTGTTCTATAATTTCCACACTCCGTTGGGTTACCTTCCATGAGAATGGGCACAAATATGGATCTCTTAAAGTCATGAGGTCAGGTAACTCATTTTCAGTGTGCGTGGCATAGGTGAATGCATATTCCTGTGCTCACCAGCTTGGGGAGCTATTGCAATGCGTGTTCTTGGAGTTTCATTTCCTCGCCAGTGCCTTCGGGGCAGCGTGGGCTTGTTCCTTCAGTATCAATAGTTTTTGCTCATATGCTACATCTTGAAATGACTGAATATCAACCAGTTCCTCCACCTCCTTCAGTTCTTGTTATTCTTCCTCTTCGGTACAATGACTCTGTGTAGTCCTTCCATCTGGGACATGCAAAAGGCTCACCATTCAATGTAGAGTCAAGACAGAAGAATGCGTGACTGGACATCTGGTATTCAAGTTTAGCAAATCTACATTCATATGTAAGTGCACAGGAAAAATGGCAATGAAGTGTTAAAAAAGCTTCTCTAGGTTACTATCCTTATTACCGTTCTTTCTTTTTTAAATAAATCACTTTATTGGGGGCTATTAGAGCTCTTATAACAATCCACACATCAATCGTATTAAACACATTTGTACATATGTTGTCATCATCATTTTCAAAACATTTTCTTTCTACTTGAGCCCTTGCTATCAGCTCCTCTTTTGTCTCTCACTCCTCCACCCTCCCACACTCATGAACCCTTGATAAATTATTAATTATTATTTTCATATCTTACACCATCCACTGTCTCCCTTCACCCACGTTTCTGTTGTTAGTCTCCCTCAGGCAATGGCATAGAGGGTTATTATATGTTGATCATTGTGATCAGCTCCCCCATACTTCCCCTTCTAAGCCCACTATATTAGTCTGGGTAAACTAGAGAAACAAAACCACAGAAACTCATTTGTGTATAAGAGAGAGTTTTATATATAGGGTACTTGTACATTCAGAAAGCATCCCAACCAAGTCCAGTCCAAGCCCATAAGTCCGACAGCCCATATGTCCAACACCAATCTACAAGGTCCTCCTCAAACTCACAAAGCACATGCAATGACACCAAATGCAGGAGGATCACAGGCCAGTGGGCAGAAAGTCTTTGAATCGAGTGGCAGTGTAAGCATCTCAGTGCTGGCAGGGGTCTCCATGCGGCTTCTCCAGCACCCAGGCCTGCATCAGGGTAAGTTCATGTGGCTTCTCTTTAGGGATGTCTCGCAGGAAGTGAGCCTTGCCAGCTGAAGCAGGAAACTGGCTAAGGCAGCCACACATTGGTCCGACCATCAGAGAACAAGAGACCAGAAGCCAGAAAGGAGAGGCTCACCAAGACATTTATCTTTCTGCCCTTCAATTAGTCCTACATGTATTTATCAGCCAGGTTGGCACAATAAGCCTTCACTATCTCACCCACTTTCCCCCTACCCTCATGGTATAACTACTCCCACTACAGTTCCTTAGGGGTTTTTCTGTCCTGGATTCCATGTGTTGAGAGCTCTTATCTGTACCAGTGTACATGCTCCTGCATAGCTGGATTTGTAAGGTCTAACTGGAGTCATGATAGCAGGGCAGAGAGGATATTAAAGAACTAGAGGAGTGTTATGTGTTTTGTTGGTGCTATATTGCACCCTGGCTGGCTCGTCTTCCCTAGGACCCCTCTGTGAGGGAATGTCCAATTGTCTAAAGATGGGTTTTGGGTCTCCACTCTGATTCCCCTCATTTACATCTCTATGATTGTTTTAGATCTTCTGATGCCTGATACTTGATCCTGTTGACACCTCGTGCTCACACAGGATGGTGCGCTATTTCCATATGGGCTTCATTGTTTTCCTGCTACTTGGCTGCTCATTTAACTTCAAGCTTTAAGACCCCAGACACTACAGCTTCTAATAGCCAGGCCCCATCAGCTTTCTGCACCACATTTGCTTATGCACCCATTTTCTCTTCAGTGATGATTTTTGGATGGTGTGCATAACAGAATGCCAGGTTATTAGAACAAAGTGTTCTTGCATTAACGGAGGAATTGAGTAGAGGTCCAATGTCCATTTCCTACCTTGATATTTAACATATAAACAGATGTGCATACACCTATATCCCTATTGCTTTATATATATACATGCCTATATTTATACCTCTATAAATGTCTTTTGCCTCTGTATTAGTCTGGGATGACTAGAAAAACAAGTTCAGGGAGACTCATTTGTGTATAAGAAAGAATTTTATATAAAGAATAGTTGTATATTAAGAAAACATCCCAGCGTAGTCCAGACAGATCAAGTCCATAAGTCTGATATTAGCTCATATGTCCAATACCAGTCTATAAATTCCTCTTCAGACTCATGCAACACATGCAATGACACTGAATGCAGGGAGATCACAAGCCAGTGGGTGGAAGGTCTTGTGGCTTCAGTGGCAGTGGAAGCAACTCATCCCAGCTCTGGCATCAGTCTCCACATGTCTCCTCCAGCTCCAGGGCTCTGGCTCCATCCGGGTAGCTCCATGTGCCTTGTCAACAGGAATACCAAGCAAAGAGTTTCTCCTGTGAGCTATTTATCTCTGTAGCACCTCTAAATGAGGTCATAAAGCAGCGGCCTGATTGACAGACTAAACTCCACCCCTTCACTCTTAATAGTCTCAAGTTGGCACTGGATTATGTAACTACCATAGCCTCCTAGTTCTTTCTTCTGTTTCCTTTTACTTTTTTTCCTGTCCCACTATCATGTTCAACCTTCATTCACTCTCAATACTTTCTCTCAGCCACATTACACTGGATTGAACCCCACCAGGTGTTCTACACCCTCTTTACCATCGAGTATAGATCTCTGTTCCCTTGCTTATTTTCTGTCCTATACTTTCTTTGTATACTCAAGTCGGACTCAATGCCGCCAAGTCAGTGCTGAGGCACAGTGACCCTCTGTGGATTGCCGAGATTACAATTGCTGACAGGATTAGAAAGCTCAGTCTTTCTCCCTCCGAGCTAGCGGTGGCTTTGAACTGTTGACCATGTGGACCATAGCTCAATGCTCCATGTTTTGTTTACAATGGCTATATATTAATTTTGTAGTTATTAAAAAATTCTTTCAAAAATTATAGATTATAAATCGCTAACTCTGCTGGTTACCAAGGAGCAAGTGCCTCAGAAAGAGGGTGAGATAAATGCTCTGAGATGTAGTTTCTCGAGAGAGTGGTGGGTCTTGAAGGTCTCTCAGCATGCTCCCACTGTACTGAATATCTGTGAGAGTTAAGGACACAACATTTTGTTGTTTGAAGAGTTTTCGAACAATGCAGCCTCAAACAGAAGCCAACTAATTTTATTGCACTTCAATGAAAAAAACATCCAATACTGGACTCAGACGTGATAAAATACTTTATAGGAGATTAAGATAATAGGACATTCCCAAGATTATTTTGATAGAAAGCGCTGCCTCCTCCCACATCCCTGACTCTGACAGCCCAGGTCAGAGAGAATGTGCTGTCTACGGAGGGTGCATCTCACCTGGAGCTCATTGACTGACACGAGCAACACCCAAACTGAAACTGGATGACAAATCAAGATTTTTACTAGGGATATAAACGAAAGAAAATTTCTACTGGGAGCAGAAGGCACTATCCTGTCCAAACACATGGATGGGAAGGGGAAAGTGGGTCAGTTGGGATTTGAGAGGAGAGAAAGTCCAGGGGTTAAAGGAACTTGAACTGAGCATCAGCGATCCAGAGCAGATGAGAGCCATTTCAGCAGCACAGCAAGAGGATAAAGTTGGAGGTCGTAGAATTACAAATGACAAACCCAGTGTTGGGCTGGCTTCTAGGAACCAGCCTGTGAGGATCAGAGATTGGCATCAGCAAGGACACAATTGAAAAGGAGCGGAGAGTGATCATGATAGACCCTGAGACTTTACCAGAAAGATAGCAAAAATGAAAGAAGCTGATTGATTTCATGTCAGCAGGTGATGATTCTGAAAATCCATACTGAAACACACATTTATGAAATGAAAAACAGGCAAGAAGAAATAGTACTGAATTGTATATCTTGGTAGGAAGGCAGTCACTATTCTAGCAAAATCATATTAAAAACAAAACGTCCCAATCCCATTGGCATTGAATCAATTCTGATTCACAGTGATACTGTAGGTCAGAGTAAAAGTGCCCATAGGTTTCCCAGGCTGTGGAAGTCGTCTGTCACATCTTTATCCCAGGGAGAAGCTAGTGGGTTCTGTCATTTTTTCCATTAGCAGCTCAACAACTGCAGGATCGAACCCCTTGATATTTGGTTATATATATGAACACATGGGACAATTCTGGGAAATATTAGGATAACAATAAAAAAATCAATAGGACCATGTTTACAAATTGAGGCGTATGGCAGTTATTGAGAAATTACTGTAAATATATCTATACAAGTGCCCACATGCTGCTAGAGTCCAAGATATACTTAATATCTTTGTAATTATATTAAAGAGTCTCTGGAAGGGACAATTAATGACTGAGTTGCTAACTGAAAGCTTGGTGGTTGGAATCCAGGTAACAGAAGACAATCCGTGGCATCAGAACATCAACCATACAAACTCTGTACAGCGCCGTTCTACTCTGACCTGCATGAGTTTACCATGAGTCAGAGTTGACTCTGTGCAATTGGGCTATGAGCATATAAATACACATGCACATACATGTGTACAAACCTGTACACTGCGGCCTTCTGCCCTGATCCACAGCCATCTGCAAGAAAGGACGGATGTTCTTATTCCTCAGTGGCTGAAAGCATTGATGGCAAACACCTCTTAACCTAGCCTTGCTGTGGACATTTTCTTGAGAATACAACCACTCACCCACACTGATGCCTACTTCCTAGGTGATTCAAGTTCATAGACTGGTTGATAAAGACACACAAAGTCCTGTCAATCTATTCAAGACCCTCTGAAGAGCCGCCCCTGCTTGAGAACTCCCCAGGATATTCACCACAATCTTTGATTTTGCAGGTCAAACTCTCCCTCTGCACATTCCTCCTCCTTTGGTTTTCCCCAGTTGTTCATCCTGGAGTGCACCCCAAGTCTATTTGGTGCACACAAATTGCTTTCTTAGATCCTCCTTTCCAGAGGATCTTGATCGGCAGTGGCTGGAAGTGATCCAAATATGGTGGGGATAAGTGCTGTCGAGTTTCTTCCAACTCATAGCGATCCTACCTACTACACAAGGAAACATGACTTGGTCCTGCACCAGCCTTACAATTGGTGTGTTCACCAAGTAACATGTATCAATGCAGGATTTAAAATCCCTGCAGTGAAGAATAAGACTCTTTGCTAATGTAATATTGTTGTGGTAGAATATTAGATCGGCTTTTATAACTTACTCTAATTGGCTACCTCATAAACGTTAACATTAGTCAAAACTCACCTAACACAAAAGAGAAGAACAAACGTTTAATATATGGTACTCAGTCATTTGTGCAATCGCTCACAGCTACCCATTGCCTTGACAGTGGTATGGACTACACCCACTCCTCTCTCCACTTTCTTCTGCCTCCTTCTACATCACTCAGTCACTCCGTCACTCAGCAATTCCTGAGCAAGGCATATTAAATTTTACTTTTGAATTTCAAAATTCTTCTTAAACAAAGTCCCTTTTTCCTACTAATTTTGTTCTGGCTTTTTGGAAGTTCTAAGTGTTTTTTTGGCCTTTCTACATCAATATTCATCTTTCCCCTTTCTCTTCTCAGCTTCTTAAAACACATCAGCATAATTGTATCTACTTATTTCTTTAGCACAAAACCTGCATTCTACTCTGTAAAACCACTCAATGAACTTCAAATGCTTTCTTGGCATTTTTAAAGCAAGTAAAGCAAGGATTCCAAATACATAATTTATTTATGTTAACAAGGGGACCAATGGAGGAAAAATCCTTACTTCCTGAGAACGGAAGAATTATTTTGACAATAACATTATTGCTTCAAAACATAATTTTTGAAAGTACACGATTAAATATTCCTTTATTCATTCATAGGAGACAAATATCTTCAAAGTTACTGTTACTCCGCTGCACGGTGCCAGATGAAAAGCATCTATTTTCTTCTGAGATCAGTGTCCTGCCATCCAAGGAAGGAAGGTGATACACATGGACAGAAAATTGCTTTTCACAGGGCAAAGTGAAATATCAGATATTCTGTTTCCCACTTGCAAATACACATCCTCTGTTCTGGAAGGGGTCACATAGATCAAGTTGATTATTGATTAAGATCGTGGACAATGGTCACGATTTGTCGATTCTGTTTTACATGACAAAACAAAAGCTTTGCTTTGATATACCCTGGGGTTTACAGCTTATAAAAGGAATTTTTGGGGTGTTTCCCATAACACTTAAGTAGTCAAATCTTCAAAGGTACAATAATGTTCGTTATAGTATTTTTTTAAAAAATAAAAAAACATAAATTTAATTCTGATAATACAGAGTTGGCTAAATGCAACATGCGGTAGCCCTATAATAAAATATTAGCCAATTCTTAGAACGACTAATTTTAAATGCACAAATGCACATTATAAAGTAGTACATATAATATCATACCTTGTATGGTCCTATGTTTGTATGTATATGCTTACATAGATATTTCTTCTAAATATTCTTTTTTTTTAAAAAAACATTTTATTAGGGGCTCATACAACTGTTATCGCAATCCATACACACATCAATTGTGTAAAGCGCATTTGTACATCATTCTCAAAACATTTTCTCTCCACTTAAACCCCCGGCATTAGGTCCTCATTTTTCCCCTCCCTCCCTGCTCCCCCTTCCCTCATGAGCCCTTGATAGTTTATAAATTAGTATTTTGTCATATCTTGCCCTGTCCGATGTCTCCCTTCACCCACTTTTCGGTTGTCTGTCCCCCAGGGAGGAGGTCACATATAGTTCCTTGTAATCGGTTCCCTCTTTCCTACCCATTCTCCCTTTACCTTCCCTGTTTCGCCACTCACACCACTGGTCCTGTAGGGCTCATCAGCCCTGGATTCCCTGTATTTTCAGTTCCTAACTGTACCAGTGTACATCCTCTGGTCTAGCCAGACTTGCAAGGTCAAATTCAAGCCATGGTAGTGGGAGCGGGGAGGAAACATTTAGGAACTAGAGGAAAGTTGTATTTCTCATTGTTGTTACATCGCACCCTGACTGGCTCGTCTCCTCCCCGAGATCTTCTAAATATTCTTGATGGCTAAGCTTTGAGTGGTGAGATTAGGGATAATGTTTACATTCTTCATACTATTTTGAACATTCCACAAGATAAAAAATAACCGATTCTTATGTGACAAGAATTGCATTTAACTGATTTCTGTGTGACAAGGATTGCAACCAAATTAAAACCTTAAGGAATGTTTATAATATTTGTATTTTCTGTTACTTTATATCATATTAAAAAGTCAGAAAAATGGTAAAATTACCTTTGTTGTGAAAAAAAATACAGCAAATTGATTTATTTCTTTGTTTTCTTTAAATAGTGCCAAATTGGCCAGAAAACAAAGTTTAGGAACTTAGTGAAAGAATATCTTTGGTGCAGACTATGTAAAATTCCTCAGAGAAGTTCAAGGACTTCATGAATACTTGACAGTGATTTTGAAGGGGCCATGGCTATACAAAACTCCAAACTCACTGCCATGGAGTCAGTGCAGACACTGAGTAAGGCCTCCTTGGGTTTCCGAGACTGTAACTGCTTAGGGGAGTGGAAAGCCCAGTCTTTCTCCAGCAGAGCTGCTGGGGGTTTCAAACTGCCGACCATGCAGATTGCTGCCCCACCCAGAACCACTACACCATGAGGGCTCCTAGGGACATTGCTAAAGAGGAATTCTACAAATGAAAGGTTTCAATATAATGAAGGCTTCTAACTGAAGTCTGTGCCAAATGTCTCCTTACTACAAGTCACTGCATTTTGTGTCTTTTAAGACACTCTGATATGCAGTATGGCAGGGCCCCTCTGTAAATCTTTAGTTCAGCTTACTTTAGGTGTTAAACACAACAACTTGTGTTGCAGCTTCAGAGAGATGCACTTACAGCTTGAGCAAACTAAAATTAAATAGAGACTTAACAGTTTATCTGTATTAAAAACCATTTTCCTCTCCCGTAAGCATCAGAACGCTCAGTATTTTTCCTTGGGTTGTTTGATTATTTCAACAATCTCTTTGCTCTTATACTTTAACAGATTCTTCTAGTGTACAGCAGATATAACTCAGATATTGCTCCCATAGATATTCTTCAGGTCCCGAGATGATCTAATAGACCAAGCGACATGAAATTTTAGGGGTTAGTTGATTCTCAGACAATGCCCCCTGCTGTACTCTGTAAAAGCTTTTCTAGGAAATTTATACTTGGCCCAAATTCTGCCACCTGAAGCCATTCTTCAAAAGGAAGTTTACTACTGCAAACAGTGGTCAACCAAAATCTTAACCCCTATAGCTTTGTAATTAGTATCCTATAAAACATGTACAAATGCACCACCACTCTCGATCATGGTTTTAATCTTTGTTAATTTAACTCTGAAGCTCCTCAAACATTTTGTCAAAAACTTGTTGACTTTGCATTTCTAGTTTTATGAAGTGTTTTTTTTTTTCTGGTTTACTTTAACAAGAGCCTTAAAAAATTATCAGACCTGTAGTTTGTTGACTATGATATTCCCAGATTTATAAAAACTTTGCATTAAATATAAAGGCACTGATAATTACTTGAAATATCTGTAATTATGTTATTTCTATGTTGCAGTCCAACATGTAACCCACTAGGCTACGAGGTTTTCTTGAACCTGAACAGAAACTTAGTTTTGAAAATGGGAAAAGCATTTTGAGGCTCTGTTCTCTTGATTTGTTAAATGAAATGATATTGGAAAACTGCCAAGCATGTGTCCAGCAAAGGTTTTCTTATAGAAATGTTTTGCCACAATCACACACTGATTGAATAGCCATGATAAATTTAGCATTCTTTGGTTCATATGCGTCAATGTTTTTTATTTGCTTAAAACATGTGCTTTGTATTTAACTCAAATCAGGTTCATGTGTGTTGAAAATAAAGACTTGGCTATTTTCAGAGCCATATTCTTGTAACACGAGATCTGTAAAAGATTATTGAAGTAAGTTAATAAGTACTTGGCAGCAAGTGAAAAGAAAGCTATATATGAGATATGTTTTTCATTGTAAGAACATTTAATTTTAGTCAACGTCATGCCAAGGAAGAATTGGAATTCATTTTAGCCTTGGTATGCTTTAGATATGATCAGCCAGATTGTCTGAACTGGTAACATTTTCACATTCAGGATTTCTTGCTCTTTGGAACAACATTTCCATTTCAAATATTTTAGCTTCTTATTCCTTTTTTTATCTGGAGACTCCAGCTATCTAGATCATCATTGAGAATCAGGAGCAAAGCAAAAGAGGACTTTTGAGCCACCAAGAGAGGTCACAAACCCTCTGAAGCTTCTCAATTTCAGAAAGAACTTTTAAAATCAGACTCAAAATAGTATCAGAAAATGACTAGTGACATTGTAACAGGCACAAGGAAATAGGCATCACAAATAGGAAACTTAAAACTAGAACCTCTCATACAGGATCCAGTTACTTTTTAATTACATAGTGAAATCATGGATGTCTCCATGATACCGATCACTTGCTGCTCAAACATACATTGTTCAGCCTAGCTCCTTGGAGGCCTCTCCCTGGCTCCGGATGCTCCAATGATTGGCTGTGGCTTTCTGATGATCTCTGTGTTAGTCTGGGTAGACTAGAGAACCAAATCCATAGAAATGCATTTGTGTATAAGAGAGAGATTTATATAAAGGGTAATTGTACATTAAGAAAGCATCCCAATCCAGTCCAGTCCAAGCCCACAAGTCTGTTATTAGCCCATATGTCCAATACCAATTATAAAGTCCTCTTCAGACTGATAGAACACATGCAATGATGCCGAGTGCAGGATAGTCACAGGCCAGGGGGTAGAAAGTCTTTGGATCCACTGGTGTTGTAAGCATCTCAGCACGTGGCTTCTCTGGCATCACAGGTCTGGTTCCATCAGGGTAGGTCCATGTGGCTTCTCCAACTCAGGGCACTAGCATAGTTCCATGTGGCTTGTCAGCTGCAATATCTCCCAGGGAATGAACCAAGGGAGAGTCTGTCTCCCACCTTCAAGCAGGAAACAGAATTCCCAGAATTCTCAGGAGAAGGCCATGCCCACACAGAGGCCTCATTGGCTATCTCCAGATTGAAAGGCTAGACTACACCCCTACAATCCTAATCCTCAAATTGACACTAGATTAGGTAGCTACCACAGACCATTTCTTGTCAATTTGACACTTTCAAATAACTCTTTAGCCATATATAATTTTATGGCTATAATTTAATAAATCATAATGAATTCATATCTGTATAATAATAAATTCATATATGTACCTAATAGGATAAAACTAAAAAGCATACAATTCAATATGTGTCACCCTCATTGAAACATATTATTCAATGAGTGGCCAAGCAAAAATATCCAATGCTTAACAACTGTAGTTAAGTAACACCTAAAACTTAATCCTATAACCCTATGAATATATTCCCCCACCAATGAAAGGTTTTACGCCAACCACTTCATGCCTTTATCCCCCCAATTTTGGGCATCCAATTTCTATACTGCCCACTTACATCAACCCAGTGCTCTGAGGAGACAATCATATTCTTTGACATGAAGACTCTTCATTCCAGTTGGAACCTTGCTTATGCCGCATCCATAAGCAAAGTCAAATTAGGATAGGCCATCCAAAAAGTCTGCAGCAATATGCACCAGTTCATAGGCTCAAATATCGTCTCTGCATCTGGTCGGGTTCTGGTCAACTCAATGTGGGCTGCTTCACTTAGCCTCACCAGGGTGTCCACTGGTTGCCTCGCCATTAGACCATGGGCTCATCACAAATTCTCAACAAGCATAGCTCCTTTGGGCTAGGTCAAGAACTTCAGACTAGGCTACCCGCTCTCATCTTCCTCTCTAGTTCCCAGTAAACAAGGTTCACAGTTGTCAGTGGACAGACTCAACCCATCTCTCTATTGCTGCATTTTCCCCATTTCCACTCAACAAGTGGATCCAGGTAGTTACCTAGCAAGCATTTCAGCCTACCCACAGGCTCTCTTTAACAATCAGTCCCAGAGAGGTTTTCTTCTTTTTTTAAAATCATTTTTTTGGGGTCTCGTACAACTCTTATCAAAATCCATCCATCCATCCATGTGTCAAGCACATTTGTACATTTATTGCCATCATCATTTTCAAAACATTTTCTTTCTAACATGAGTCCTTGGTATCAGCTTTTCATTTTTTTTCTTCCCTGCCCCACCCTCCCTTTCTCATAAACTCTTGATAATTTATAAATTATTATTATTTTTTCTTGTCTTATATTGACCGATGTCTCCCTTCATCTACTTTTCTTTTGTCCATACCCCTGGGAGGTCTGGACCATTGTGATTGGTCCCCCCTTTATTTCCCCACCTTTCTCTTACCCTCCTGGTATGACTCCTCTCAATATCAATCCTGAGGGGTTTATCTGTCCGTCCTGGATTCCTTGTGTTTACAGATCTTATCTATACCAGTGTACAGACTCTTGTCTAGCCAGATTTGTAAGGTAGATATGTAGTGTGGGAGTGGTGGGGCAGTGGGGGGAAAACATTAAAGAACTAGATGAAAGTTGTATGTTTCATTGTGGCTCATCTCCTCCCTGAGACCTTTCTGTAAGGGAATGTCCAATTGCCTACAGATGGGCTTTGGGTCTCCACTCCACACTCCCCTTCATTCACAATGATCTGATTTTTTTTTGTTTTGTTCTTTGATGCCTGATACCTGATCCTATGGACACCTTGTGATCACACAGGCTGGTGTGCTTCTTCCATGTGGGCTTTGTTGCTTCTCAGCTAGATGCCCACTTGTTTAACTTCCAGCCTTTAAGATCCCAGATGCTATATCTTTTGATAGTCTGGCACCATCACCTTTCTTCACCACATTTGCTCATGCACCTGCTTTGTCATCAGCAATTGTGTCGGGAAGGTGAACATCCTGGAAGGCAAGTTTAATAGAACAAATTGTTCTTGTGTTGAGGGAGTACTTGAGTGGAGACCCAATGTTCATCTGCTATCTTAATATTAAGCCTATAAATATTTGTATGTAGATTTATTTCTCCATCATTGTATATAAATATATTTACATATGTACATGTCTGTATTTAGACATCTATAAATGCCTTTTGCCTCCTAGTTCTTTCCTCTATTTCCTTTTACTTTCCTCTTGTCACACTATCATGTTAAGCCTTCATTTGGGTTTCAGTAATTCCTCTCAGTCACATTGCCCTTGATCAAGTCCTACCAAGCCTTCTACATCCTCCTTGCCTTCAATTTAAAATCACTTGTTGTTCCCTTGTCCCTGCGATTGTTAACACCCACTTCTTTTCCCCTACCTCCCTCTCTCCCATGTCCACCCCCCCAAACCATCTGTCTTATTGTTCTCTCCTCCAGATTATTTATCCTGCCTATATTATACAGATAGACATGCAGAGATAATAATATGCACAAAAACAAGACAGAGCAAAACAAAGCAACAAAAGAAAACCAACGACAAAAAAAAAAAAGAGAAAAAAGAAAAACCTATAAATAGTTCTAGGTCTGTTTTTTGACCTTTAGGAGTGTTTTCTGGTAGTCTGATGGGATGCCACACCCTAGCCCCAAAGTATTTTTTGTATTCCCCAGGGACTTCATTGCTCTGTTCTCCTTGCTTTTCTGTTACACCTTCTTAGTGTTTCCCCACTGTGTGGTGGGGTCAGATTGGGCACAATTCCCACACTATGTCTCCAGTGTTGTCCCCTGTAGGGTTATGAGTCATTGAGGAACATCATTTCTCATAGTGGGGCCGGACCTATGATCCTCTCTGTGCATTGGCTGCTCTGAGCAGGAATATCATCCTCGGGGCTTGGTGGGCCAGGATGTGCTCCACTCTCTCTCCCTCCCTCTTCATTTGCTCCTGTGTGCTCTGATCAGACATGTCCCTTTCCCTGAGCTGTAGCTTCAGTGCTGTCCTCTGAAGTGAATTTGTCTGGGGGAAGGGAGGTTGTCCACAAAGTTGGGATTGGGACCAGCCCAAGAGGAGCTTTCTTCAGGTTCTAGATTTTTTCCAGCTACTGGCACTGGTTCAAAATCCCAAACTTTAATGAGCTCCTTTTTTCCTTCAACCTGTCAATCTTGCCCTTAGGCAGATCTCGTGGAATGCAAATATCCTGATACTCCAAAGCACTGGGTGGGGCTTATCATTTCAGAGCCTTCTTTCCAGGTGTGTCCTATACCCATCTAACAATCAAATTAATGGCTCGAGGAAAGCTTACAAGCTCTCTGTTTTGATACTTCCCAAAATCTTTTCTATAAATCCTGATATCCACAATAATAAGTAGAAGAAATAAGTATAAACAAAGTAGAACCACATAGTAAATTCTTAAAACAGTCAAGTTTAAGCATTATTTAGCTTATTTAAATCCTTATCTGAACTATTCTATTGATACAAAATATTGGATTAGGTTTCTGAAGGCATCAAACCAGAGTCAGGTTTTCTGTCAGCCATTTTCCTTAAGCAACATGGTTTCTGAGAAATTCAAATGGCGATTTCTACCTCCTGAGCTCAGAATATGCATTAATACCATTCATTTTTGCCATTTCACACAGGAATAACCAAAGTCTATAACCAAACAAAATAATCCAAACTTTAACTCCCCATATTCTTTCCAGAAAACAACCCAGTAAACTATGTGGACATACCTGACTTCTGGCTAGCCAAACAAAAACCACTACCATGAGGGAGAGGTCAAACAAACATCTACTCACCATCATTATGATTTCTTTCCCTAGTACCCCACTCCCAAGGTTCCATAATGTGTTAGTCTGGGTAGATTAGAGAAACAAATCCAGGGAGATTCATATGTGTTTCCGGTTGCAACTTTGTAAACAGACTTTGCTGTTTTTAAAATCTCAGAAATAGAGATAACGGCTACTATTACTACCCTCAGAGAAGCCCTGGGAGGGCAGTGGTTAAGCTTCCTCTATCAGCAAGGTCAGTTGTTTGAGCCCTCCAGCAGTTCCAGGAGAGAGGACATGGCAATCTGCTCCTAAGAAGATGTACAGCTTTGGAAATCATATGTAGCAGCTTCACTCTATTCTGTAGGGTTTCTATGAATCAGCATGGACTTTAAATGAAAGGCTTTTATTTTGATTTTTATTACTATGATTACACTCAAAAGACTTACTGAGAGCAGAAGTCTCTTTGAATGCTTAAAAATTGTGTGCCATTGACCTCACTGCATTAGCTACAAACATCAAGCAGTCACACATGTGAACTGACAAAGTAAAACTTACAAGAAACCAGTCAGAATTAACACGAGGGGGCATCTCCATGAAGATTTTTGGAAAGGATAAGTCCATTTTTTAAATACAAAGAGGTGTAAATTCACACACACAAAAAGTCATTTGGAATTTAATGATGGAAATATTTATCATTCCGTTTTCTTCAGATGTTTACTTCTGCTGCAAGGGAAGGGAGTAGATACATTGTTCGTTTTATAGCAGATGAGAATTGTAGCCAGTGCCATTAAAGCAATATCTTCCTAACTGGGCAATTCACTGCCATCAAGTCAGTGCTGCCTCATAGCAACTCCTTTTGGGTTTCTGAGACTGTAACTGTTTTTTTTGTTTGTTTGTTTGTTTTTTTAACATTTTATTAGGGGCTCATACAACTGTTATCCCAATCCATACACACATCAATTGGGTAAAGCGCATTTGTACA
>NW_022103955.1:3507976-3519560 GCF_000313985.2 Echinops telfairi
CTGTACAACAAAACAGCAACAACATCAATCCACTGACGAAGAACAAATTAAAATATACCAAGCAAGAAAAACTTGTGTTTTCCAGTCTAGCCTGTTTACAGGAGTAGAAAGTCCAGTCTGTCCCCCATGGAGCTGTTGGCAGTTTTGAACTGCCAACTATGTGGATTGCAGTCCAATGCATAACCACTATGCCAACAGGGCTCCATAAACCTGGTAAAGTAGACTCTGATCACCAGGTGAACATGACATCATGGATTTCATATGCGTGCAGGTTTGTACCTAGGATCAGAATGGGGGGTCATGACAGCTTAGGTTGAAACCATATTATATTGTATTATTAATTTGCATTAGATGAAAAAATAACATTGAGAATAGGGAGAGCTCAGGGTCGGGCTGGTTAGTACTTGGATGGGAGAATTGGGAGAACTTCCTATAGAAGGTATTCCAACATAGCCTGCAAAGCACAATCACCTCCATCCCAAGGCCACAAGAGTGCTGAGTAAGCGCTCAAACATTATTACATGCCAGAGGAAAAGTGGACATTTCTGGGTCTCTCTGAAGACAGGTTCTCTCCGCATGCTTTCCATCACTTACGCCGCCTTTCCTCCCCGGTGTGATGTCATGGAGATGACAAGGAGCTTTGTGGTAGGTCCTGAGAGAGCATAGGAATGCCATCACGGGGCAAGGTCCAGGAAGCAGAGTGCAGACGGAAAGAGGAAAAGTAACCGGTGAGAAATACAAGAAGCATGAGGGCATGTGTGCATTCCGAAATGTCAAAGTCCTCAGAGTAACAGTGCTTAAGGCAGCGGTTGTCAACCTGTGGGGGTCGAACTGCCTTTTCAAAGGGGTCACCTGATTCATAACAGTAACAAAATTGTAGTTATGAAGTAGCAATGAAAATAATTTTATGGCTGGGGGTCACCACAACATGAGGAAAACTGTTGTGAAGTTATTAGGAATGTTGAAAACCACTGACTTATGGTGTCCAGAATGGTTGGAAACTGATGGTGGTAACAATTGTATAATTTTATTTGACCTGATTGAAATATGGAAGGATAGACATATTAAATCCCAACAAATAATAAAAAGTGCTGAATATCAGACAAAAGTTATCAAGCTTTCAACAAAGATTTTGTTATAATAATGGAGACTATACAAGGCAGACTATGTACCAATTCATCCCTTTCTTTCTGAACAATTCCAGGACAGGGACATTACCTTCCTTTTCCTTATCTGCACCCATGACTCTCATGAGAAATTCTTTATTATCAGTTGACTGAGGAAGTAAAAAAAAAACCCCTCATGCTTGGCTTACAGATAATTCTATACAATATGCAGGCACCCCCAGAAAGTGGACAGCAGCAGCAGCCCCTTCTGGGACCACCCTGAAGGACAGTGGTGAAGGGAATTCCTCTCATGGGCAGCACTTCAATCAGTACATGTACTAGCTCATTTTGCTTGGAAGAAGACATGTCCAGAGGAGCTACTGATTATTGCAATGTGATCAAAGTCTTGGCTGAATGGCAGGGGCTTGGAAGGAGAGAGCGTGATTAGAAAATTAATGTGTTAGGTTGACTTCTCATGAGTAACAAAACTAGTGACACTTTTATATGTTGTGTATAGAAAGAGATTTATACCAAGAAATGGCTTATGTAGTTATAGAAATAGATAACTCCAATCTGGTTCAAGTCAGACTTCTGAATCGTGGAAGCTAATGAACAGGAAGCAGGATGAGGTAACTGAAACAGAATGGGGCACAGGCTGGTGGATGCAGAAGTCCAAAATCAGCCAAATGTATCTACTTTCTGTCTTGTGCTGATGTCTCTAGGGATCAGCAGGCGAAGCAACAAGAGACCAGGACCCAGAAGCCAGTTCCAGTTCCAGTAGAAGGCGAAGGGCCAAAGTAGATCCAGTCTGCTTGGTTTTCCTCTCATACCAAAAGGCTTAAGACATCAAGGAAGTGCCATCAGACTGCAACAAAATTGATAAATTGAACTTCACCCATACGTGCTCCCTAACCATCACAATTGGTGACATGGATGTGTGGGGAAGATTTATGTGGCTAGACCTCTCTGAATGGGACAAAGGGAACATGCTCACCAAAGGATTAGCTCTGCAGAAGATTTTAAATATAAAGTGAATAGAACGACATGCTTTTTGTAAACCAGTTATTGTATCTTATGCCTTCCATAACTAAAAAGAAATGCAGTGAGCTTAAGAAGTAAGTGGCTATGATAGCAAGGATAGAGGATATTCATGGGCTCATTAATATGGACTTCTACCCACCAAACCAGCTTGGCTGCTGCCACACCAGAGTGCCCAATCTGCCAGCAGCAGAGACCAACACTGAATCCATGATATGGAAGCACTCTCTGGGGGAGATCAACAAGCAACTTGGTGGAAGATTGATTACATCAGAACACTTAGGTTCTAGAAAGGGAAATGTTTTGTTCTTACTGGAGTAGACTCTTACCCTGGATATGGATATGCTGTCCCTATAAGCAATGCATCTACCAAAACTACCATCGGTGGACCCACAGAATGCCTGTGCCACTGGCACGGTATCCTGCACAACATATTTCAGATCAAGGGAGTCACTTGACAGAAAAATGAAGTGTGGCAATTCATTCATGCTCATGGACCTCACTAGTCTTACCATATTCCTCATGATTGTGAAACAATTGGCTTAATCGAATGATGGAATGGTCTTCTAAAGGTATCCTTATGGTGCCAGCTAGGTGGCAGTACCTTACAGAGTAGGGACATGTTCTCCAGGAGGCTGTGCAAGCTCTAAAGACTCATCCAATATATGTGCTGGAGTGGAGATGGGTATAGGGCCATTCACTATTACAACATTTTTGCTTCCTATCCCGATAGCTCTATGCTCTTGTGATCTGGATGCCTTAGTCACAAAGAGAGAAATACTTCCATCTGTAGATACAACACTGATTCCGTAAAACACGAGGCTAAGAATGTCTCCTGGTCACTTTGAACTCCTCATGTCTCTGGAAGAGTGTTGCTGTATTGAGTGAAGTGATTGATCCTGATTACTAATTGGATTGATATTACACCATGAAGGCAAAGAACATGTCAGGAATCCAAGAGATTTCTTAGGACATCTCTTAGTACTCCCATGCTTTATGATTAAAGTAAATAGTAAAGTACAGTAATCCAATTCTGACATGACTAATAATGGCTCAGATCTTTCAGGAAGGAAGGTTTGAATTGCCCTACCAGGTGAAGATCCATAACTAACTAAAGTGCTTGCTGAGGACAAAGGGAATGGATGATGGAAGAAGGCAGTTCTAAATACTAATTATGACTACTTGATCATTTGCAGATATGAAGACTCATTGTTATGAAAATTTCTTCCTTGTATGTAAGTATCGAATCTTTTTGCTTCTTTCATATAAAATATCTAAGATATATGTTAGTTTAATGTGTTTTTGGTTGTATGCATGCTAGTTATAACATGTTAGTTGTAAGTATAATTTTCTTTAGTTAGAGAATATGTATGGTTTAAGGAGATATGTACTAGGTGCCAGGTTGACTTTAATATTTAGGATTTGTGTCAACCTGACTGGGTCAGGATTCTCAGTGGTTTGTCAGTTTAAGCTCTAGCAATTTTTCATGATGTGATCTGACACATTGTTATTGCCTCCATAAATGGGATTTGCATTCAATTGACATTATGGATATATCAAAATATTTGAGTTAAGTTAATAAAAATCATGCAAGGGCATTACCAACACATTTTTTACTGAATATTAGCAATGGAAATGAAAATAGTGTAACAATTGCATGAAATCATACAAAATTAGTATTTCAAGGCGTTCCTGGCTCCAAAGTACTGTCAACATTTTTTAGCTACCAGATTTTATTGGACTTAGCGTGATTATCTGACATTCCTCACGTAACACACCCGAAAGTTAAACGTTAGCCAGAAACCAACACCAACTGCAGCTCAAGCATTCCTGAACCAAATACCTGAGTGAGGAAAAAATGATAAGATCTCAGTTCTTCTTGTTCTTGGTAAGTACGTTCTTTTCCAGTGTTTGGATTCTTTTATAAGAGAAGTTTCATGGCTAGGTGGCTAAAAAAATTAACCCATTTACCATTATATGAAAACTACAGGCTAGAGTAGAACTGCCCCAGTGGGTTCCCAAGGCTATACATCTTTGCAGGAGCAGAAATCTTCGTCTTTCTCCTACAAAGTGAATGGTAGGTTTGATCTGCTGATCTTAAGCTAACAGCCCAACATGCAATCCTCATCTGCCACCAGGGTCCTTTGAAGAGGAGGGACAATTTATTTTCATTATTTTGAAAATTAAATCTTTCCATGTGAATTTGTTGAAGGTTTATTGAGCAAATCAGTGTTACAGTCAACAATTCATAAACATTTTCTTCATCTCATTCATTGTCATCCCTTCGATGTAGCATCGTTTATTCCATGTCTTCCCTGTTTCCATTCCACTTTCTTTCTTACCCCTTCTGGACTTTGTCTTTGGGTTAATGCTGCCCTTTTGCTTGTCCTAAGATGTGGCTATTTCCCTAGTGTTGTTGATCCCTGATGCAGCTAGTATGTGGTTGAAAAATGAGCCATGGAATGAGTTCATTTCCAGACTTGAAGGGTGACTATGGGCCATGCTGCTAGAGTACAAAGTCTCAATCTGAGTAGTAAACCTGGACTTTTGATGGTTTTGAATTGTTTCCCACATTTTTCTCAATCTAGAATCTTCTAATGTTGTCCCTTTCATAGCAGTTGGTACTGGTATCTGGGACCACCTAATTCTCCTGGTCTCATAAGTGTGGCAACTGATATTTGCATGGATCTTTAGTTCATTGGATTAATTGTTTTAAAGTGCTTTAATTTTCTTCACTTTTCTTTCTCCTGGACAGGGATACCAAGAATTGCATCTTGACGGTGGTATTTGTTTATTTCTAGAAATAGTACTCTGAGCACTGTTTGGCTGTTCCACAAAATTTGGGTATGTTGTGTTTTCATTCTCATTTGATTCAAAGAATTTTTAAATTTCATTTTCTTCTACTATCTAATACTATTTAAGTAAGATATTATTCAGTTTTCACATATTGAATTTGTTTTCCATGGTTTTTTTTCTACCTTTATTCCTTTATTCCTACCTTTATGACCAGAGAGGATGCTTTGTATTACTTTGGTATATTTAAATTTATTGAGGCTTCTTGAGCTAAAATGTGATCTATTAAGGAGAGTGATCCATGGATGGTAGAGAAGACCATACACTGTGCTTTGTTGAGGGGTGTGTTTTATACAAGGATAAGTCAGAAAGTATTGTTAGAAAAAGATACATTTGCTAAATTACAATATCAAAACAGAGAACTGTGGTTTCTAGAACTATTCTCTATCTGAGTCTATAGACTTCCGAAGGTGTTGTCTCCATCTCTCTAATGCTTCTCCAGAGAATTTTTGTGCTCATTGATTTAAACCACATAAACAACGATAGTTTTGTTATCCTCTGGAAACTCATATTATGAGTATGTACTACTTTAACGCTTTTGGGCTTTGGGAATAAGAATATATCTGAAGGGGCAAAATCAAGGTCAGAGAGTGAGTGGAATAAGGTTTCACAATGAAATTCTCTTGTTGGACAGTCCTGGCGACCTTTGAAGAATGAGCAGGTATACATAATGAGCAGGTATTCATATTGTGATCTTTGCAGTTTCAATTTCTTAAAAACATCTTCCTATTAAGGCCCATGATCATCTGGTAATCTTTTAAGATTACCCCTTTGAGACTCAAAGAGCCATAAACTAAGAGATTCAGTCACCATGAACTAAGTGACTTCCCTGTTCTGAATTTAATAGGACCAGCAGAGCTCCCCAAAAGCCACTGCTTTAACTGGACTGCATTTTAATACACCCCACAGAGATTAAGACAAGTGTCTTCATGAGAGAACTCGTCTGTAACTATCCACTGATTCTAGTGACATACTTAAACACCTTATGCATTTATCTTGAAACCCACACTTGCATACATAAGTTGGAACCCTAATCGCAGTACTTGTTTTCTTATCCTCCTGTGCCGCAAAGCACAAGTTGGTTAATTGTGTTCTGCTCTGGCGGTGTAGTGTTTACACATTGGGCTGCTAAGCAAAAGATCATCAGTTTGAAACCATTGCTCCTAGGGAGAAAGATGAGGTTTGTTATTTCTACAAAGAATTATGGTCTCAGAAATCCACAAGGAAGTTACACCCTGTCCTATAGGGCCACTATGAGTTGGAATCGATTGAATAGCAGTGAGTACATAGTATTCTTTTATTGTGTTTCTGCCTATTTCTGCCCATCATCAAAATTGGTACATTAAACTCTCCTGATATTATTGTAGAACTGTCTAATATCTTTTCAACTCGGGCACAATGTCTACTGTATCTGCCATGTGTACATCTATATTTAGTATAGCTATGTTCTCTATTGAGTCTCTTGATTGAGTGACCCTTTAATCATTATATAATGCCCTTGAGTTTTATAATGGATTTTGACTTAATCAGAGATTATTATTGTCACTTTTGCTATCATTTGGTTATTGTTCACCAGACTCCCTCAACCTCATCCTTTAATTTTTAACCTATTTATATCTTGTGTCTAAGGTGTGTCATTTGTAGGCAACATATTGATGGGTCATGTTTTGTTTTGATTATCCACTCTGCCCTTTTCCTGTCTCTTGACTGACCCATTTAAGTCATTTACTTTCAATATGATTATTAGTATAAATTTACTATTTTGGTATGCTTTGTATGTGTGTGTGATATTAATTATTTCTTATTCTGCTTCATTTTCAGTGTTCAGCTTTTTATAAAATGGATTTTCTTTTTTCCCCTTCATTGTTATTGATGTTTACTGACTGTTTCTTCTTTATTTCAGTGAGTAGATTTAAAATTTTTCATGTTTATTCTGAAATTTACCCTGATCCCCCTCAGTTTATAACTGTGCAATAGCTTGATGTTACTTTTACCTCCTCTCTATATGGGAGTTCAGTAGCTACACCATTTCTTCCCTCTTTTTCCTTTTGGAGTTATCATTGTTTATGAGTTGATTTTTCTAGTTTTCTGTTTGCCATGGTATTTTCTGTTGGGGACTTCTTTATTTGGATTGACATTTGAGTGGTGCTGTCATGTGTTTTAACCTCAGGTTGTTGGCTAATGTCATCGGTTCTTTATCAAATGGACTTCCTTTAATGTTCTTTGAAAGTTTGGTCTTGTTTTTAGAAATTCCTGTGATAACTGTTCATTTGGAAATATTCTTCAGCATCATATTTGAAAGACAATTTTGTTGGATATGTGATTCTAGTTTGACAACTATCTTTCAAGGTTTCATATATTTTAATCAATTGTCTTTTTGATTAATTGAAGGGTTGAATGGCTGAATGGTGTCTGCCAAGAAATCAATGCTGCTTTCAGAATTCTTTCTTTGTCTTTGGTTTGAGAAAGTTGGATATAATATACCGTAGTTAATTTCATCAGAGTAGTTATGTGCTGGGGTGCCAATCACAAGGTCCATATTTGAAACCATCAGCCACTGCAGGAGAAATCCTATGCGTGATTACTGATATTTAAAAAGAAGTCCTAGTGGGTGAACGAAAACAAAGCAATGTTCAGCAAACTCTTTCAAACAATAATGCATCTATTTCTGAACACATCTAGCATGCTGTAGGCTAGAAACCTGCTTTCTGAACATCATGTAGGGAGAACAGGTACAGCTCAAAGTAGGAGGAGATCTGACTGGAAAGGGCCACTGTGTCAGACGTCCAGGGCGGTCCTGTTGTAAATAGCACGGACTCTGCACATGATCTTCCTCTCTCTCTCACATGCACACGGACAGACACTCACATACATGCATGCCACTGGTCTTTTCTTCTCATTTTATGGTTTTCTAACATTTGTTTGTCTCAAGTTCATGTTAAAATTTATCTGTTGCCACCCTTCTCTTATTTTATATCCTTCCTTTTAAGGCTCCATTTATTTAACTATTTTTTCTATGCCTTTTAATTTGAGACTTATTTTATATTTTATTTTCTTCTATGCCTTTTAATTTGAGACTTATTTATATAGCAGCTTAACTTTCTTCTCTGAACATTCTCTCCAGGTGGTCCCAGACTTGCCGTGGTGTAAGGGATCAGGAAAGTCATCCGATCTACTTTGTCCTCCATGAGGGATTCCCGGCTTCTTCTCTTAGGAAGGTTGTTGGAGCTTGGTTCCCCTACTGCCAGATACTGGGACGCATTCCACTGCAAGTCAGCCCAAATCATGTTGTGTGATACCAATAGTATGGGTCAACTGCTTCCATGTTCATTTAGACTGTTAATTTTATTTTTACCAATATTTCTTACTGTACTGTTGAATATGTCCTTTCTTTGCCTATCTCATTCCCTTTCCATTTTTGGCCAACCTTTAAAAAATATTTTATAAACAGCGCACACAAAATGATTAAGCACTCTTGCTGGTTAGGCTAAAATCAGAAGGCATTTTAGATGGGTAACTTTGAAGAAGTTATTATATATCACCTCCATCGTTAGGGGTCATATATAAGGATAGACAGATGCATTATTCCCAAACCATTTTCCAATTGAATAGTATCTTTGTCCACGAATAGTAAAATTTATTTATCATTTTCATCACACTGACATTTGCAACATATAACAGAAATGCTCAATATGAAGTGTGTGCGTTTAAATTCCCTTCGTAGAAACTGATGTCATTAAAGCTTCAAATTCAGGCATTTTAGTAAAGACTTTTTACTTTTTCTCTGTGTGAACTAAGATACAATGCTTTGAATTCTTCTTAATTTTTCATTCGTTCATTAGGACAGAAAAGTTAAACCAATTAACTTTGAACACAACAAACAAACAAAAAGCCAGAGTTGCCATGTAACGGGCAAGGGATCCTCATTTGTGCCCATTCCAAAGAAAGGTGGCCAACCCCACAGGGTGTTCATTCTCAAGTAAGGCCGCAATGGCACATGCAGGTAACATTGTGCTGATCCTAATTAGACAATGATTGAAGTAGTTCAATGACAGGAACTTGCCAGAAATTCAAGCTAGCTTCAGAAGAGGAGGTGGAACAAGGGATGTCTTTACCGACATCAGATGAATCTCGGCTTAAAGCAGAAAATACCAGGAAGATATTTATTTGTTATTAATTTGTCTTTTGTTGACTATACATTTGACTATGTGGATCATAAAAGACTATGGATAACATCTAGAAGAATGTGAATTTCAGAACACTTCATTGTGTTCTGGTAGACCTTGCTTATGAAACAAAAGCCAGTCCTTTGAACAGCATAAGGGACTACTGTATGGTTAACATCCAGGAAGGTGTGTGTTGTCATGGTCTCTGTTCACCATATATATTCCATCTGTATCAGAGGGCTCCTTAGGAGAGAGAGAGCAGTGAAACTCTGTCTCACGTGCTTCAGTCATGTCAAAAGAGGCCATTCCTGGAAAGGGACATCATGCTTGGTAAAGTGCCTGGGTTTTGATAAAGACTCGACGAGATAGGCTGAGACAGGGCCGAAACACGGAGCTCAGCAGGACGGGGCTGGGAGGATGGGGAAGGAAGGACCCAGCAGTGTCTGTGGTGCACAGGACCGCCATCACTTTCCAAACAACCATCCCTCTCCGCTTTCACAATTCACCTTTTCTTTCTTTCTTTTTTATCACAATTCATTTTACTGGGGACTCTTAAAGCTCTCATAACAATCCGTACATAAATTGTATCAAGCACATTTGTACATATATTGCCATCATCATTTTCAAAATATTTTCTTTCTACTTGAGCCCTTGGTATCACCTCCTCTTTTTTCCCTCCGTCCTCTCCCCTCCCATCCTCTTGAACCCTTGATATGTTATAAATTATTATTATTTTCATATCTTACACTATCCACTGTCTGACTTCACCCACATTTCTGTTGTTTGTCCCCCCCTAGGGGGTGGGAGTGGGGAGGGGATTATACATAGATCCTTGAGGTCAGTTCCCCATTTCTCCCCCTTCTCATACCACCTTCCCTCTACCCTCATAGTATCGCTATTCTCATTATTGGTCCTGAGGGTTTTATCTGTCCTGGATTCCATGTGTTGAGAGCTCTTATCTGTACCAGTGTATATGCTCCTGTCTAGCCGGATTTGTAAGGTAGAACTGGAGTTATGATAGTGTATGTGTCTGTGTGTGGGGGTGGTGGTGAAGCATTAAGGAACTAGAGGAATGTTGTATGTTTTGTTGGTACTATACTGCACCCTGGCTGACTTGTCCCTCCCTTGTGACTCTTCTCTGTGGGGATGTCCAATTGTCTACAGATGGTTTGGGTCTCCACTCCAACTCCTCTCATTCAAATCAATACGATTGTTTGTTTTGGGTCTTTTGATGCCTGAAACCTGATTCCAATCGACATTTCATGATCACACAGGCTAGTGTGCATTTTCCATGTAGTCTTTGTTGCTTCCCTGCTAGATGGCCGCTCCTTTAACTCCAAGCTTTAAGACCCCAGATGCTATATTTTCTAATAGCTGGCACCATCACCTTTCTTCACCACATTTGCTTTTGCACCCATTTTGTCATCAGTGATCATTTTGGGATGGTGAGCATCACCGAATACCAGGTTATTAGAACAAAGTGTTCTTGCATTAAGGGAGGACTTGAATAGAGGTCCAATATCTGCCTGCTACCTTATTAATTAACATATAAATATATGTACATAGACCTATCATTATAGTAAAATATTTACATATATACATGCCTGTATTTATAACTCTATAAAGGTCTTCTGCCTCCTAGTTATTTTTTTTAAATCATCTTATTGGAGGCGCTAACAGCTCTTATAACATTCCATATATCAATTATATCAAGCACACTTGTATATATGCTGCCATCATCATTTTCTAAACATTTTCTTTCTATTTGAGCCCCTGGTTTCAGCTCCTCTTTTTCCCCTCCCTTCCCTCTCCCACTCTCATGTCCCCTTCATAAATTATAAATGATTATTGCTTTCTCATCTTATACCAACCGCTATCTCCCTTCACCCCCATTTCTGTTCTTCATCCCCACCTGGGGGTGGGAGTGGGTTATGCATAGTGTTAGTCTGGGTACATTACAGAAACAAATCCACAGAAACTCATATGTATAAGAGAGAGTTTTACATAAGGGTAAGTGCACATCAAGAAAACATCCCAACCCAGTGCTGCCCAAGCCCACAAGTCCAACATTAACCCATATGTCTAACACCAATCCACAAAGACATTCTCCATCTCACAAAACACATGCAATGACGCTGACTGAGGAGGAAAGCCGAATCAGTGAATGTGTAAGCATCCCAGCACTGGCAGGGGTCTCCACACGGCTGCTCCAGCACCCAGGGCTGCATGGGGGTAGGTCCATGCAGCTTCTCCTTGGGGATGTCTTGCTGGAAGTGAGCCTTGCCAGCTGAAGTGGGGAACTGGCTAAGGCAGCTGTACCCTGGTCCGACCATCACAAAGCAAGAGACCTGAGAACTAGAAAGGTGAGGCTCATTGAGCCATTTATTCCTCTGCCCAACAATTAACCCCACATGTGGTTAT
>NW_022103955.1:3519660-3521248 GCF_000313985.2 Echinops telfairi
ACTGGCTAAGGCAGCTGCACCCTGGTCCGACCATCACAAAGCAAGAGACCCAAGAACTAGAAAGGCAAGGCTCACTGAGCCATTTATCTCGCTGCCCTTCAATTAACCCCACATGTGTTTATCGGGCTAGGTTGGCACAATAAATTTTAACTATTTTATGCATCGATCATTGGGATCGGTTCCCACTTCCTCCCCTCCACCTTCCCCCTCCCCTCCAGGTATTGCTACTTCCAATTCTGTTCCTGAGGGGTTTATCTGACCTGAATTCCGTGGCTCGTAAGTTCTTATCTGTACAAATGTACATGCTTCAATCTAGCTGGATCTGAAAGGCAGGAATGGGGCCAGGATAGTGCGGGCAAGGAAGCCTCAAAGAACCAGAAGAGTATTGTGTATTTCACCAGAGCGATACTGTGCCCTGATTGACTCATCCCTTCCTTGTGACCCTTCTGTGTGGGGATGTCCTATTGTCTAGAGATGGGCTTTTGGTCTCTGCTCCAATCTCCCTCATTCTCAACAATATGTTTTTTTGTTTGCTTGTTTTGGGTCTTCTGATGCCTGTTACCCAATCCCATTGACACCCCATGATCACACAGACTGGTGCACTTCATCCATGTGGGCTTTGTTGCTTCTGAGCTAAATAGCCACTTGTTTACCTTCAAGCCTTTAAGACCCCAGACACTATATCTTTTGATAGCCAGGCATGCTCAACTTTCTTCACCACATTTGCTTATGTACCCATTTTGCCTTCAACAATCATGTTGGGAGGGTGAGCACCATAGAATGTCAGGTTGTTAGAACAAAGTGTTCTTGCATGGAGGGAAGACTTAAGTAGAAACTCAAAGTTTGTCCACTTCCTCAATGTATTGCCATATAAATATAAGTATATAGGCCAATACCTCTATTTTTATGAATCAATATATTTACATGGATGCACACCTATGTTTATACCTCTATTCATAGCTGTGCTTCCTAGTTCTTTCCTCTATTTCCTTTTACTTTCCTCTTGTTCCACTATCCTGTTTGACCTTCATTCAGCTCTTAGTAATTCCTCTCAGCTACATTGCACTTGATCAAACCCAAGCAGGCATTCTATGCCCGCCTTGCCATCAATTCACTTTTTCTTACCGTAGTTCCATGCATGTCCTTATCCACCTGTAATCTATTAGTGTCTGACCTTGTCCACCTTCAAGTGATGATAAAAGAGTCAAGATCCATATAAAACCGTTCTTATGTGGTAGAGGCTATATATAACTCAACTTCCTAGCTGTCTGACACAAGTCTTTCTCCTTAAAATACTCTCTATTTCTCTGCTACGTTAAATAGTTTGTTGCAATAGTCACAGAGAGTTCATAGATCATATTCCTGAGTATGTGGTTTATAAGGGAAGTTAAAAGCTACAATTTGATGTCAGCATCAATTTAGAAGTACAGTGAACCCTCGCCACTTCGCGCTTCGACTTCCGCGGCTTCACTCTATCGCGGTTTTTGCATAACAGCGCATGCTCTGTCATTACTGCCACTGATTGGCTCATACTGTACACGCTTCTGTCTGCATCGCTACGTATCAGAGCTACGTATCAGATGCATTT
>NW_022103955.1:3521621-3526458 GCF_000313985.2 Echinops telfairi
TTCATGTCCTCTATGCTCTAACTACGAAAATATTTGATTTACAAATAAGGAATCCTACTTCGCGGAATTTCATTTATCATGGTAAGGTCTAGAACCGATTAACCGCGATAAACGAGGGTTCACTGTAATAGAATACAACTCAGGAGACCAAATACACTTTGTTAATCAAGGCAGCTTCAAACTGAGGCAATATTCAGCTCCTTCTCTGCCATTTTCTTGGCTTTGACAGTGGACGGAGCCTCCTCTTCATGGTGCGCTCTGATAGCCCCTGCCCATGTCTCCTCTCTGCTTCTGCCTGAATTGGACAAGTGCACAGCTCTTTAACGTTGCCAGCAAGTTCCCAAAGGCAGCCCATTTTGCCTGCAAGCCTCCAGCCCAAAGGCACTCAACTGTCTCATACTTCAAGGGTGAGCAAAACCCTCAGCGCCATCTATCAGTCCCACGGGTGTCACCACTGGTCCTGATGTCACTAACTTTCTACCATTGGTTTCTACTGCGGATGGTGTCATTTCTCACCATCTTGCCTTGCCTTCTGTGTGGCTGCTCTCTCTCTCTCTCTTGGGTCTCAGAGATTCTCAGCACAGGGACTCCACGTCCAAAGCACCCATAGAAAAATGCAATCTGCTCCAGTATCATTTTGCTGGTAGTGAGCTCCTCCCCCACTTCTGTGGGATTGATCCTGATATTCAAGACAAGGCCCTCCTGCTTGACCCAGCTCCTCAGGATACTACAGTCACTTGATATGCATAAAAATCAACACATTTTGCAAGGCCATTTAATCCAATGAAATCATTTTACATACTCTATCGGCACGGTATGCTAATCAATTTCTTTCTTTTTTAATCATTTTGTATTCTTTTTATGTAAACTGTTGGTGGATAGAAAATGTAAATATTCTTTAAAACCATAAACCTTCTTGGTCAAAGCAACGGTGGGTAATTTATATTCTTGGAGAAGAAGAATCCTTTCGAAGCAGAACACAAAACCCAGAGACTGCAAAAGTAAATACTAAGAAATGGTAACACGTATTGTAAAAATCTCTGAATGGAAAAAGAAATCCCTAAAAGTTAAAATCCCCTAAAATTAAAATGGAGAAAGCAAACTGGAAAAATAGTTATTGGACAAAGAGCTCTTTTCCTAAGTTTTCAGAGTTCATTTATATTGTTCAAGAGAAGACCACAAGCCTTTTGAACAGTGCACAAAGGAGGGGAAGTCAGTTTCGAAGGAGAAAAAGGATCCAATGGCTATTATCCATGTGAACGATGCTCCAGTCAGGAAGTAACTATGATGCTCAGGAAGTGGGGGCGGGGAGGGAGAAGGGGTGAGTGCACGTTACTGGGTCTAGTTTACTCACGGCCATTGGACAGGATGTGCAAACTGTGTGTATTTGCAAAATGGTGGTCGTGGTTCAGAGGCAGATTCCTCTTTCCCCACCAGAGCCCTTGCTCTCCATCCCCAGCCAATGCTCCTCACGCACAGCTGTCTGTCAGGAAAGTGTGCGTGTTTTGTGACGCTCAATAGAGTGACCAGACTGAGACAAAGTGAGAGGACAGGCCTGAGTCTACTTCTGTGAGTTATCCAATATAGCTCCATGGATCATATGGATCTGATCCCAATTAATCATTGGGATGGTGCAAGATTGGATGGCTTTTTTCTTTCTTTCTTTTTTCAAAAAATCATTTTATTGGGGGCTTGTACAGCTCTTTTCACAATCCATTCATCCATCCATTGTGTCAAGCACATTTGTACATATGTGCCATCATCATTTTCAAAATATTTTCTTTCTACTTCAGCCCTTGGTATCAGCTCATCCCCCCCACCCAATCTTCCCTCCCTCATGAACCCTTGATAATTTATATATATATTTTTTCATGTTTTACATGGATCGCTGTCTCCCTTTACCCGCTTTTCTGTTGTCTGTTCCCCTGGGAGGGGGTTATATGTTGATCATTGTGATCAATTCCCTCTCTCCCACCCTCTTTCCCCTTCCCCTCCTGGTATCTCTACTCTCATTATTATTCCTGAAGGGTTTAGCTGTCCTGGGTCCCCTGTGTTGCGAGCTCTTATCTGGACCTGTGAACATGCTCCGGTCTAGCTGGATTTGTAAGGTAGAATTGGGGTCATGATAGTGGGAGAGAGGAAGCATTGAAGAACTAGAGGAATATTGTATGTTTTGTCAGTGCTATCCCACACGCTGACTGTCTCATCTAGCTTCTCAATGTCTTATAAGATTGCCCCAAAAATAATTGTTGACAGAATTGTAACCCCAAGGTCATGAAGACCATGTACAAGAGAAACTCTCTACAGTGCACCACCTGACATAGAAGCCTGTGAGTTGCTACTCTTGATGTACGATCTTTGAACTCCATTATGAACCGATATGTGGAAAATAAGAAAATAAAAAAATAAAACCTTACATGAATCAAAAATAGGCAAATATGGTGACGGGAGAAACTTTGAAAACATAAGCGAAAAAGAATCAAAGATAAAAGCTGAATCTCTACTAAGGCAAATTTCTTGCAATAGTCTATTCACCCAAAATTGCTAATATAATGAAAATGGAAAAAAAAAAAACATTTTGATGGGTACTGCCTATCTCAGTTGGATGTGTCCCCAAGACCAAACTGTGGCCTGGAGAATTTGGCCAGAATGAAGGGTACTATCTCCATGCCTGACCCAGAAGAGCCGTTCACACAATCTTTTTGACTCTGAGGTACCCAGCCTCCAACCAGGTGGAGAGCATGCCAGGAAACTGGGCAAAGGCGGAGCCAGAAGGTGGAAGGAGGCAGTCCCACTGCTCATCCCAAGCCCAAAATCTCACCCCACACTGGTCTGCACTTGAGCAGGAAATAAGTACTGAGATTTGGGGAATGTTTATTATAATAGGTATCCTACTCCTGGTTCATACAGAACGCCACTAAAATGCAAGTTGGAAATGGATGAAGGAAAATGTAATGATTGCTAATCAGCATGACTGAGCAACAAAAGAGAGAGAATCCCAAGAGGAGCACTTACTTCTTCACGAGCAAGGAAGCCTGCTGCGCCCAGGTTCGAGCTCCCCGCTGAAGAGCAGATTTTTGCTTTGGATGCAGGTAGGAAATCTTTTACACAAAATTGCTCAGTGCATCTGTGCTTTTCCTGCCCAAGTGGAGAGGAACACATAAAGGGAAAGCCCATCTGTTCGGGGACTATTAATACGTCTCTGAGCTCCTAGGTAACACATACCTGAACAGGAGAAAGAGCGATGTGACAATGTGGAGACCCAATTCTGCTTAGAACCATGTCTGGAATGCAGGACCCCCTGGTGATACACACAATTCCAAGTTCGAACTCTTCCTTTTACTACTTCCCTTGAAATGATACCTTACAAATCGGGTTTCCATTAGTCTTACACTAGTGGCAGGCTCTTAGAGCCACACATTTTCTCTTTTTCTCTAAAGACTTGAACTTTTTACTTTACTGGGCGATGCTTAATGTGGAGCCAACTCGGGTGAGGATTTCTGAGGATTTAGAAATATTCTTAAATTAATTAGGAACAAAGGAGAAAAGTAATTAGGAACAAAGGAGAAAAGTAAATTAATTAGGAACAAAGGAGAAAAGTAATTTAGGCACAAAGGAGAAAAGTAAAAAGAAACAAAGAAGTAAATTAATTAGGAACAAAGGAGAAAAGTAATAACTTTGTTTTGGACTGTTTTTTTCTTTGTAATACTTGTCATGAATTGTTTTTAATGTGGGAAGTTAATTTAGAACATTTTAAGGTTAATTTTATTTCAGACTGGTCCGAAACAATAAGTTGCCTTCGACGTGGCTCAATTCCCAAATGAGAGTTGACATGGCAGAGATTTGAGTCCTGTGAGTGTCGAAGAGGGTTTGTCCAAACAAAGGCTGATGGTACCATAGATGAGCAGCCCCTGGGTCTAATTCCATTTCAGTGATAAACATCTCTGGTCAAGTTAGAGATAAACATCTATTCACATAAAGTTCTTGGAGTGATTTATTTTAAAACATATACTCTGCCTCTGGACATAAAAGACATATTAAACCAAGGGCAAATATAAGAAGGGTAACAAAGAGAAATAGATAATTAGTACCAAAGAAAGGTGTTTTTTATAAAGGTTACTGTAATGGCTTCATAATGATTGCTGTGTTAGGCCAGGGTTGACTAGAGAAACAAATCCAGAGACACTCATTTGTATAAGAAAGAGCTTTATACAGAAGAGTAATTGAGTATTGAGAAAATGTCCCAGCCCAGTCTAGACCAAGTTCTGAAGTCCAATATTAGCCCAGAAGTCCAATACTAGTCCATAAATCTCACTTCAGACTCATGCAACACATGCAGTGATGCAAAATTCAGGAAGCTCTCAGGCCAGTGGGTGCAAAGTCTTATTGGATCCAGTGGCAGTGGAAGCATCTCCAGGACTCTCTCAGGTCACAGTATGGCTCCATGTGGCTTGTCAGCAGAAAGGTGAAAGCAGACCCATTTATCTCAGTTGCCCTCTATTCAAGCTGTGACCTGATTGGCAGGCTAAAGGCTGCCCACATGTTCCTATGGGAGCCATGTTGACACAGAACACCTAATTATCACAATTGCTATGACTGAATCCAAATTTAGCTCTCAGTTTCTGGTCATGAAAACATAAAGGGCACACAATGTAGTGGCCTGAAATTGTAAAAGAAATTTGATAATAAAACTTCATGTGGACACCATTGGGTAACATGACAATGTTTTGTGTGTTTTTTCACTTTCACTTTTTAAAAAACATTTTTAAAAATTTTCTTATTTTTTTTATTTAAATAATTTTATTGGGGGCTCATATAATTCTTATCACAATCCATA
>NW_022103955.1:3527526-3557539 GCF_000313985.2 Echinops telfairi
TGTACAAATGCGCTTTACACAATTGATGTGTGTATGGATTGGGATAACAGTTGTATGAGCCCCTAATAAAATGTTAAAAAAAAAAAAAAGAAAAAAATACTACATCTTGAAGCAGTGAAATTTACTTTAATTGGCAATGCTCCACTGGACACAGCTCTGTGGGTAAGGTTGTTCCATAGAAGAAGTATTTTCATGAATACAGGCAGCTTCACAGTTGAGGAAACCTCATGGATGAGGACAAGGAAATTCCATGAATGGAGTAGCTCTATGTACACTGAAACAAACAAACAAACAAACAAACAAATCAATTTCAGTGTTTTAAAGTAATGAAGGGGACATTATACTTGAAAAGATGCTAACGTGTGAGTTTAATTTGGCTGAACCAAGATTCTCTGTGGTTTGGCAGTTACGACCTAGTAATTCCTCATGATGTGCTCTAACACACTGTAACTCTATCCATACTGGGATCTTCTATGAGCAGCCCACCAGTTGTCAGAGGATTAGGGTGGGATGCAACATCCTGTCTCAGATCACAGGCTTGATAGAATCAGTGGAAAGAGTTCTCTGGAGTGTACCCTCTTTGCCATATACATGAGCACTGGAAAAACTTTCTTGCCTTTTGCTGGGTCTGGATCCTACATTTGGCTCATGAGGCTCTGGTTCTTTGGACTTGAGCCAAGGGCCCACCAAATTGCCTCTGGATCCTGGGAGTCATCAGTGACTTGCCACATAACCTGCTGACCTTAGATTCATTTGCCTCTCATCTTCCTGTTGATCTTGGGTTCCTCAGCCCCCAAACTTACTTGAATCTAGAAAAGCCATGAACCTAACACATGAGCCAGGGTCTTGGAATCTGCTGGATTTAGACATACCTACTTCTACAACTGTGTGAGCCATTTTATCTTTATTTATACATATATAAGCTTCACAGCCTTTGCTTCTCTAGAGAACCCAGCCAAAGTCAGCAGATCCCTACCCATTTCCTGCAAAGTATCTCATACTCAATAACTCCTTTGGCCATCCAAGGCTAGAGATGTGCTTGTTAAGAGATAAAGTGTGCCATTTAGATAGAACTTGGTTCCCAAATGCAACACCTACATGTGAATTGATGATATAGTTCTACAATTTGTGTATTTTGCTGAATACGTACAAGTATGGATCTATTCCAGTAAGTTGGCCAAGTAGTTGTCTTTCAAATGTCTTTATAATTTGAAAGGATATCTAGAGGAGTGAATGCTTCCACAGATTCATCACAGGTAACATATAATGGGATATTTTATCCCTGTAATTGGTCACCAATTTGAACAAATGTGTCTAAATTTTCTTATGTGTAGCATTAGAAAAAGTACTTTTACTGGGGTCTCATCACAATCCATACATTCCCCCAATGTGTCAAGCACATTTACACATATGCCACTATCATCATTTTCAAAGTATTCTCTTCCCACTTGAGCCCCTGATATCAGCTCCCCATTACTTCCCCCTCTTTTCCCCACCCACCCTCCCTCACGAACCCTTGATATGTTATAGCATATTTTTTCCATATCTTACATCATCCTCCATTGCCCCTCACCCACTTTTGTGTCACATCTTTTGGATTATAAATCTACAAAGAAGAGATTCAATGATTTAATTCATATTTGGTCTTTCTGATAATTTTCTCATTGGCAATCTTCTCACTTGGGTATAGAACAGGAACAGGCTCATAATTCCATGTGGATTTTTCTCTGTGCCCATTATTTTGTCTCATATAGGTTCCTATTCATCATGGAGAAACATATGCATTGAGTGGGTCTTTATACTCTCTTTCATTCTGCAGTTGCTACAGTTTCTCATTGTTCAAAATTGAAGCCCAATCCCTTAATGAACCATAGTTTTAGCTATCCAAGACTCTACAAACTATTTCAGAAATCCCTGAAAATACCAAGCTTAATTGCCTTTGTTTCCAGCAAGTTACTCTTAGCACAACATTAGCAGACACTGTATATTACCCAAAGATATGCTTTCTACTTTCAGTTTGAATTATGCTTTAAAAAATGTCTTGGTCCCGACACTGGCTAAATTTTACTACTAGAAATAGTCCCTAAGGCCAACACCCAGATACTTGATAATTTCTTACCCAGAGTTTTCATGCCCGTTTCTCATTCTTTTTACTGCATGAGCCAGGAGAGATTTTCATGGTCCCACACACGTTCTCCTCACATGCTGCGGCCATTGCCGTGTCCTCTCTCCTCGCTTTTTAACTTTGAAAAGTACCATGGGTGCTTCAAACGTGCCAAGAGAACACGAATAATCCAACTTTTAGTGGCAGGCTCCAAAGGGGAAAGTACTGGAGTGAACATCTTTTTTTTTTTTTTCTGGAGTGATCATTTTGTGAACACCACCTAACTTTTTTTTTTGCAGCATGTTTTATTTAATTGTCATTCCAAATAGCATGCCAAACATGCATATTTTGCAATTTGTTTGGTATTTTATAATTTTATTATAAAATATAATAACATTTAAAACAATTCAAAGATTATTAAATTACCTGTTATGACATTTATATTATATTATATATGATTATATTATAATATAATATAATAATTCTCACCTCTCCCTCCTAAGTTGGAAGTTGAATCTATTTCGCTCTCTTTCTTACTTTTCTTTCTTTTTTTCCCGCTTCTTATTTTCTGTAACCCTAACCTTAACCCCAAGCCCAAGCCCAAGCCCAACCCCAACCCTAACCCTAACCCTAACTCTAACCCTAACCCGTCTTTCTTACTTTTCCTTGTGCCATTTATTTGGGTTTTTTAATCACCAAGATTCAAACAGTTTACTTAAATATTTCTCTATAAAGAAGTGACACCACTAAAAGATACGCTAAATATCAGTTTTAAAATTTGAATACAGAATTTTAAAATATTCCTTTAACTTGAGGTTGCAAAATATATTGAACAAATAAGCTTTTTGGCCAAATCTAATATAATTGATAGCAATAAGATTCCTAACAGAAATATTAATGTATTATGACATACCAAATCAGCATATTGCAAATAAATAAAATTATCTATGATTTATCTACTTTCTACTTATATACATTATCGAAAATTGAGATTTATTGTTAGGTTAATTTAGAATTCATATTAAATTTGTGAACCTAATGTAAATTTCTTCAGAACTTTCTCCCCACTGTTGTTTTTTTCCCCAAATACTGGAAGATAATGATTACAAAATGAAACTATTACTTCAGACAAACATAAAAGGAAATAAACATAGGTGCCATTTGGTAGTTTGTTTTGAAAATAATTTTGTCCCACTTTCCTCACAAACAAGAGTAAAACATGAACATACTTTCCATAAACATGACTACAGTAATCAGAACACAAAAAAGGTTGGAGGTAGACATTGCTGCCATGTTAAAACAAGAGTTTACACTTTCCCACTCACCTAAAAAAACAATATTTTTTATTACCAGTTTATAAAACATCAGAATCACTGGGCATGGGAAAGGCCTAGTGGTAAAGTTTTAATTCAGCAGTACTTGAAAATGAATATGCAGGCCCATATATATTCACTATATGTATGGTAGTAGTTGCTGTTAGATGCCAACTAGTCAGTTCCAACCCATAGCTAACTATGCACAACAGAACAAAACACTGCCTCATCTGCTCCATACTCACAGTTGTTCCTAGGCTTGACCCTATTGTTGCAGCCACTGTGTAATTCATCTTCTTGAGAGCCATCTTCTTTTTCTCTGCCCCTCTTCTTAATCAAGCATGGTGTCCTCAGAACCTGTTCAAAGTATGTAAAATGAAGTCTTGCCATCCTTGCCTCTAAGGAGCACTCAGACTGTACTTCTGCCAAGACAGATCTGTTTGTTCTTTTGGCAGTAGTGTTAGTCTGGGTAAACTAGGGAAACAAACCCACAGAAACTCGCATGTATGAGAGAGTTTTATATAAAGGGTAAGTGTACATTAAGAAAGCCTCCCAATCCAGTCCAGTTCAAGTCCATAAGTCCAACATTAGCCCATATGTCTGGCACCAGTCTACAAAGTCCTCCTCCATCTCACAAAACACATTCAATGATGCCGACTGTAGGAGGAAAGCCAAATCAGTGAACATAAGCATCTCAGCACTGGTGGGGGTCTCCACACGGCTGTTCCAGCACCCAGGGCTGCATCAGGGTAGGTCCATGTGGCTTCTCCTCAGGGATGTCTTGCAGGAAGTGAGCCTTGCAAGCTTAAGCAGGAAACTGGTTAAGGCAGCTGCACCCTGGTCCGACCATCAGAAAGCAAGAGACCCGAGAACTAGAAATGCGAGGCTCACTGAGCTGTTTCTCTTCGCCCTTCAATTAATCCCACATTTTTATCAGCCAGGTTGGCACAATAAACTTTAAGTATCTCAGCAGTCTATGGTACTTTCAATTTTATTCAGCAGCACCATAATTCAAATGCATTGATTCTTCTTTGTCTTCCTTATTCATTGTCCAATTTTTATATGCATGTGAGGTATTTGAAAATACCATGGCTTGAGTCAAGCAAACCTTAGTCCTCAAAGTAACATCTTTGCTATTCAGCACTCTCAAGAGGTCTTATACAGTAGATTTACCCAATGCAACACATCCTTTGATATCTTGACTGCTGCGTCCCTGAACACTGATTGTGGATCTAAACAAGATGAAATCCTTAACAATGTCGATCTTTTCTTCCTTTACCATGTTATCTATTGGTCTAGTTCTATGACTTTTGATCTTCTTTACATTGAGTTGTAATTCACACAGAAGGCTGCAATACTTGATCTTCATTGCAAGTGCTTCAAGTCTTCCTCACTAAATAAGCAAGGTAGTTTCATCTGCATAGTGACAGTTGTTAATAAGCCTTCCTCCAGTCCTGATACTGGATTCTTACTCATACAAGCCACCTTCACTGATGATTTGCTTACCATACAGATTCAATAAGTAAGGTGAGAGAATACCACCCCAATACACGTCTTTCCTGGTTTTAAAGCATGCAGCTCTGCCAGCTAGCTCCCTGTCAATGTATTTCTACAACTGTTTTTGGATGGTCTTCATCGAATATTCACTTGCCTATGATATTGTTCTATAATTTGAGCATTATGTGGGGTCACATTTCTTTGGAATGGATACAAGTGGATCTCTTCCAGTCAGTTGGCCAAGTAGTGGTCTTCTGAATTTCCTGACATAGATGAGTAAGGGCTTCAGTTTGTTGAAACATTTCAATTGGTATTTCATCAATTCTAGGAGCCTTGTTGCTGGTTAATGCTTTCCCTGCAGCTTGACATTCTTCTTTCCATACCATCTGCTACCGAGACTCTATGTATTCTATTTTCTCTTTGTGCTTACTGCATTATTGCAAAATATTGTATACTACATCTTTCAAAATTGCAACTCGAGACTTGAATTTTTCTTGAGTTCTTTCATTTACGATATGCTGATCATTTTCTTCCTTTTTGGTTTTCTAACTCTAGGCCTGTCCACATCTTGTAATAACAGTTTAGTTTGTCTTCTCAAGCTTGAAACTTGCCATTCAACCCTGATTTAATTGTATCTTCTATTTGCCTTATGCTCTTCAGCAAGAGCAAGCTTCAGAGTCTTTTCTGCTATCTACTCTGATGTTTTCTTTCTGTTTATTCTTTTTAATGACCTATTGCTTTCTCCATGAATGATGTTCTTGATGTCCTCCCACAGCACATCAGTTCTTTTTCATTTTTGTTCAATGAGTCAAATCTCTTTTTGAGATCTCTCAGAATTCAGACAAGATAGGCTTAAGGTTATATTTTGCCTCCAGTGGTGTTGTAGTTATATAATCTGTTGTCAATTTGAGAGGATTAAGAGTGAAGGGGTAGAGTCTAGCCTGTCAATCATGTCATAGCCAGTGAGGCCTCTGTGTGGGTATGACCTTCTCCTGAGGATTCTGGGAACTCCTGTCTTTCTCCCTGGAGGCGGGAGACACTTTCTCTCTCTGCTCACTCTCTGGGAGACATTCTTGATAACAAGCCATAAGGAGACAGGTTGATGGCAGCTAGAGCCTCAGAACTAGATAGGCCATGTAGAGACCCCTGCCAGTGCTGAGATGCTTACAATGTCAATGGATCCACAATACTTTGGACCCACTGGCCTGTGATCTACCTGCATTCTGCATCATTGCATGTGTTTTGTGAGTCTGAAGAGGACTTTATAGATTGGCATCGGACATATGGGCTAATATCGGACTTATGTACTTGATCTGGACTGGGCTGGGATGTTTTCTCAGTATCCAATTGCTCTTGTATATACACCTCTTTCTTACAGACATATTAGTGTCTATGAATTTGTTTCTCTGGTCCACCCAGACTAACACAAGTAGACTTGTTTTAAATTTCTTCAGCTTCAACCTGAATTTACACATGAGCAATTGATGGTCTTTTCTGAAATCAATACAACAGAATGAAACCCTGCCTGGGCCTGTGCTAGGCATCCACACAATTGTTCTTATTTTGAGCCCATTGTTGCAGCCACTGTGCCACTCCATCTTGTCTTGTCAAGGATCTTCCTCATTTTTGATCTCCTCTAGTTTACCGAGTGTGAGGTCCCTTTCCAGGGACTGGTCTCTCCTGATGACAGGTTCAAAATACATGAGGCAAAATTTTGCCATCTTTGCCTCTAAGTAGTATTCTGTCTATACTTCTTCCAAGACAAATTTTTTTATTCATTGGACAGTCCATGATACTTTCAATATTCTTTGTCAGCATCATAATTCAAGTGTATTACTTCTTCTTTGGTCCTCCTTATTCAATGTCCAACTTTCACATGTATATGAGGCAGTTGAAAATACCAGGGCTTGGGTCAAGTGCACCTTAGTCCTCAGAATAAAATTCTTGTTTCAACACTTTAAAGAGGTCTTGTGCATCAGATTTATCCAATGCAATGTGTCCTTTCATCTCTTGACTGTTGTTTCCATGAACATTGATTGTGAATCCAAGCAAGATGAAATCTTTGATAACATCAATCTTTTCTCCATTTATCATGATGATATACCTACTGGTCCAGTGGTGAGGGTTTTGGTTTACTTTATATTGAATTGTTATCCAGACTGAAGACAGCAAGCCTTGATCTTCATCAGCAGATGCTTCAAGTCCTCCTCATGTTCAGCAAGCAAGGTTTTGTCACTTGCATATTGCAGCCTCCCATCCAATCCCGATACTATATTCTTCTTCACATAACCCAGCATCTATGATTATCCAATCCTGATACTGTATTCTTTGTCATATAATCCAGCATCTATGATTATCCAATCCTGATACTTATTCTTCTTCATGTAATCCAGCATCTTCTTCACATAACCCAGCATCTATGATTATCCAGTCCTGATACTGTATTATTCGTCATATAATCCAGCATTTTCTTCATATAATCCAGCATTCTCTGGTGGATTCAGAGGAATTAGATATTTTAATTAAAAATTTTAAACTACAGGTTTTTGAAGTGAGGACTATCAAGCTTTGTGAAGATTATTTGGAGGTAGAATAACAAACAGATCCTGTATGGACAGACACCAGAAACCCACAGAAAGATTAATAGTGAAGATTAATAGTCTTGGCATGCGGAAATCAAACCCAATGATACCAAGGGGATTCCAACTCACAGTGACACACCAGGACAGAAGAGACCTGCTGCACAGGGCATCTGAGGTTGTAAAGTTTTACAAAAGCTCATATTTCAACCTTGGAGTGAATTTCAGACCTGAACCCTCTGTTTAGCAGTCCAATACTTGCCCTACAGCATCACTAGCGCTCCTTCAGAAATATAAATTAAGACACTAGCATGCATGAAGTCTGTCTCTTTAGATAATTTCCTTAATAAACCCTATGAGATATAAAGTCCATTTCACAAATTAAAATCCAGATAGAAGAAAATTAACCAGTCTTTTTATACACTAGTTCAGTTTTGTTGACTTACTGTCTGACATTGACTCAATATCAATTCATGTGACAAAATAGAATGCTTTATTCTTTTTTAAAAAATCATTTCATTGGGTGTTCACACATCTCTTATCACAATCCATCCATTGTGTCAAACACATTTGTACATTTGTTGCCATCATCATTTTCAAAACATTTTCTTACTACTTGAACATTTGGTATCAGCTTCTCATTTTCCCCTTCCCTTCTCCACCCTCCCTCCCTCATGAACCCTTGATAATTTATAAATAATAATTATTTTGTCATGTCTTACACTGACCAATGTCTCCCTTCGCCCACTTTTGTGTTGTCTGTCCCCCAGGGAGGGGGTTCTGTGTAGATCGAACACTTTATTCTTATCTGTTGTAGTCTTTATTGGAGCAGGTGTAAGGTCTTTTGTCGGACAGACAATCTATGGGGTTGAACCCCAGACCTTTCAGTTAGCAGACAATTGCTTAATGAATGCAGCACTAGGGCATTTTAGCGTTGATCAGAAGTACTGAAAAGTAGTAGGCGGAGAGTTGCTAAATGCAAAGAAACATTAATCATTAATGGAGCAGATAGTATTATAAACATATCTTTGCCCTATTTGTGTCTTGGTATCAGAGACATCTGATTTAAAATTCCAAAATTTTTTATCAGTCTTGTGATCTGGGGAAAATTTCTGAAAAGTTTTCTGAATCACTTTTTTCTTCACCTATAATATGAGAACCTCTACCTATTGGTGTTAAATGCATCCTGGTGAGGTAGCAGGTTAACCAGTGGACTGTTCATCTTAAGGTCAGCAGTTCAAACCTACTGGCTGTTCCATGCGAGAAAGAGAAAGCAATCTGCTTCCATAAAGATCCACAGTCTTGGAAACCCTACCGACCACTTGTACTCTTTCCTCAAAGGCTCTCTCTGAGTCAGCCTTGGTTCTATGGCAATAGGTTAGTGGTGTTAGTGTAGGCATTAAATGAGACTTCCAAGTTCTTATTTCTGCAGATAGCCAATAACACAAAGCAAAAAAACTCACTACCAGTGAGTTGAAGCCAACTCATAGCGACCCCATAGAGAAGTAGCATTGTCTATGGGGCAATCTCATGCGTTCCTGAGACTGTAACTCTTTACAAGTGTAGAAAACCCTGTCTCCCAAGGAGTGTTGGTGGCTTCAAACTGCAGACCTGGAGGTTACCAGCCCAACTGGCAACCACTACGCTACCATAGCCTAGTTTAGCAATACAACCTACTGCTATTACATGAGCATTTAGAGAGCCACATTTCTGATTGGCCTTTTATGTAATTATGATATAAAAGGAAGATTATCTGTAACAATGGAGATCTTGGAACTACACTGAGTAAGAATATATCCTGGTCCTATTGAAGTTGTTATTAAAAAAATATTGTAGCTCACCTATTTCATGCTGTGAATCTTATTTCCAAATTATTGTATGTTTCTTTTTTATATAACAAAAGTTAAGATCTATTAACTTAATTTAACATATATAAATGCAAAATAGTATTTACATCACATTATTTTTCTTAGTGGATAGTTCCAACATAATTTTGGAAGTTTTGAAAGGCTTAAATAAAAATATTTAGGACTGAAAATGTGTTCCTGCATTAGGCAATTTCTCTCATGGGTGTCTGTGTGTGAAAATAGTTTTGGTGTCTAAGACATGTCTCAAATAATTGGGCCTCAGAGAATGTAGCAGAGGATTACCTTTTTCTCCTTGGCTTCATGTGACTAAGCCCAAGGAAGAAGATATCAACCCTAAAACCACTTTGATGCAGAATTTAGGCTTTGAGGGAGGAGTCAAGAGAAGACAAGATCATTGGTTTCCATCGGATACTTTGGTTTCTGTCTCTTTGATGACTGCATAGAAAAAGCAGCTAATTGAGATGGCTGTCATATTTGGTGTTCCTATATCCTAGTTAGTTAATATTTATTCATTATTCCGCTTCTTTCCATGTTCCCAAACCCAGTTCTAAATTTGCACTTGTGTACACACCAAGACAAACATCCTCATACTAATATCTATCTGAGCCTACTAAACTTTGTATGTTACCAAAGCAGTGTTAGGACTCAGTCAGAAAAGCCAAACAAAAATTACCTACAAGAACTTGCAGCTTTTTAGGAAATGCTACGAAATATCCCATTTTCTATGACAAAAACTAAGGAAAACGTCCAAGAAATCAAAAGTTGAGCTGCACCAAGAAAGAAACAGAAAATAGGATGTAAACCATGTAGATTTCCAGCACCCAATAAGCCAGGAAGTATATTGCATATCCATTGAAGTTCACTTTGAAAGAAGAGAACAGAGAAAGCCAATAGCAAAAGAAACTCGCTAGAAAAGTCTAGTTTACTAAACTAGAGAGTTTAAGGAGCTGTGACTCCACCAGGCACCGACCACCTAGTTAGTGCCGTCAAAGGTCTTTGATTAGCGAGGAGTCAAAACCTGCTGCCTCCTGAGTGATGTGGCTGATAGAAACCCAAACACCACTCAAAGCAGCAAGCTCTAAGGCACGTTTGCACAAGCGTTTATTGCCTCTCAGGCAGCCTCGAGACTCTCACCCCAGAAGGAGCTGACACACTAAAGGAAGGGGAGAGAGGCCACCGTATGACCAATAACAGTTTATTTTCAACAGCAGTACATTCAAGAGCAGAGTACTAGAAGACCTCAAAAAGAATCATGTCTTCTGGTGCCCGTAGGGGTGGGGCTGGGGGTGGGGGTGTAACGTGGGAGTTGTTCAGAAGACCTCACATAAGAGGTGATAGTCAAGAAAGGCCTGAGGGCAGGGGTGCTCCCACTTTTTCAGCATGCAAGCAACTTATAAAATGATCAAGTCAAAATGATCTACCCACTACAAAAATGCAAAACATATTTATTTTTATATTACATTTATTGATAAAGGCATTGAGAATTCTTTATATGTACCATATATGTTTATGGACCTTGCATAACCGCATGAGTCCATATTGCACAACACAACACAATTAACGATGTACATTTTTTGTCACTCCCTGAGTTTACTCTGATGACTTGCCCTGAATGGAATGAGCCAGGGATGCATAGTCCGGACAGGAGCTGCTGACAGCCAGCCTCAAGCACACTTCCAAATGATCATCAGTCGTGGTGGAACGGTACTTGGACTCAATGATCTTTATGTGGGAAAAGGCTGACCCACATAAATGAGTAGAGCCAAATAACGCAGTCAAGGAGGTAGCACATTTTCTTCTGTTTGGGTACTTTCCCTCTGCGAGTAAGTTCCAGAACTGTTCATGGCTCTGGACTTCAGGGGAATGATGGCTTGTAGTGTCAAAATCTCCCATTCCGTATGAAAGTGATATGTTTTTGTCTTCTTACTTGGTCCAGCTCCCCCACTCATTTTAATACCCTTTTTTATGTTTAAGAGAAAAAAAAACAAGGTCTAAAAATTGGCGACAACTTAGCTTGTCAGTTTTGCTGCACTTAGCGCAGTTGTTTGTACATGCATTTGACACCTAAGATTGCATCTGATTTGCTGCGCTGTATATCAGTTAAGTCACGGGATTGATGATAGGCTTATGTCTATTTTTTTAATGCCATGTGATCTACCCACACTACATTTGCGATTGACTAGTAGATCGCGATCAATGTATTGAGCACCCCTGCCTTAGAGAGTTAAGTAGGTTAAGCGATTAGAGAGAAGAAAGAATGGCATTCCAGGTTATTTCATATGAGAATGGGGAAACAACATGTGCAGATTATGGAGGTAAATAGTAGGCACCTTTTTATGCATACAATATAAAACGTGGAGTTGGGAAGGAGGTGGAGGAAATAAAGTGATGTTTCAGTTGTATTCTGAAGGAGTTTGAAGGCTGTGTTAAGAAATGTGGGCTTTATGCCCTCCCCCCAGAAGAATTTACTTTAGAGGACAGCACTGAAGCTGTAGCTTGGGGGGAGGGACATGTCTGATCAGAGCACGGGGGAGCAAATGGATGGGGAGGAAGAGAGAGTAGAGCACATCCTGGCTCAGCAGGCCTGGAGGATGACGTTCCTGCTCAGAGCAGCCAATGCACAGAGAGGACTATATGGCTGGCCCCACTATGAGACACGACGTTCCTCGCTGACCCATGGCCCTACAGGTAACAACATTGGGACACAGTGTTCGTATCGTCTGACCCCATCACAGGGTGGCAAAACACTAAGAGTGTGTGGCAGAGCAGTGGGGGAAGTAGCGCAGGGAGGTCCTGAGGGAGTGTCAAGGGTAGACTTTGGGGACAGGCGTGGCACCCCATCAGACTTGACCAGAGGACACTCTTAGAAATCAGCAAACAGACCTTGAATTATTTACAGGTTTTCTTTTTTTTTTGGTTGTTGTCCTTTTTTTTGTCACTTTGTCTTGCTCTATCTTGTTATTTGTGTGCATATTGTTATCTCTGCAGATCTATCTAGATAAGATAGGCTGGATGAACAATATGGAGGAGAAACAACAGGACTGATGGTTCTGGGGAGACATGGGAGGCGGGGAGGTAGGGGGAAAGAAGGTGGTGTCAACCAACCCAGGGACAAGGTGACAACAAGTGATCCAAAGATGAGGGTGAGGAGGTGTAGGAGGCCTGGTGGTTGATCAAGGGTAATGTAACCAAGAGAAATCAATGAAACACAAATGAAGGCTGAGCATGATAGTGGGACAAGAGGAAAGTAAGAGGAAGTAGAGGAAAGAACTAGGAGGCTATGGGCATTTATAGAGGTCTAAATACAGGCATATACATATGTAAATATATTTATATATGATCATAGGGAAATTGATCTACTTGCATATATTTATAGGTTTAGTATTAAGGTAGCAGATTGACATTACTCAAGTACTCCCTCAATGCAAGAACACTTTGTTCTATTAAATTGGCACTCCACGATGCTCACCTTTCCGACATGATTGCTGAACACAAATGTGTACATAAGCAAATGTGACGAAGAAAGCTGATGGTGCCCGGCTATCAAAAGATGTAGCATCTGGGGTCTTAAAGGCTTGAAGGTAAACAATTGACCATCTAACAGGGAAGCAGCAAAGCCCACATGGAAGAAGCATACCACCCTGTGTGACCATGAGGTATAGAAGGGATCAGGCATCAAAGAACAAAAAATAATCTCATTGTGAAGGAGGGGGAGTGCAGTTTGGGGACCCAAAGCCCCTTTATAGGCAACTGGACTTACCCTTACAGAAGGGTTGCGGGGAGGAGATGAGCCGGTCAGGGTGCAGTGTAACAATGATGAAACGTGCAACTTTCCTCTAGTTCTTAAATGCTTCCCCCTCCAATCCCCCACTATCATGATCCCAATTCTACCTTACAAATCTGTCTAGACCAGAAGATGTACACTGGTACAAATAGGAACTGGAAACACAGGGAATCCAGGACAGATGATTCCTTCAGGACCAGTGCAGAAAGTGGCAAAACCGGGAGGGTGGAGGGAAGATGGGGTAGAAAGGGAGAGCTGATTATAAGGATCTACATATAACCTCCTCTCTGGGGGACGGACAACAGAAAAGTGGGTGAAGGGAGACATTGGACAATGTAGGATATGACAAAATAATAATTTATAAATTATCAAGGGTTCATGAGGGAGGGGGCGGCGGGGAGGGAGGGGGGAAATTGAGGAGCTGATACCAAGGGCTCAAGAAGAAAGAAAATGTTTTGAGAATGATGAGGTCAAAAAATGTACAAATGTGCTTGACATACAATGGATGTATGTATAGATTGTGATAAGAGTTGTATGAGCCCCCAATAAAATGATTAAAAAATAAAATAAATAAAATGAAAACACACACACACACACACACACACAAAATAAATGCAGGCTTTGTTCATTCAAATAAAATTTTGAGAGGATCAACTATAGTTACCATATTGTGTTAGGTTCTGAAGTTAAAAGAAAAGGAAAAGACAGTATTCCCTCTAGGGGCTCAAGGCTTAGTAGAAAGAAAGGCAGGCAAAAAAAAAAAATCACAATACAATAAATTATATGTGAAGATAAAGGTGGTTCTAATGGGGAAGTCAGAAAACCATATTAAGTTCTCCCAGAAAATCAGCAGTAATGATATCAACAACTAAAACTTTTCATCACTGTTTTATATATACTGGGAACTACTGTGCTACAAAAAATGCACATATTCATTTGTTTTCATTATAACCATAAGAAGTGAATCCTCTTGTATTAATTATCCCTGTTTATGAATGCTAAGACTAAGAATGAGTTTAAGTAAACTGCCTAGTTCATGTACTTTGTACAGAGAGAGAGATTTGAATCTTGCTTCAGCTCTGGACACTTATACAGTATCTCTTTTCAAAAAATTGAACAGTTTTACTGACAGATAATTCACATACCATACAATTTAATTATTTAAATATCTCTAAAAGAGTTGTGCAATCATCACTACAATAAATCTTATTATTTTATTGTCTCTTAAGGAAAAATATTAATTTTATATGAGACTTGGTGGGAAAAAAGGAGATTTATAACATAAGATTGGTCAGATGAATACAAAGGCAGCAAGAAAATAAGCATGACAGATCTTATGTAGACAAGACATGGAGTGTGAGCAGAAGGTGGGATGCAGGCGCTACCCAGTGGTTCCTCCTCACTGGAGCACAGCCCACTGGACTGAGTGGGCTGGTGGAGGGTGTACTCTAGGCCCAGCCATAGATTCTAGGCTCTAGAGTTGGTATCCATTGACACCACACACTGCCATAGCGTCAATGGGGCAGAGCAGAACTGCTCCTATTGGTTTCTGAGGCTATGAATCTTTATGTGTACCCCAGTCTCATCTTTCTTACATTCCTCAGCTGGTGGATTTGAACAACTGACCTTGTAGTTAGTAGTCCAATACATTCAAACCTGAAGAACATTTTTTGGGGGGACAATTGCTCATTTTCTAATTTGATATTTATATATTATAAGATCTGAATTCCCATCTTTCTTATACTATATGAATAAATTACCTCATATAGTTCATATTGGAGAAAGGAATGAAAGAATGAAGATGTTGCTTGGGCCAGAGCCTAGTCTAGGTAAACCATGACAAGGTTGATCCTACCCTAGCAGTAGTAGCCTCATTTCACACAATATGGGCAAAGCACAGCTTCTCTCCATACCATGCGGACCCTATGCTGCTCATCCACTATCTTAAGCAAAACTCTCTACTACTCTGCTTATAGATCGCTCTAAGGCCTCAGAGCTCACACAACCTGAGCACAGGAGCCGATCTATGTGTTCATATGCCCCATATACCCAGAAAGCTTGAAATAAGGGCTGAAACATTACCTGGAGAAGGTCAATCAGTGGAAGAAGCTTCTTGTCCTTAGATTGTGGACATGTTCAGGTGCTATATGGGTCCTCCAGAGAGCTCATCTAGCAGGACTGATTGCTATTTTCTCATAACAGGAGCCACTTAAAACTACACTATTATTATTATTGTTTTTCTTTCGCCAACACATTATTCTTTAATGGAATCACCACCAATCAAACCACCTGCAGGCAAGTCCTCATTTTGGGTTCTGTTTTCAAGACAATAAGACATTTTCTTGAATGCCTAAAACATTGAATTTAAATTTAATGAATTTCTCCTTTTAGATTTCTCTCCGTTACCCACCACAGAAATACTAGGCTGCCACAGTAACCAGTTAAGTGAGTAGTTCTTAATAACCTAGTCTTACTCCACAAAGGATTTTGCTTTTTAAAAGATGAGGTGGCAAAAGTGCAGTCTGATTCAAGCCCAGGGGTCAGAGGTTAAGTTTAAGGGTTTTCCTGACTCACATAGCTGCCAGAATCAGGAAGACCACAGGCTGGTGGAGGCAGAGACAGATAAATCCAAGGTCAGTAAGTCAGGCTTATAGTTTTTCCTGACTAGTTGCTGACAAATCAGGAATCAGGAAGATGAAGCAGGCAGCAAGTCAGACTGGAGGCAGAAGAATCAGCAGGCAATATGCAAGGCTGCCGATAGCTCCCAGGTTCAGCAGACAATAGGGGAGATCTATGAGCCATCAGCATGGTATAAACAAGAGTGCTTAGATAGGTGTGGACCACAAGCCAAGGAAACTTCCTTTCAATGGCAGCAGGGCAATGACATGAAAAAGGAAGCTGCCTTCCTCCATAATCCTCTTAGAAAGGCTTTGCTGCCCAGGACATATTCAACTAGGGAGTCATTTACATTAAGTTAGGTTACACCATCAGATATTTGTATAACGCACAACACATTTCCCAGTCCACAGTCACCGAGTTAAGTCCAATTCATGTCCTTGTTTTTCGTGCTGTCCAGCCAGTTCCAAGGTTCCCTCTGTACAGCAGAACTAAACACCGCCCCATCCTTTACTGTCCTCACGATTGTTGTGATATCAGAGCACATTGTTTCAAAGAGCTCCCTCTTTGTCACTACCCCTCTAATTTATTAAGTATGATGTCCTTTTCCAGGGACTAGTATCCCCTGGTAACATGTCCAAAGTATATGAGATGAAGTTTTGCTATCTTTGCGTCCAGAGAGCATTCTGTGTATACTTACTCTGATACAAATTTGTTTGTTTGATTCTTCTTTGGTCTTCCTTATTCAATATCTAAATTCCATATACACATGACGTGATTGAAAATACTACAGCTTGGGCGATTTCCCTGACCTAACTCCTTGAGTCACGGAACCCGCCCGGGAGCTCAAGATGCCCTGTCCTCTGCTCTCCTTTCCCTCTTGGGAGTTCTTTCCCTGCCTCAATAAAATCTTTCTCAACTTCAAAAAAGAAAAAAGAAAAGAAAAGAAAATACTATGGCTTGGATCAGGTATACCTTAGTCTTCAAAATAACATCCTTGTTTTTCAACTCCTTAAAAGGTCTTGCACTTACCAATGCAATGTATCCTTTGATCTCTGGAATACTGCTTCCATGAGCTTTGATTGTGGTATCCAGCAAGATGAATTCCTTGACAATTTCAATCTTTTCTCTGTGTATAATGATCTTACCTATTGGTCCACTTGTGAGGATTTGGTTTCATTTGCATTGCTTTGTAATCTGAAGGTTGAAGTCTTGGATTTTCATCAACACATGCTTGAAGTCCTCCTCACTTTCAGCAAGCAAGGCTGTGTCATCTGCAAGGTTGTTAATAAGCCTTCCTCCAATCCGGATGCCGCATTTTCCTTCATGTTGTCTGCTTTCCCTGATGATTTGCTCATCAAAGAGACTGAGCAAGTATGGTGGGAGGACACAACCCGGAAGCAGACCTTTCCTGATTTTCAATCCTGCAGTATTCTCTTACTCTGTTTAAACAACTGCCTCTTAACCCATGAGTAGGTTTCTCACGAGCACAATGTAGTGTTCTAGAATTCCCATTCTTCTCAATACTGTTTGTAGTTTGTTTTGATCTACCTGTTTGAATGGCTTTGCATAGTCAATACGACACAGGTAAAAAAAAATTCTCGTTTTCATTACTTTTATCCAAGTTCCATCTGAAATCAATGATATCCTTTGTTCTACATCCTCTCCTGAATCTGGCTTGGATTTTTGGAATCTCCCTTTTGATGTACTTTTGCAACTGTTGTTGGATGATCTTCAGCAACATTTTACTTTCATGTGATATTAATATTGATAATCTCCACAGTCTGTGGGAATAGCTTTCTTTGGAATGAGTGCATATATGTATCTCTCTGAGTCCTTGGGCCAGGTAAATGTCTTCCAAATTTCTTTCTTTTTAAAAAAAATTTAAATAATTTTATTGGGGGCTCTTACAGGTATTATAACAATCCATAAATCAATTATATCAAGCAAACTAAAATTTCTTCCCATAAGTGAGTGAGTGTTTCCAGGCTTCACCAGCTTGTTGAAACTTTAAATTTGGCATTATATCAATTCGTGAAGTCTGCAGTAATTCCTTCAGGGCAGATTGGACTCTTTCCTTTAACGCTATTTGTTCTTGATCCTGTGCTACTTCTTGATATAGTAGTTCTTTTTGATATAGTAACCATGTGTTCCTCCTTTCACCTTTTCTGAGGTTTCTTGTATCTTTCAATATTTTACCTTTTAATGTTGCAACTTGAGGCTTGAAGTTTTTCTTCCGTTTTTGTTTTTGTTTTTTTCCGGATTAAGATTTGCTCAGCATGCTCTTAGAAAACCTTTTTGTTTTTGTAACTGGAGGCTTTGTGCATTTCATAGTAATGCTTTATTTTCTCTTCTCAATTTGCCTTTTGAAAGTTTCTGTTCAGCTGTTTTTCATCATTTCTTCCATTTGCTTTAGCGACTTCACAATGACAAGCAAGCTTCAGAGTCTCTTCCATCATCCTCTTGGGGTTCTTTCTTTCCTGCCTTTTGAATAACCTTTTGCTTTCTTCATGTAGGCTCTTCTTGATGTCATCCCACAGCTCGTCAGGCCTTCTGTCACTAGAGTTCAGTGAATCAAATCTGCTCTGGAGATGTTCTTGAAATTCAAGTGGAATGTATTCAAGGTCATATTTGGACTCTAATCGACTTGACATTTTTCTTCAGCTTCAACTTTTTACTTAGGTATGAGCAATTAGTTAATAGTTCCAGTCAGTTTCTGGCTTCATCCTGGCAGTTGATAAAGAGCTTATCTGTCCCCACCGATGTAGCATTCCATCTGGAGAAGTCCACCCAGATAGTTGCCGTCTGTATTGTTGAAAAAAGGTGTTTGTGATGAAGAAATTGTTGGTCTTGCAAAATCCTGTCATGCAACTCCAGCTTCATTTCTGTCTCCAAGGCCGTACTTTCCAATTACTGTTCTTTCCTTTTCGCTTTCTACTTTGCATTTTAATAGCCAATAATTGTGAATGCATTTTGGTAGCATGTTTGCTCCCTTTTGATTTCAGAGAGAAATTGATGTAATTCTTCAATTTCTTCACTAGTTTTAGTGACTGATATACATATTGTAATAACGGTTGTATTGTCTAGATTTCCTTTCATGTTTTAAAATAGATCTTTAAACCTCCCTTTAGATGATGGAAAGTGTGGCCATTTCTCTTGAATTTGTCATTCGTGGCAGAGTAAACCGCATAACTATCTGATTCAAAATCACCAATATCTGTTTATTTTAACCCATTAATCCCTAAGATATCAATTTTTATGTAGTCTATTTCCATTTTGATGATTTTCAATTTTCCTAGATTCACATTTCACACATTCCAAGTTTCAATAATAAAGAGATATTTGTATCTGTTCTTCTTATTTTGAGTCATGTCCTACCAGCAAATGAAGATCGTGAAAGCTTTATCCCATCCAGGTCATTATGGTCAACTGTATGTTGTGAAAGTAGGTCCTCATCAACCTTGTTTTGAGTGTCTTCAAACCTGAGGTGCTCATCTCTGGCACTACATCTGATAGTATTTCAATGATTCTTCAAGAGATTTTCAGTATCTGACAGTGTTTCATTGCTATTCAGAAGGTTTTCAGTGGCTACAGGGAGATCATTTTAACCTAGATACTATGTCTGATATAATTGACTTTATAATGCTCCCTGAGTGATAGCAAGTCTATTCACATCCCTCATCTATGGTCAGGTCACTTGACTATGGTCATTTGAGACTTAATCTATGGCAGGGGGTGGGGGGGACTCTGAAAATGGATTTTGGACATCCACTCTCATTCAGTCTTCTGCACACTGGGTGTTCACAATTTAAACTCTGATACCATTCCCTCTTTTGGATTGGGGTTTTATTAGTTACAATCTTTAGATCACACAGGCTGGTATGCTTCGTCCATGTGGACTTAGATGACGCCTCACATAGATGGCTCCTTGTTTGAAGACAAGCTTTTAAGACCTACATGCTATTCTTTCTGACATTCAGCTACCCTCTGATTTCTTCACTACACTTTTTTAACAACACCTATATCTTTAGTGATCTCTTCATGAAAGTGAGCATCAAGCAGGGGCATGTCATAAGAACTATTTGTTCTTACGTTGGGGCTACAATTAACTGTAAGCCCACACTCTATTCATATATCTATGGTTTATATAAGTCTCTTGTCCATTTTAAAGACATTGTAATCATTTTATGATAGAGGACATTGTAAATCATCCCCTTAGGTCTAAGGTAATTTTATTGATAGTGTCATTAATATAGTCAATGGCATAGAACTTAAAACACTATTGAGAAAAGGAAATTATACAGGTATAGGCCGGTTTTAGACTACACTATATGAATTGCTGACTTATAGAGATTAAATTATTAAGTGAATGGATACTATTTACACAAACAATGGGGGTTGGTTGTAGGGCAAAAATTTCAATAAGATTCATTAACAAATGCAGAATAAGATTAATGCATGTCATAAGAAAGCAAGGCGGGAATTAAAAGAGTGACTATAAGATAGTCCCAGACCACCATTCACTGGGTGCCCTCAAAACAAGGGATTTGAACCAAAGTTCAATGACCTAATAACAATATTTTTTGACTTGTCCTCAACTCTATATACCTAAACAAAAGGAAGGGAAAGAATACTACAACACCAAAGGTCATCGAAAGACAATGCTATGACTAGAATACAATATTCACTCTAATCTTAGCCTCCTGGTGGGCTGTTGGTCTTAAGCCAGTTTTGAAGACCTGAATATTCAACAAACATCTTCATTTCTAAGACCTTCTTAACCTTTGAAATTATTTTCCAAGTGTCTGCCTGCCTACCTTCTTTCCATCATCTTCTTTCCCTCTAAGCTCCAAAGAGAAACAAAACACCCATATCATTGCTTTTGACTCTATTCAAACTCATAGTGGCCCAAACTAGACACCTCCAAATTTGTAGGCCTTTTAGGTATGTGAGTGTGTGTGAGTGTGTATGTGTGTGTGTGTGTGTGTGTGTGTGTGTTTGAGGCAGAGGAGCAAGGCTTCAAGCCTAGGTAAGTCATTTTCATTCTTTGATCATAACTTCCCCAGTTTATAAAATCAGGATGAAAGAAGAATTGAGATGATTTCTCAGTATTCTTATAAAAGTTTATCATTTGAACACAATCTCAATAGTTAACTATAGCTGGTTCCAAATTAATGACAAGGACCAAAGAAAATAGTCATCAGCTGAATATGACAGTATCAGAGTCAATAGCGAATAATTAGCCAGACTTTATAAAGAACACATCAAATGGTTAAAATGGGACCACTCCAAATTGTGAATTATATGCAATGGTGCTCTCCCTCTCCTGCCACCACTCACCCCCCTCAGTACCTACCTGGTGTCTCTTCTGCTTTTAAAGGCCTTTCTCCTAATTAGCTATCAGCTATTTCTAGCAGATGTGTTAAGTGGTGGCAGGTAGGTGATTTAATTCAAGGAAGGAACATGTAGACATCAAAAAGCATTTTTTTAAAAAAACTCTTAAGTTCAGGAGAAATAACTAGCTAATGGAGTGAATTCAGGCACAGTAGCAGGCACAATGAAGCAGATACTTGAGAGAGAGGGCCATTTGCAAAGTACCATTCAATTTATATCCCAAGGAGGGAACATAATCTGTCTCTTGATAATATAAATCCTCCACAACCACTGTCAACCCTCTGTTTAATGAAGTATGACATAAAAATTAAATTGTTTAATTAGCCAATACCTTCATACACCCACAAAAAACTCAAGAATTTCATGGGAAAATAAACATATATTTAAAAAAGAAACATTGAAGCTTGGTGGTAACAGAAGCTCTGTTCTTTTCCTGCATGGGAAGTGAAAGCCCACCAGAGGCCTCTGGCTGTGGAAGTGGACTGCTGGTTGATAATCAGCTTTCACGAGGTTAGGAGAGGAGATAATGACCCACTTTACTGCCTCTCAGCCAGAGTGCTTAAAACATCAGCAATCTACTTGGCACTCGTAGGCTCACCTCAAAGCTAATTAGGACATTAAAAAATAATAAAACCTCCTTAGAAGGAGAAGAGAAATATAGCAAAATATACCAGTTAGTTTTTGTTGAATAACATCTCACCCTAGCACCTAGTGGCTTAACACAGCAGCCATTTATTTAGCTCCTGCTTTTATGGGTCGATCTTTGACCTCACTCAGGCCTATCTCCTGGTTTGGATTGGGATCACTCATGGGTCTGAGGTTAGCTCCCAGAGAGGGAGTTCGGCTCCCTGGGCTGCTGGCTATCATGAGATCAAAAAAGGCAATGAGTTCCCTTGTTTGTTTCTCATTCAGCAGGACATTCAGGCTACAAATATATGGGGGGTGGGGGTGGTGAAGAGAATTGTGTCACTTTTGCAATCTACCATGGATTCCATGATGGGTCTCTGGGGTAGTTACGCAAGTTCATATCAACTTGAAGGTACAGAAAAGTGTAAAGGTGGAGTTTAGCCTGTTAGTCAGGTCATAGCCTGATGGTGCCTCCTTCTGGGCATGGCCCTCTCATAAGGAGCACCCTGGGAACCTCTCCCCTGCCTCTCTCTGCCTTCACTTTCCCTGATTGCTGCCTGAGCCCTGCCACCGCAATTGGATCCACGCAACTCTGCATCCACCACCTTGTGCATCTGTGCTTGTGACTGATGAGTCTGAAGAGGGGCTTGTGGACTAGTATCGGACTGAAGGACTTCAGTTGGACTGAGCTGAGATGTTTTCTTGATATGCAATGACTCCTTGATGTAGAGCTCTTTCTTACACATACCTTAGTGTCTCTGGATTTGTTTCTCTAGTCAATCTGACCTAACACTGCCTCTATATGACACAAGACAAAGGGAATGGGGGAGGGGAAGGAAAAAAGTATGACATGATGCCTACTTCTTTATCACTGCTGCTGCTGAAACAATAGCAGCTCCAAAGGAAGCTTATTTAGCTTTTTTTCAAAGACATCTTGGCCCTTTATAATGTTGCTGATAGTTACCACTGGGCCAATTAAACCCATGGTAACCCCATGTGTGCAGTGTGGAACCACTTATTGGTTATCAAAGTTAGAATCTTCTGCATGCAGATCTTTCCAGCTTGCTTTGGGTTTGTTTAAGCTGCCAATCTTTCAGTTAGTCGTCAAGCACTTAACGATGTTGCATACTCATGGGCTACTGACTAGCTTTTGTCATTGGTGGCGGAAATGGTGGAGTTTACTTTGACACAGGGTGACCGCATAAGACAGAGTAAGCTGCTCTCATAGTTCTCTTGACCAAAGCCTTCATATGGAACCAGATTCCCAAATCTTGCTCCCAAGGAGCTAGAACTGCCAACCTTTCAGCCTCAAGGACAAATCTGTTTGCTTCACCCGGGGATTCCCTCCCATTTTGTGCATATAGATATCATATTCTAAATGTGTTTTTACTTTACCTGTGACTTCACAGGTGTAAGAGTTGTTAAAAGCAGAACTGTATTCCGTAGGGTTTGTCATGACTGATATATATATATATATATTTTTGAGTAGAAACCTACTTTTTACTGCAGTTTTTCTGGGTGGACTTTAATCTACAACATTTTGATTCGTAACCAAGCAACCAGAATAAGACAAGGTTTTTGTTTTTAATCGACAGATCAGCACCTCCTTACTAATGCTCCAAATGGCTAGTGCTATTTGCTAGTACCAGATGCTCCGGTCAGCTTTGCTCATCCTCTTTCTGGATGATGGCAATTATCGGGGAAGTCTGCAGTGACATTGCAGCAGGCAGCACTGCTTATACCTCCCCTCTTCTGGTAGTAGGAGTGAGGATGAAATTAGGCTGAATAAAAGAGGAAAAGGTCAAATAACCATTTCATAAGCATCATTGTCACATAAAACTGTTCTTACATCAGTGAAGTCTAAAATCAGGAAAACGAGGGTCAGAAAGTGTCTCCATTCCAGCACCCAACATGCAGATGTCTTCTCTCTGCAGTTTGAGCATGTGGTTCTGTCCTCCGGAGCATCATGAGATTTCTGAAGCTTCAAACATCATCTGTGCCATCCTAGCGGCGAGGACAGGAAAGGGGGCACAAAAAGGAGTAGAGCTTTCATGCGGCAGCTTCTTGCACACACCGCCTAACCTTGGTCTTAGCTCTTGATGACCAGAGCTTAATCATACAGTTTTGATGAAGCTTAGGAAACATAGTCTTTTGGTTACGTATCCTGAGCCTGAATCAAATCAGAGCTTTCTTATAAAAGAGTAAGAATAAATGGACTATTGTCAATCTCCCACACTTACCCATTAGAGAAAGTCAAGTTTTAGTGAAATAAAATGCTCAAAGAAGTAGTCAGTCCAACACACAACCCATGGTGTCCCCAGGGCTCCAGTGAATGTAATTAGTGCCACAGAATTGAACATTTAAAATTGTAAAAATGGCTCAATTTACATTCTAATTTTTAACACCCCCAACTCACACATGCACAGCTCAGAATATTTCTTTGAAATATTTACCTATTCACCCTGTGAACTACCACATGTCAAATTGAAGATCTATCAAAGTGTCAATCAGGTGACAGCCTGATAATACCTCCCTGTGGGCATGGCCTTCTCATAAGGAGGGTGCTGGGAACACCTCCCCCTCGCTATGCCTCACCTTCTTGTCAGTGGACCGTTGTAGCTGTCAGAGCCCTGGAGAAGCGCGAACCGCCACTGGATCCACAAGACTTTTTACCCACTGGACTGTGTTTTCCTGCAATCTGCATCATTGCATGTGGCTGCCTGAGTTTGAAGAGGGACTTATAGACTAGTATCAGACTTATGGGCTTCAGTTGGACTGCGCTGGGATGTTTTCTCAGTAAATGATTGTTTCTTGGTAGAAAGCTCTTTCTTATACATACATGAGTCCCTCTGGATTTGTTTCTCTAGTCAACCCAACGTAATACAACCCCCAAAGATACTGTTTTTGAACCCTTTTATAGCTACCCCCACAACCTCACAAACTGAGCTCAGAATGCTGGGCTGCTTAGTCAGTGGGAGCTGGAAGAAAAAGCATTTTGTACTTGAATTTTCTAAGTGTGTATTTCAGAGAAGTTAGTGGGAGAGTAAAGTCTTTTGGTTGATGGAAACTGAAGCAGGGCCAGCCTGACAAGTAATTTATGAACAGACCTCACCCAAAAGGCTGACTGGGTGAAACAGCAGCATCCTTAAACTAAACATCTAATTAGCATCGTTAATGGAAAGTATTAAAAGACTGACCTAGAAATGACTACGTGAATTAAGAAAGGCTTATTAGAAGGTGATTTGGTGGACCCTGGGTCTTGCCACATTCTCACAATTGCTGACATGCCTGAGGTAGCAGTTGGGTCAATCCACCTCACTGAAGGGCTCCCTTAGAGTTGAGCCAATTATTTCCCAACACAGTGTCCTCCTCAAGCAACTGACGCTTCCTATGACTTTTTTAAAGTGAGCGAGTTGGATAATTATCTATGATGATCCCTGAGGTTTCCATTGGCAAATTTTGGAAGTAGATTTTCATGTCTTTCTTTCTCATCTGTCTTAGTCTGGAAGCACCGTTGACTCCTGTCCACCATGGACCACCCTGATGGTTTCTGAATTGTCAGTGGTATGGCTTCCAGCACTGCAGTGTAGTTAGCTGTACAGCAAGGCAAACTGGAAGATGGTGGTGGGCTATCCACAAAGTTCCAAAACTGTAAGATCATACAGTGGGAAATGCTATATGATTACTTTGGCGATACATTTTTATATAAAAAGGAAAAGTTGATTTAATTGCTTAAGATGCGTTCCTCAGAGGCACTGAAGTATTGGTGTCAGATGTGTGAAATGATGCCATGCTGAAATAGGGTTTATCTATACATTTTGTTTCAATTCAGTAATTTCATATCTGTAACAGTTATATACTTAACTAAAAAATATAGTTTCTACAGTTAAGGTTAATTTTCCACAGTATGAATTTTCAATTTATAGTTAGAATTTCTGCATCTGCACATGCAAAATTTATTACTAAAATATTCATACAAAAAAGTAGTCTGATGTTGGCAAAATCACTTACCTCTGGGTACATTCAGCCTCCCTAAATGCTTTTGATTGATTTTCTGGTTTGCTAGTTGTAACCAGATCTACTTCACTGTATGCCTTTCCATGACATCACTAGTGGAGAACATTATTTTTAGACATCATTGTGTGGGTCAAAATGTGAATATTAAAAGAACACCTGAAATCTTCCAAAATGCTGCAACTCCAGAATAATTTCTAAATGATTAGCAGATACTTGTTTTGACTTAAACCATTTTTAAAGTTTTTAAAAATGCAAAGAATATATTTATTGTATATATTATACCATTTAATTTTTGTTTTTAATATCAGAAGAAAGTTTCTCCTTATTTATCTGAAAGGATTGTTTATTTAATATTACTATGAAGTACTTAGATGTAATTCTATGATTTCCTTTTATGTCTGTCTTTAATTTTAATATTATAAGCTCATTATAATGCTAAGTTGATTCCTGCTAGTGGCTTTTGAAAATGTGTGTATAAAAGAAAGTGTATGTATACTGGAATTGTGCTGTGATTGCCTAAACAAGAATATTTAATATAAACTCAAGTTCAATCTTCTAAGCTCAGTTTTCTTCTGGGATCTGGATATAAGTGTATCTATATAACCAAAATAAAAATAGCTCACAGTTACTTTTCAGGTTACAGACAATTACATATGCTCCCTGGTGGCACTTGGAACTTCCAGTAGACTTGGGAATCAAACCAGATGCAGCCTTGTATTTGATATAGTTCATTAATTAATGTTTAGGAACATTAATATTGGAAACATTGGCTGCAGTTTGACTAACATTAGGTATTATGACAGACCACAGACCACTTCAGTCAGAAAAGAGTAGTCTGTTTAATGAGAAAAAGATGAAAGAACCAGATTTAGGAAGCCTTTAGTATTCCAAGTTTCATTAGCTTGCTGTTGTTGCTATTAGGTTTGGTGCTGTGATAGTTAAGGTTTATTGTGCTAACCTGGCCGATGAACACATGTGGGATTCATTGAAGGGCAGTTTAATTGAAGGGCAGAGAGATAAATGGCTTGGTGAGCCTCACCAGTCTGGTCTCTTGCTCTCTGATTGCCAGCCCACTTGTGGCTGCCTTAGCTAGTTCTTTGCCTCAGCTGGCAAGGCTCACTTCCTGTGAGACATCCCTGTGGAGAAGCCACATGGACCTAGACCGATGCAGCCCTGGGTGCTGGAGCAGCCGTGTGGAGACTCCTGCCAGCGCTGAAACACTTACATGCTCCCTGATTCAGCTTTCCTCCTGCCTTCGGCGTCATTGCGTGTGATTTGTGAGTTTGAGGACTTTGTAGATTAGTGTCAGACATATGGGCTAATGTTGGACTTAAGAGATTGGACAGCACTGGGTTGAGACACTTTCTTAATGTACACTCACCCTTTATATCAAACTCTCTCATACATCTATGAGTGTCTGGGGATTTGTTTTCTCGTGACTACCCAGACTAACACAGGTGCCATCATTTCAATTCCACATCTCAGCAACCCTGTGTACAACAGAACAAACCGCTGATTGGCCCTGGGCCATCCTCACAACTGTTCTTCTTTTGAGCCCATTGTTGCAGCCACTGTGTCAATACATCTTATCAAGGGTCTTCCTCTTGTCCATTGCTCCTCCACTTTACCAAGCAGGATGGCCTTTCCCAGGGTCTCGTGTCGCGTACTAACATGTCCAAAGCATGTGAGCTTGATTCTATGTAATGCACACCTTCAACTTTCTGTACAGACCTAGCATTGTTTTTATTCAGCACATGTCTGAATATCGAGGAATCAGCCTATATTTTATATAAAGAAATAATAGCTCTAAAAACTATTTCAAAAATATCTATATACATTTGTTCCTAATGAATCAGATTAGCTGGAAAGCCGTTTGATTTTCAGTGTTATCACAAGATGACTAGAAGAAAATAAGTAAGGAACTGGCAAGCTTGGCCTTCATGCCAGCTGTCACAGAGACAGTGCCTAAGGAAGACCGAAGAAGAACTGATGCGTTTGAATTATGGAGCTTGTGAAGGACATTGAAAGTACCATGTGCTACTGACTTGGAGGAATACAACCAAAATGCTCCTTAGAGGCAAGGATGGCAAGATTTCATCTCCTCTACTTTGGACATGCTGTCAAGAGAGACCAATCCCTAGAAAAGAGCACCATGCTTGGTAAAGTACAGGGTCAGCCAAAAAGAGAAAGCTGCTTGACAAGATGGATTGACACAGTGGCTGCAACAATGGGCTCAAACCTAAAGATAAGGGGGAGGATGGCCCAGGACCAGGGAGTGTTGAGTTCTGCTGTACAGGATGACTAACAAGCGTTGGAACTGACTCACTGGCACCTACCAAAACATAACAAAGATTTCCGAAGATGCTCATTAATTTCAAAATGTTTATAATATTGTCTGTTGAAATGTGTTTATAACTCAATTGCTATGTTGTGATTGTAGCGGTTTCTAACATGATAGGCAACATACTTTATATAGGTGCACTGTTTTCAACTAAAACAGTAGGTATCTGCCTTGTTTGCTTATTGGAATGAACCAGAGAGCTTTGATACAATCCCGAGACTTATGTCCCACACCAGCATTATTACCGTAAGTCAGACCGTCTCAAAGCAAGGCAAGGCCTCTGTATTTCTAAAATTTGCTCCAGGTACGTCTGTGCCCAACAAGGATATAGAAACACAAGACTACAGCATCAATTACCACCTAATGTCATGAATGCCAAATACTAATATTTATGTCTACTTGAGAGAGTCTTCAGTAGATCAAACTAAGACACATTTTCAAAATAAAAGATGTGCTTGGATTGATCACAAGGGGAAAAAATCTTAAAATACCTTCATCATTATCCACATCAATTTGTTCTAGACCAATTTTCTAAAAATGGTGTGTATATGTTAATGTGTTACCTAAATCTATGTAAATTATAGTCATATAATTAGCACCTTGAGGTTCTTTTGGAAAGTTTTTCCTAAGATATAATTATTGAGCTATAAATTCTAAAACTGGCTGCTGAAGAAGGAAGCTTTCTGACTAGGACACTTATTCTCAACTAAATAATTAACTAGCACACTTGATCTTAACAGCCTGTAGGTAAGAAGAGAGAAGACGAGCAATGTCCTCATTAGGGCACAAATATTCTCCTGTTGAAATATATTTCTACAAAGATTCTCAAAGCTGAAAGAAAAATGTGACTGATCCCTAAAATATAATAATTCATTAGCGAGATTCTATATTGGGCCATTATTTTAAGACGGGCAGAAGTCTTGGTATATGACTTTGCATACATGGTCATAATGCAAAATAGTGCATTCCAATTCAGATTGTGCTATTTCATTTAGATGTATAAGTAGCCAAGGAAAAAATATATAGGTTGCTGCTGTCGTATGCTTCATTGAGTCTCCCCAAATGACAGTGGCCCTGTGCGAAGAAGCTCCTTGCTGGAAACACTATGTCCATCCATCTTATTGACGGTATTCTCCTTTCCAGTGACCCCTACTTCTCCAAGCTTGATTTCCTAAGCACACGGATACAATTCCTACCATTCTGACTTCTAAGGAGAAATCTTAGAATTTCTTTGAAATTCTTAGCATTCCTTTCAAAACAGATGTGTTCTTTTGCCTGACAGTCAATCGTATGTTTATTATTCTTTGACAACACTGTAATTCAAAGGCATTGGTAGGTCATTAATCTTCCTTAAACATAGTTCACTTTTTGCAGGCGTATGAGGTGATTGAAAATACAATGGCTTGAGTCAGGTAACCTTTATCCTGAAAGTCATATCTTTGCTTTAAAAAAAAACAACACGCAGTTTAAAGAGGCTTTTTACAACAGACTTGCCCAATACAATATGTCCTTTGATTTCTTGACTGAGCATTGATTGTGGATCCAAGTATAAAATGAAATCCTTTACAGTTTCAATTGTTTCTCCATTTATCGCCATGTTGCTTATTGGTCTAGTTATGAGGATGTATTTTATTTCTTTCTATTAAGGTATAATCCATAGTGAATGTGGATCAGTAAGTGCTTTAAGTCTTCTTCACATTCAGCAAGTAAGGTTGGGTCATCTCCATATCAAAATTTGATAGGATGTCTTTATTCAATCTTTTTTTTAAAAATCATTTTATTAGGGGCTCATTCAACTCTTATCACAATCCATACACACATCAATTGTGTAAAGCGCATTTGTACATTCATTGCCCTCATCATTCTCAAAACA
>NW_022103955.1:3558799-3562898 GCF_000313985.2 Echinops telfairi
CATGCACAAAAACAAGACAGAGCAAAACCAAGCAACAATGTACAACAAAACAGCAACAACATCAAGCCAGTGACAAAAAACAAATTAATACATACCAAGAAAGAAAAGCTTGTAGTCTTGATACTGCTTTTTACAAAATGTAATCTGTATTCTCAGATTATTTGTTCCATGCACTGATGGAATTGGTTATATATTGAAAGTATACAACCCTAATGCACATCTTTCCTGATTTAAAGCCACATAGTAGTCTTTGGTCAGAAGACTGCCTCTTGGTCTATGTATAGATTTTTCATGAGCACATTTAATTTTGGAAAGTCCCAATTTTTGCCATGTTATCTTCAATTTTTTATGAACCACACAATCTACTGACTTTGCAAAGTCAATAAAAACACAAGCAAACATCATTCTGGTATTCTCTGTGGCCGATAAGGATCGATCTGATATCAAGAATGATATCTTTCATTGCAGGTCCTCCTCTGGATTGGCTCAACTTAGCAATAGTTCACTCTTACTGCACTACCACAACTGTTTATAGCTCATCTTAATTAAACTTGTACATATGTGTGATATGAATGATATTGTTCCATACATTCTGTACTCAGTTGAGCTGCCTTTCATTAGAGTCAACAAGAATGTGGTTCTCTTCTAATTATTCAGATTGCTGTCTCCCAAATTTCTTCACATAGATGAATTAGTGATTCCAGTATTATAGCAGTTTGTTGTAAACATCCCAGTTAATATTCTGTCAATTCTTGAAGTCTTATTTTTCACTAATACCTTTTATGGAGTATATATATCTTCCTTCATTACCATCGATCCTTAATTATATGCCACTTCCTGAGACGGTTGAGCTCCAACCAGCTATTTTTGCTACAATAATGGTGTATTCCTTCCAACTTCTTTTAATGCCTTCTGTATCGTTCCATATTTTGTCAATTCAAGTACAACTCAAGGCTTGAATTTTTTCTTTGTTTTTTTTTTTTTTTCATATTGATAAGTGACAAGCATGCTCTCCTCTTTTAATTTTCTAACTCCAGGACTTTCACATTTCATTATAATACTTTGCTTTTCCCAGCTGTCCTTTGAAATCTTTTATTCAATTCTTTACTTCATATCTCCCATGTGCTTTAGCTACACTACATTCAAGTGCAAATTTCAGGGTCTCATCTAATATTTGGTGGTTTCTTTCTTTCCTGCTTTTGTAATAATTATTTTCTTCATGTATGACATCATTGATGTTATCACACAACTGGTTTGATCTTTGGTCACTAGTTTTCATGTGCCAAACCTACTCTTGAGATGGTCTTCAAATTTAGGTAAGATATACTCAGTCATATTTTTGGTCTTGTGGACTTGTTTTAATTACTTTTAGCTCCAACTTAAACTTGTATATGATCCATTGATGATCTGTTTCACATTTGGCCCAGAGCTTTGTTCTGACTGCTAATATTGAGCTTCTCCATTGTTTCCTTCCACAGATATAGTCGAATTGATTCCTTTGTATCTCATATGGCAAGATCCATTTGTGTGGTCTCTATTTATATTATTGAAAGAAGAGTATTTGCAATGAATAAATCATCAGTCTTACAGAATTGTATCATATGTTTTCTGGCACTATTTCTATTGCCAATATCATATTTTTTCAACTTTTACATTCTAATTAACAGAAATTACCAATGTATCTTGATTGCATATTTGATCAATTTCAGACAGAAGCTGGGAGAATTCATCAATTTCTTCATCTTCGGCATTAATGGTTGGTGTATAAATTTGAATGAGAGTTGTCTTAACTGGCCTTCCTAATAGGTACATGAATATTAATCCTGTCACTCACAACATTGTACTTCAGGATAGATCTTGAAATGTTCTTTTTGAGGATAATATGACACTGTCTCTTTAATTCATTATTTCCAGTTTTTTATAAACTATATTACTGATTAAAATGGGTAGTATGCGTCTATATGAAATCACTGATGGCTAGTGAGATAGTTAAGGTTTATTGTGCCATCCTGGGTGATAAACACATGTGGGATTAATTGAAGGTGGAGAGATAAATGGTGCAGTGAGCCTTGCCTTTTTTGTTCTCTGGTCCCTTGTTCTCTGATGGTTGGGCCAGTCTGCAGCTGCCTTAGCTATTCTTTGCCTCAGTTGGCAAGGCTCACTTCTTGCAAGACATCCCTGAGGAGAAGCCACATGGACCTACACTGATGCAGTCCTGGGTGCTGGACCAGCCATGTGGAGACCCCTGCCAGTGGTGAGATGCTTGCACGCTCCCCAATTCAGCTTTCCTCCTGCATTCGGTGTCATTGCATGTTTTGTGAGATGGAGGAGGACTTTGTAGATCGGTGTCTGGGACATATGGGACTAATGTCGAACTTATGGGCTTGGACTGTACTGGGTTGGGATGCTTTCTTAATGTACATTTACCTTTTATATAGAACTCTCTCTTATATAAAACTCTTATGAGTTTCTTTGGATTTGTTTCTCTAGTGTACCCAGTCTCACACAGTGATTTTTATGCATTCTATTTCACTTTGGGCCATTTTCAATTTTCTTAAATTAATACTTCTAACATTTAATATTATTAATGAATGTTCTCATTTTGAGTTATGCCCATCAGCAATGAAGGCTCCCAAAGCGTTACTCCATTCAAGTCTTTAAGGTTGACTCTACTATGGGAGGCAGGTTACATTGTGACCGTCTCCCAGCACAAGGGACCGTCTCCCACCACAAGGGACCGTCTCCCAGCACTATAATCAGACAATGTTCTGCTGCTATTGATAAGGCTTTCATGGATAGATTTTCTTTTCTTTTCTTTTTTAAATATAGACCACCGGGCCCTTCTTCTTGGTCTGTCTAAGTCTGGAAGCTCTCTGGACCTGTCTACCATTCATGACCTTCTTGGTGTTTCAAGATTTTCAAGCACAGCAGCCAGAATCACAATAATATGAAAGGTACCACAGTAAAATCAACCAACAGATGAGTGGTACAGACATACACTAGAAATAAATGTTTGTGTTAAATAAATAATGCTCTGGTTTTCATAGAACAAATCCACTTAGTTTTGATTTTGAGTGATTTCAAAGAATGTAGGGTTATTTAAAATATTGTTTGTCAAGCCACAGCCTTTTTCCAGTTTCTGACTTCATTTGTGAATCATATTTGCCCCAGCTACTTGTAAGACTACAAAAAGTCACGTAGAAAACTACATGTATGATTATTTTGAAATGTTATTTATCAACTTATCAATCTTGTTAGACCCAAAATTCTTGATACCTCTTTGAGTTTTCCAGCTTAATTTTTCAGAGGATTTATTCACAAACAATTTTCAATGAGATTGTGGATTAATTAAATAACTCATCTCATGGAAATCTTGGAGTCTGGATGGCAAAGTTTTTATTATCAAATAATATAAAAATAAGTTAAACACAGGAAATAGAAATTAAATGAAGTGATGTCATATTTTCCTTCTATAGACTAACTGGTTCTCTTGAAATGTCACTTGCTTAAAAAAAAAAAAAAGAAATGTCACTTGGTAATATTTGCATACTTTTAATGGAATCATAATTAAAATATCACATAATTCAATGGTTCAATTATATCAATAAGGGCTGTGAAATCATAGTCACAATCAACTTTTCAACTTTTTATTCCTCTCCTTTTATACGTTGATATTGATTTCTCATTTCCCCCTCCCACTCCCTCCGTGTCCCCAGGTAATCATCAATCTCAGTACTATTTTCGTATTTCCTTCAATCCCAGTACTTCTGTACAGCTAACTGTAGAAAACTAGGGCAGACACAGCACAAGGATCTATCAACAATGATCATACAAAATTGATAAAGACCTCTAATGGAAAGCTGAGAATATTAAACATTTAGGATAGACTCACATTGGGTCTGTAGGGAGATTAATTTATAAAACTTGACCTTCTGGCCTGAGTAGAGTTGGTAGAATTCACTTTACAATGTTCACCATCTAATTTTGGGACTATTGTCATTTTTTTTTTTTAACATTTTATTAGGGGCTCATACAACTGTTATCCCAATCCATACACACATCAATTGTGTAAAGCGCATTTGTACATCGTTTCTCAAAA
>NW_022103955.1:3564357-3569744 GCF_000313985.2 Echinops telfairi
GTCTGGGGTCTTAAAGGCTTGAAGGTAATCAAGCGGCCATCAAGCTCAGAAGCAACAAAGCCCACATGGAAGAAGCACACCAGCCTATTCAACCAGGAGGGGACTATTGTCATTTCTAGCCAGAGCCCATTAGGGATTTACTGGAAGCTCATCCCATGTAATGACCATGCAAATCAGTGGTTCTCAATGGTGGGTCGTGACTCCTTTGGGGGGTCGAATGACCCTTTTACAGGGGTTGCCTGATTCATAACAGTAGCAAAATTACAGTTAGGAAGTAGCAACAAAAATAATTGCATGGTTGAGGGGTCACCACAACATAAGGAACTGTATTAAAGGGTTGCAGCATTAGGAAGGTTGAGAACCACTGCGTAAATGGATAGTGGAGTAACCATGAAAATCTATAGTTTTTCACAATCTAGATATTTAGGATTTGTGTGCTGATTCCTTTCCTGTTTTTAGGTATTTCTAGGTTTCAGCACCATTTTTTTTTGTTTTGGTTTGTAGTGGACTCACACAGTATTTATCCTTTTCCGATTGACCAACTTTACTCAGTATAATGATTTCCAGTTCCCTCCATGTTAGAAGGATCCTATTATTAGCTATATTTGGATTATATAGGTTGATGTGATTCTTTTTTGTGTGGACTTAGATGACTCCTCACTTAGAAGACGGCATGTTTTGAGAAAAGCATTCACACTCCAAATGCTGTTATTCATGATAGACCAGCACCATCTAGTTTCTTTACTACACTTTGTTATGGGACCCATGTCTTCTTGGGGTCGAGTACCTGGCAGAACCATGTTGTAGGAATTAATTGTTCTCATATTAGGACTATGTTCAATTTATAACTTAAAGCCCATTCTTACAACTGTTGTTTGTATGTCACTGTTTTGCTTTTTCAATAATAGTTCAATAATAATTATTGAATCACATCCTAAATCATCGCCCTAGGGTTTAAAGCATCTCATTCTATTATTAGGAATAATCTTTTAGTCAATGATATAGTATTACTGAGCAGAGAATTTTACATATGTTCGGAATGTATATGCCTTGGAAGCCTGAGCCTCTCTTAGTCTTGGTTTTCATTCTTACAGTAATGGACTCACACAGTATTTCTCCTTTTCTGATTGACCAACTTCACTCTGTATAATGATTTCCAGTTCCCTCCATGTCAGAAGGTATTTCTAGGTTTCAGCACCATTTTTTTTGGTTTTGGTTTCAGTACCATTGTTTTAGAGATGCATAGTCTCTCATTGCATGCATGTCACATTGTTTCTTTAGCTAGTCATAAATGGGTGGTGCTTGGGGTTCTTTCCAGCTTCTGGCTCCTTGGACTGGGCTGCTATAGACATGGGGATCCTTTGTCTGTTAGCTTACTTCTATTGCCTCTTTGGAAGTACATAACAAAAAGACGCGCTACTGCATCTTATGGCATTTCAATTCTAAGTTGTTTCAGATATCGCTGGATGTTTGCCGTCCCACCAGCTGTGTATGAGAATGCCAATCTCATCACATCCTTTCCAGTATTTGTTGCTTTCTGGGATTAAAAAAACCCGCTATCATTGTGAATGTAAAGTGGTATCTCAGTATTATTTTCATTTGCATCTCCTTTATGGCTAGTGATCATGAGCATTTTGTCATGTGCTTGTTAGCCATTTGAGTGTCTTCTCTGGTGAATTCTCGGTTCCTGTCCTTTGTTCCTCTTTTAATTGGATTGTTTATTTTCTTGTTGTTGAGATGTTGCAGAATCCTATATATTTTGGTGATTTGTGTCTTGTCTAAAGACCCAGTCAACAGGGTCTTGTATCACTCTTCTGATGAGATATTTTGACGTGCACGAGCTGTCTTCTTTTCAATAGGCCCCAGTATCTATTTGGTCTCCCGCGATGTACGCTTCCTTGATTGTGCTTGTTAGTTTGTGTATTCCCTGAAGTGGGGTCCTTAAATTTGTCCCCATTTTCTCACTGATGATCTTGAGCTTGGGGGTTTACATTCAGTTCTTTAGTCGATATTGAACTCATTTTTGTGCATGAGGTGAGGTCTGGGTCCTGTTTTCTTCTTCTGCAGGTGTACATCCAGTTTTCCCAGCACTAGTTGTTGTGTCTGGTGGGGTAGTGCTTATGTGTTGCGCTCTTAACAGAAAAGTCAGCAATTCGAAACCACCACTGCTCCTCAGGAGAAAAATAAGGATTTTAACTTTTTTGCCACTTTCCAAATTCCTTAATTCTTTCCAACAATCCTTTTGTGGACTCCTTGGGGTTCTCTCCATATAAAATCATGTCATCTGCATGTAGCAAGAGTTTGTCTTCCTGCCCTATTTGTATTCTCTGGATTTCTTTCTTTTGTTGAATAGGGTGTGCTGAAACTTCCAATGCAAAGTTGAATAAACGTGGTGGACAGGGGACATGCGTGTCTATTTCTCATCCACAAGGGGATGATATCAGTTTCCCCCCATTGAGCAAGATGTTGACTGTTTGCTTTTCGTATATGGCTTTTATTAAGTTGAGCAGTTTCCCTTCTAATCCTATTGTGTTGAGTGTTTTTATCAGAAATGGGTGTTGGATTTTGTCAAATTCCTTTTCTTCACGTATTGATGTTTCATGGTTTTTATTCCTTGTCTTGTTTATATAGTGTATTACATTTATTGTTTCCATGATGTTAAATCACCCTTACATCCATTGTGTGAATCTCACTTGATTGTGGTGTATTATTTTCTTGATATGTTGCTGAATTCTGTTTGTCAGAATTTTGTTGACATTTTTGCATCTGTATTCATGAGGGAGATTGGTCCATTAGTTTCATGTTTTTATGAGGTCTTTTCATGTGATATCAGGCATATGCTTCTATCATAGAATAAGTTTGGGAGTTTGTTGTCCATGTCTACAGTCTGGAATACTTTGTGCAGAATTGGTGATAGTTCTTTGCATAAACCTTGGTAGAATTCCCCGTGAAGTTGTCTGCTTCCTGGGAGTTTCATGAAGACCTTTTCTATTCTTTGTTGTTGTTATGAGTATGTGGAGGTTTCTAACTTATGGATGTGTTCATTTGGGTGGATGGTGTATGCCTAGGAATTTTTCCATTCCTTCTAGTTTATCAAACTTGGAGTATAGCTTTTTATAGAAGTGTGTTCTTATTCTTAATTAATTTGGAGTTGTTGTGGTATTTCCCCTTTCATCTCTGATTCTTTTTTTTAAAGCATTCAAAAAATGATTTTATTGCAGGCTCATACAACTCATCACAATCCATCCATACATCAATTGTGTCAAGCACATTTGGACATTGTTGCCCTCATCATTCTCAAAATATTTGCTCTCCACTTAAGTCCTTGGTATCAGCTCCTCCATTTCCCCCCTCCCTCCCTGCTCCCCTCTCTCTCCCTGCTCCCCTCTCTCTCATGAACCCTTAATAATTCATAAATTATTATTATTTTTTCATGTCTTACACTGTCCAACACCTCTCTTCACCCACTTTTCTGTTGTCCGTCCCTCAGGGAGGAGGTTATATGTAGATCCTTATAATTGGTTCTCCCTTTCTACCCCACCTTCCCTCCACCCTCTGGTATTGCCCCGCTCACCACTGGTCCTGAAGGGATCAGCTGTCCTGGATTTCCTGTGTTTCCGGTTCCTATCTGTACCAGTGCATATCCTCTGGTCTAGCCAGATTTGTAAGGTAGAATTGGGATCATGATAGTGGTGGTGGTGGTGGGGGCATGTAAGAATTAGAGAAAGGTTGTATGTTTCATCATTGCTACACTGCATGCTGACTGGCTCGTCTCCTCCCCATGACCCTTCAGTAAGGGGGTGTCCCATTACCTATAGATAGGCTTTGGTTATCCACTCTGCACTCCCCCTCATTCACAATGATATGATTTTTTGTTGATACCTGATACCCTATCCCTTCGACACCTTGTGGTCACACAGGCTTGTGTGCTTCTTCCATGTGGGCTTTGTTGCTTCTGAGCTAGATGGCCGCTTGTTTACCTGCAAGCCTTTAAGATCCCAGGCACTATATCTTTTGATAGCTGGGAAACATCAGCTTTCTTCACCACATTTGTTTATGCACACATTTGTCTTCAGCGATCGTGTCGGGAAGGTGTGCATCATGGAATGCCAATTTAATAGAAAAAAGTGTTCTTGCATTGAGAAAGCACTTGAGTGGAGTTCCAATGTCCATCTGCTGCTTTAATACTAAACCTATAAATATATGAACGTAGATCTATTTCTCCATCATCCGATATAAATATATTTACGTATGTATATGCCTGTATTTAGACCTCTATAAATGCCCTTTGCCTCCTAGCTCTTTCCTCATTTTATTGGGAGCTCATAGAACTCTTATCACAGTCCATACATCCATACATCCATTGGGTCAAGGATGATCTCTGATTTTGTATATTTGCATCTCCTCCCTTTTTTCCTTTGTTAAATTTGTCAGTGGTTTGTCAATTTTGCAGATCCTAAGAACCAACTTCTTGTCGTTTTTTTAAAAATATATATATATAGTTTTTCTGTTTTCCAGTTCATTTATTTCTGCTCTGGCTTCTATGATTTCTTTTTTTTTTTCTGTTGTAGGAGGGTTTATGCTGTTGTCTTTGTTCGATTATTGGAGGTGCTGTGTTAATATGTTGATGTTATTCTTCTCCCCTTTTTACATGTGTGCAACGATTGCTCTTGGATCATTGCTATATACCCAAGGTTTTGATATGCTGTGCTATTCTTAGTTATTTCAAGGAATTGCTTAATTTTATCCCTTATTTGGCCTGCCCTCCACTTCCTTTAAGGTAGTGTGCGATTTGGTCTCCACATGTTTGTTTTATGTTCCTGTTCTTTCTATTGTTGATTTCCAGTTTTATAGCATTGTGGTCTAAGAATGTGGATTGTAGGAGCTCCATGTGTTTGAATGTGTTGAAGCTTGCGTTGTGACCTAGCGTGCAGTCTATTTTATAGTATGTACCATGTGCTGTGGAGAAGAACACATACTGTGATTTGTTTGTTGGAGTGCTCTGTATATCTAGGCGGTCGAGCTATTTTGTTGTGTTGTTTATGTTAGAGGTTTCCTTATTGAATTTCTGCCCTGATGATCTCTCTTTCCCTGAGAGCAGTGTTTTGAAGCCTCCTACTGTTATTGAAAGCTGGTGCTTTTTGGTTTTAGTTCTGTGAAGATTTGGTTGATGTTGTTTGAGGATTATTTGTTGGGTGCATATATATTTATTATGACTATACATTTCTGTTCTATTTACCATTTGATTGTTATGTAGTGTCCATTCTTGTTCCTCATTATGTTGCTTATTTTGAAGTTTATTTAATTGGAGATTAATATTGCCATTTGTGCATTTTTAAAATCATTTTTTTTGCGGGCTCATACAACTCTTATCACAATCCATACAT
>NW_022103955.1:3571048-3578549 GCF_000313985.2 Echinops telfairi
CCAGATTGTTCATCCAGCCTATCTTATTTAGACAGACCTGCGGAGATAATAACATGCACAAAAACAAGACAGAGCAACACCAAGCAACAATATACAACAAAACAACGACAACAAACCAGTGACAAAAAAAAACAAAACAAAACACAACAAGAAAGAAAAGTTTATAGTTAGTTCAAGGATTGTTTGTTGGCCTTTAGGAGTGTTTTCCTGTCCAGTCTGTTGGGGCACCATGCCCTGGCCCCAATGTCCACCTTCAGCATTCCCTGGGGACCTCTCTGATCCATTGGCTTGCTGTTCTGTTGCACCCACTTAGTGTTTTGCCTCGGTGTGGCGGGATCTGATTGGGTGCAATTCCCACACTGTGCCTCCGGTGTTGCCCCTGTAGGGTTATGGGTCAGTGAGGGGCGTCATGTCTCCTAGTGGAGCCGGCCACGTGGTCCTCTCTATGGGCTGGCTGCTCTAATTGGGAACATCATCCTCACAGCCTGGTGGGCCAGGATGTGCTCCACTCTCTCCTCACCCCCCTTCATCTGCACCCGTGTGCTCTGATCAGACATGTCCCTCTCCTGGAGCTGCAAATTCAATTCCGTCCTTTGAAATAAATGCTTCTGGGGGTAGGGGGAGGTGTCCACTTGGTAGTTGGGATTGGGGCCGGCCCTCCAGCCACGTGTGCATTTTTTTGCTTCCAATTGACTTAGATATTGTTTCATTCTTTGATTCATAATCTGTTTTTGTCTTGAGTTTCAGTTGTGTCTCTTGTAGGCAGAATGTTGATGGATCTTGTTTCTTTATCTCAGCGGTTCTCAACCTTCCTAATGCTGTGACCCTTTAACACAGTTCATATTTTGGTGATCCCCAAGTCATAAAATTATTTTCACTGCTACTTCATCACTGTGATTTTGCTACTGTTATTAATTGGGCACCCTCCCGTGAAAGGGTCATTCGACGCCCAAAGGGGGTCATAACCCACAGGTTGAGATCTGCTGCTTTATCTAGTCTGCTACTCTGTCTTGATTGACACATTTAGTCCATTGACATTACTGATAATTGCACATTTCTGGCTGTCATTTTGTAGTATTTGTGTTTGATACATTTTCTTTTTCCATGAATATTTTTGGTTCCTTCTCTGGTCTGTATTGCTTTGGTTGTTGTTTTAAATATATTGTTTTCTGAGGGTGTTATCCTGTGTGATGATCTTATTGCTGCATGCTGCTGGGCTAGAGGTCTAATAGGAGTGAGAATTCAACTATGTGGAAACGAGGAAGCAAATTTGAGTTGGGTAATGTGTCATGTGTGGGAAGGAGATGAGGCACTAAGGTATAAGTGATAGTAGTAGTATTAATAAATGGGCAGAGCCAATAGATTTTTAGATATTGGAATTTGGGTTTATAAGAGGTGTAATGATACTGCTATGTGGGAGTGTATGTCACTAAATGAGGGACAGTGGTGTTATGAGGCAATGGTGGGTGAGGCAGGGGAAGAGTGTAAGCAAGTAAACAGCTTGAGAGACAGCAGTTTGGGCATATCTATATCTATATTTGGAAGAGATATGTGATTGATTCTAAAACGAGAAAGAGAAAGGAAGGAAAGAGGAGGAGGTAAGAACAAAAAGTTATGGGAATCCTGAGAAGAAGGAGGGGAAGTTGGCGGGTGGGAAGTGAAGAAGAGGAAAAGAAAAAGGAACAGAGAAAGACAACTCGGAGACCGGAGCTTGGGTTGGGGGTGGTTGAAGAGTTCTGCAGTTATAGGGGCGAGGGTATGGGTGAGTGTGTTCTCCCCATGTCCTGGGCTTGCCTGTGTCCACTATAATGGGAATGCTGAGGAGCAAAAGACAATAAAAACATACGAACTAAACAACCAAATAAAACAATATTCTTTTTAAAAAGATGTGCCCTGGGTTTGGCTGAAGTGTTCTCCTCTAGGGGGCAGAAGCAGAGCCCTGGGTGTGCTCACACAGACAGGAATGTGTTTGGGGAAGGTCGGATCCTCCGTTTCCTGTCTGGGATGTGCTTTCAGTCCTCGGTTGGCTGGGAGAGACCATGGGGTTCAAAAGGGAACACAGATAAACCTATATTAGAATAAAACTGTCCCCATCAAAAAAATACCCCAAACCTGTCCCTGTCTGGTTGAGGTCTTCTGAAGGCTAAAAACCCTTTGCTCCTGTGTCCCAGGGTCTCTTTGCATGAGATCCCATCTCAGTTTCTTTCCCTAAGGGCCCTGGGGGTGGGGGTGGGGGTGCCCTGCTGGGCCGGTTGGTTGACCAGCTCTCCTCTAGGAGGTGCAGCCTTGGGTAAGTGGAGAGAGACTATGAGGTTTAAAAGGGGACAAAGATCAACCTACAATATGTTAAAAGTGGAATGTAAAAGCCAAGGATCCAAGAATTCTCCTTTGGTTTAGGATGAGGCTGCTTCCCTCAGTGATAAATATGTAAAATACTGGTGGGTCCCCGCCCCACCCCCTACCCCCTCCAAACAAAAATCTGGTTGGGCTGGCTGTGGTCTGCCTGCAGCTGCCTGAAAAGGCCACCCAGCTGACTGGATTGTGGTTGGGAAGAGGGTAAGTAGTAAAGTTAAAAAGGGAGACAGATAAACACAATAAAGTGAAAGTAGACTGCAGAAGTCAAGGATACAAAATATATTTTTAAATGTGCTTCTTGTTTGAGCGGGGCTTGTCACTTCTGAGGCTCAAGGGAACAGTGATGGCTCCATCAGGAAAGAGGAAAGTAAGGGGGAGGAGCCACAGAGGAAAGGGATTGAACGGGTTCCCAAACCAAACCAAACCAAGCCCAACTCTCTGCTCTTGAGTCAATTTTGACTCTTAGAGACCCTATAGGACAAGGTAGAACTGCCTCCTATGAGTTTCTGAGACTGTAACTCTTTAGAAAGGCTCATTTCCCCCCTTGAGAGCTGACTGGTGGTTTCAAACTGATGGCCTTGCTGTTAGCAGCCCAGTGCTAACCATTATGCACCTAAGGTTCCTTAGGGATCAACAAAGGGGCTAATTTTGCTTCTGGGGCTGTGAGGGATTTCACGCCAGCTGTCCATGCAATCCCTCTTCCAAGTAGGGATACCAGGGGTCAGCAAAGCGAGGGCCCTGTGTGGGTGAGCTCAGGCGGATTTGTAAGGAGGTAGAGAGAGCAGTTTGTGGGGGGAAGTTAAAGAGGTTTAGTCTGTGTTGCCCAACTTTGACTGTCCCTGGAAAGAAAAGGAAAAGAAAAAAGCAAAAAGAAACAAGCAATCAAGAAACTTGGTGCACTTACTTTTCAGACCAAGCACCTGGGTAGGAAAAAAAGGACCCTTACCTGCCGTGTTCTCTGCTGGATTTGCTGAGAGGTTCTTCCTGTGTTGTTACCTGGAGGCCATTACCAAATCCTCTCTTTTCCAGTTTTTGAGTGAAAGGAGAGGACAAAAGCAGAAAACCGATTCAAGCAGTTAATGTGAAAAACTTTCAGTGATGCTTGATATTAAACATGGCCAGCACAGGTGCTGATGTGACAGCATGCCTCAACGTGGATATTCAATTTTCTTTTTTTTTTTTTCTTTAAACATTTTATCAGGGGCTCATACAACTGTTACCGCAATCCACACACACATCAATTGTGTAAAGCGCATTTGTACATCATTCTCAAAACATTTTCTCTCCACTTAAACCCCCGACATTAGGTCCTCATTTTTCCCCTCCCTCCCCACTCCCCCTTCCCCCATGAGCCCTTGATAGTCTATAAATTGGTATTTTGTCATATCTTGCCCTGTCCGACGTCTCCCTTCACCCACTTTTCGGTTATCTGTCCCCCAGGGAGGAGGTCACACACAGTTCCCTGTAATCGGTTCCCTCTTTCCTACCCATTCTCCCTTTACCCTCCCTGTTTCGCCACTCACACCACTGGTCCTGCAGGGCTCATCCGCCCTGGATTCCCTGTATTTTCAGCTCCTATCTGTACCAGTGTACATCCTCTGATCTAGCCAGACTTTCAAGGCCGAATTCGAGTCATGGTAATAGGAGTGGGGAGGAAACATTTAGGAACTAGAGGAAAGTTGTATTTCTCATTGTTGTTACATCGCACCCTGACTGGCTCATCTCCTCCCTGAGACCCCTCTGTAAGGGGATCTCCAGTGGCCTACTAATGGGCTTTGGATCTCCACTCCGCACTCCCCCCATCATTCACTATGGTAAGATTTTTTGTTCTGATGATGCCTTATGCCTGATCCCTTCGACACCTCGTGGTTGCATAGGCTGGTGTGCTTCCTCCATGTGGGCTTTGTTGCTTCTGAGCTTGATGGCTGCTTGATTGCCTTCAAGCCTTTAAGACCCCAGACGCTATACTTTTTGATAGCCGGGCACCATCAGCTTTCTTTGCCACATTTGCTTATGCACCCATTTGTCTTCAGTCATCCGTTCGACACCTCGTGATCACACAGGTTGATATGTTGTTCCATGTGGGCTTTGTTGCTTCTGAGCTAGATGGCCGCTTGTTTACCTTCAAGCTTTTAAGACCCCAGACGCTATATCTTTTGATAGCCGGGCACCATCAGCTTTGGATATTCAATTGTCAACACCAAATTTACTCAACCCAAATTTTCCTTTCTGTTTTTGGTTGTTTGAGTTCTGCTGAGTCCTGGAAATTCAGAAAAAGAGGTGAGGACATTTACAAAGGGAAGCAGATGCTACCTAACAATCCCTCCAAGGCCCCTATTATGTACAAGAGGACAGTCCTCATTAACTAGCCGACAGGCATAAGAATGAATGGCTGAGCTGTGAAAATTACATAGGAGATTTCCCATTTACTATGGCAGACTGAACCCTATGGCTATGTCTCTGCTCATCCAAAGTCTCTGTGAAGTTGACAAAAACACGTTTTGAAAAGGATACACCCATGACTGGGCCACTGCAACTCCAGAGCTATTACGGGATATCGAGAGGATGGTAGATGTCGATGAAATAATGGAGGAAGTAGAAGAGAAAACTGTGGCTGAATAAATAATACATTATGGGGAAGAGTCAGATATTTGAAGAAACAAGTAATAGACAAAGGTGAACAATCAGAATAATAAACTTAAGAGAAAACAATTGCTTGAATGAAAAGAATGAGAACTTCTAAAAGTGTCAACAGTATCTCAAAAAATTTCTAATCTCGGTGTGTGGGTGGCAGGGGTAGGGTGATAAAAAATTTTTCTGATCTCAGGGCAGATAATATGATAAAAATGAAAACTTGGTTGTTCATGTACTTCTTCACTTACCACTTAATTGAATATGTATAGATGTTTACTGTGTGCCAGGTAATAGTCTTGGTTCTAGAATACACCAGTAATCACAACAGATTATAAACCCCTGCTCTGAAATTAAACAATAGTTTAGCTTAATTAGTAAAAATATCTACCTGAGTGTTACACTCTTTGAAGATCAAGATACATTAAAACAAATCGGGAACATCAACCTAAAAGTTTAGAGGGGAAATAGTAGGGGTGGAGAGTTTATGCTAATCGAGGAGGAGTAACTTCGAGAAGGAGGGTGAACCTGTCACACCTTGAAGAATGGCACCAATGCAACTGCACTGTCCGTGCTGAAATTGTTGATTGGCATTTCTCTCTGCTGGACACATTCGCAACACAACAACAATAAAGAACAAATAAACTTGCCCTTTTGGAATTTACTCAAGTCACACAGGGACCTAGGTCATAAAAATAGTCACGTCACAAAGAAATAAAGCGTCTGGACAAAACTAGAGAATGGGCTAAGGAAGTGAATGGTAGCGTTGGAATTATAAATAGAGGGGTCATTAAAGGCTTGCTGCAATATAAATAAGGAAACAATTAGTCCAAATATTGAGGAAGGGCACACCAGGCATAACCAGAACCCAAACCAAACCCACTGCCATCAAGAATTGCCCCTCTGAGTTTCTGAGACTGTAACTGGTTTGGGGAGTAGAAAGCCCAGTGTTTCTCCTTCAGTGGCTGGTGGTTTGCAGCTGCTGACCTTGAGAGGGAGGACCAGTGCATAAGCACTTACCCACATCAGGCACAGGCAAGAACAAACACAACGGCCCTGGGGGAGATTATGATTGGAATAGAGACTAACACAAGAGATAATAAAATAAGTAACTGGGGTATAGACTGATTAAGACTCCGGATCCTGGTAAAGATTTGGAATTTTAATCGGAATGAAATGGAAAGAAAACACCATTGAGGGGCTTCTGGCTCCTTGTGATCCTATGAACAACAGAGGAAAACCCTGCTGGGTCCGGCACCATCCTCACAATTGGTCTGTTTGAGCCCATTATGGCAGCTGCTATGTTGTCCAGCTTGTCAGGGGTATGGTTTTCCACTGCCCTTCCATTTTACCAAACATGGTTTGTTCCTCTGGGGCCTGGTCTCTCCGGTGACACAAAGTCTCACCATCTTTGTCTCTAGGAAACTTTCTGGCTGTACTTCCAAGACAGGTGTGTTTGTTCCTTTGGCAGTCCATGGGGCTTTCAATGGTCTTCACCAGCACCATAAGTCAAGTGCAGACAGTGGAGAAGTCGCTCTTGCATTGAGGGAGGGCTTGCATGGATTAGTGGCTCTTGTATACTTTGAAGGGAGAGGTAGAGAGGAATATGAGTTAATAATCTATAATACTACAGTGGAGAGATTATGGTGACTTGAAAAGAAATGTTAGGAGTAAAAGTATTAGTAATTGAATTATGGTTAGGTAGAAGTTTGAATAAAATATGCTTAAAAAGAAAATATACATTTAAAGGATTACCTAAAATAGATATATATGTGTATATGCATCAGTGGATATGTTGAATTTTAAAATTAGACAAAAACTAAGAATGACATTATTAATTTAGAAGGCAAAGTTAAAGAAGTGTATTATAATATTGACCAAAAGATAAAGAAATTAAAATTTTTATCTAAAATTAAAAGCTATGAAGGATCGATTCCCAAACCAAACCAAACCCATTGCTACCCGATTAATTTAAATTCACAGTGACTCTATAAAAATTATAGATGCAGAGTCTAAAATCCATCTAATAGGAATTTAGCTGAGATGACAAGGAGGACAGAAAATGAAGAAGAAGGAATGCACAGTCGAAGAAAAGATTTTTTGAGAGTTAAAAAAAAGAGAATAAGAAGTCTTCAGATTAGAAACACCAAACAAACTTAATTAAAACAATTAACAACAACAACCATTTTGGATAGAGCCTAGAAAAAAAGTAAGATCAAAGGACAAACAATAGATTAGCCTCAATCTTCTAGCAGAAAACATTAGTTGTTAGACATTACTGGTGCAATGTTTACAAAAGTTCAAAGGAAACAATACTTTGATTCTAATATTCTTCACCCAACCAAAAGGACAGCCCAATGTGAAAATAAAACAATGTATTTTCATCTTCATAATATATGTGAATATGTTTGTTAAGAATTATTGAACAAGAATTGCAAAGATAGAGAACTTAACTGATGTACTAATCTGCCAATTGGATACATGGTGGCAGAAGACTAGGATATATATATATATA
>NW_022103955.1:3578649-3601173 GCF_000313985.2 Echinops telfairi
ATTGTTCCTGAAAGTCCATGGTGGTGAGTTATGGAAGCCCAGGTGGATTCTGCAAACACAATGAGTTCGTGTCAGAGTTGAGGAGCTGAGGTTAGGATGCCCTCTGTCTACCAAGGTCCTGCTAGAGACCTTCCCAAACATTTCCCTTGAGAAAGACAGATTTACTATCCAGGTCAGCAAACAAATCTGCCTCTTCCCAAAGGAAAATACACATATTGTTATGGAAATGTCCTTAAAAAGATCATCTGGGCCAAAGGCTGTCACAAAATGTGTCGAAATGCCTTAGAGAATTGTACCCAATGGTGTTTTTCCCCTAGGAGGACAGACAAGGAATCCCCCAAAGAGGATGGTTTGAAATGTAGTCCTGTAAAAATTAGTTACAGTTGAGTATGATAAGGAGCAATATATAATATGAGAAGGAAATTAAGATGTAATTTGTTTGAAAGTATTTGGAAAATTCTCCTTTGATCAAAAGTTTAAACATTTATAGTTCATTCTGCATGAAGTAGGAATCTAACAACATTAGAATGAATATTAGCTATTTTGTGTCTTATTTATTTTGGGTTCAACCTCAAGATACAGTATAAGTGATCTAATTATCATTACAAAAAATGATCTTAGCTTTATAAAATGTTCATGACCAGCCAGGATTGAATCACTTCCTTCCATGAACAACTGAAAAAATAGAAGAAATATATGAAACAATTGTTTCAAGACATTGGACGGCAGGCAGTGCAGGGCTGTGATTCCTGAGAGAAGGAAAACAATATATGTCTTTCAATAGCCCCATATTTTGTTCTCTGATCCAGATTACTCTATGCTTTTGCTAGAAAAGCTTAAAAGCAGTCCTTGATGTGCAAAATTTCTGTTAAGAATTTAACAACATGCCAAAACAAAGTCCAACCTTCTTTAAAGGAAAGCAACAAAATTCAGACACTTCACAATATAAAAACTAATGTATGTAGTGCCCAATGGAAACTTACTAGACATGCCAACTCTTGAGAAAATATGACATGTTACCAGAAGAAAAATCAGAAAATACAGACCCAGATGAGAGAATCAAGATGATAGAATTAACAAAGATATTAAAACAGTCTGCATGCAGATTTATGCAACAATTAATTCAATGATGATGAACAGATACACGTGCTATGAACTTATATGAAATATCATAGTTACAACTCAGAACGCCCTTCTAAAAATATTTAACATTTTACCTATTAACAACAAGGAGTGAACCCATTGAGGTAAATCTCCTCACAAATTATACCCTGTTTCCCCGAACGTAAGACATCCCCTGAAAAGAAGACCTACTTACAGTTTTGCCTCTCACTGAAATATAAGGCATCCCCTGAAAATAAGACCTCCCCGAAAATAAGGCCCCCGAAGCTACCGTAACTCTGGATTCTGGACCGTAGCGGCAAGAGCCACCATGCAGTTCACCGTTGGCTGCAGCACAGCCGGAGCAGACAGGAACTGCAAGGTCTCTTTTAATAAAACAATAAATGTGTACCAGATTCTTCTTCATGGAAAAGTAAGACATCCCCTGAAAATAAGACCTAGCGCATCTTTGGGAGCAAAAATTAATATAAGACACTGTCTTATTTTCAGGGAAACAGGGTATGAGCAAACTTAGTTTGTAAAGTTTTTAATGTGAATTATTAATTGAGCTTTCATACTTAATTGAGTTTCATACTTTTTTATAATATTACTCAAATTTGTACACCAACCACTAATGCTAAGGATGAAGAAATTGGTTGCATGGTAGTTACACTTTGGGCAAACCACCAGGTCAGCAGTTTGAACTTCAAGCCACTCCTCAGGAGATATGAGACTCCCATAAAAAGTTATAGTCTTAGAAACCCATACAAGAAGTTCTATTCTGTCCTGTAGGTTCACCGCGAGTCAGAATTAACTTGATGGCAGTGAGTTTGAGGGTTGTGTGTGTGTGTGTGTGTGTGTGTTTTACCATTCTCGAAAGTCTGAAATTGACCAAACACGCAATAGTAATGAGAACAACATCAGATGTCACATACTAGAATTTATAAGACAAACATTGCTATTTTTAAGAACATGTTTCAGAGTCTTCTGAAATCCATTTTGGTCATTTTCTTTTAAATTAACTTTTGCTTTCTTCATGTTTGATATATTTGATATCAACTCACGTTATGTATGAACTTCAGTCGTTAATGTTCAATGCATCTAATGTATGTTAGAGGTGTTCTCTAAATTTAGCGATTTGGGCTCTCATGGACTTGTTTTTAACTTTCTTAAACTTTAACTTGGAACTTTCATATGAGCAATTAATAAACTATTCTATCATCAGCCCCTAGCCTTATTCTACCCAATGGCGTTGAGTTTTTCCATCATCTCTTCCCACTGATGTAGCCCATTTGATCCTGGATATTCCATTTGACAAAGTCCATGTGTATTATCACCATTTATGTTATTTTAAAAGGCATTTGCAATGAGTAAGTCACTGGTCTTGCTAGATTCTCTTATGCAATCTGCCATATCATCTCTTTCACCAAGGCTATATTTTCCAATATTTGCATTCCCTTCTCAAGAAATGATCAAAGCATCTTGATTATAAGTTAGATAAAAACCTTCACTTCCTCCCCCTTCGGCTTCAGTGGTGAGTGTGTGAGTGTGAAAAGCAGTGGTCAGTTTTCCTTGCAGGAGTGCAGATATTACCCTATCATTGACAGCATTGCACTTCAGGGGAGAGCTTGATATTTTCTTTTTGGCAATAAATGCAATGACATTCCTCTTCAATTTGTCATTCCCAGCATCGTAGATATAAGGTTGCTGATTAAAAATGGGCAATATCAGTCTCTTTCAGTTTGTTAATCACATGGACATTGATCTATATATTTCAATTCATTTTTGACAATTTCAAATTTTCTTGGATTCGCACTGCTTACAGTCTCTGCTCCAATTAATTATCAATGGAGTTTTGTAGCTCTTTCTCTTATGAGCTGTGGCCCCTCGGTCAATGACGATGCTGGAGGTCTTACTTCATTCAGGTTGACGCTACTTTGATTGAGGAGGCAGCTCTTCCTGAGTTCTCATCTGAGCCCCTTTGAGCCTGAGGGACGACATCTGATACTGGTTTGCTCCTATGCCTTAGGTTTACACTGGCCAAGTGTTTCAGAAGTAGACTGTCAGGCCCTTCTAAATTGGTGTTAGTAGAAGAGATGGTGAAGGGAAAGCGGTGAACAGAGGATTTCAAAGAAAGACTAGCGATACCAAAGAAATGATGACAGTGACATGTGAAAGGACCTGGAGTTAGAAACCCGGAAGGGAAGCACAAGCCCAGCATGTCTCAAGCTGAAAGAATTGAATCAAAAGCCCAAGCTTTGAGTTGCAATATTGAAAGTTTCTGGGCACAAATATGCAATGGCACAGGCAGCATCAAAAGGAGATGAAGAGCCACAGAATCATTTTAGGAGAAATAATTGGTCGACTTTCTGCCATTTCAGCAGGCCGCACAGAGATAGGAGCCAATGGGATTGAAGGAAGAAGTCCAATTTGTGCCGGTGGCACTGTAGAAAACCAAGGCTGCAGAAATTGACGGAACACCAACAGAGACATTTCATCACATGGATGCAGTCATGGAGGTACTCCTTTATCTATACTAAAAATATTTGGGAAACAGCCACTTAATCAACTGACAGAAAACAATACTGATTTAGCATGCGGACGTTATAGAACAGTATAGGTCTATATGAATGTATAGAACAGTATCGTGAATGTCGCACCTAAATAAAATGTGTCTGGAGAGCATGCTCCAGATTTCTACCTGGGGCTCCCCTCCCTCTCATTCTGGCCCTTTCACCGCCCGAGCAGTTGGACTGGCCTCGTGGGAGTAGGAGAGAAGAACACAGCAGATCTGAAATGGGGAATGACAGAGGACCCCCCCCCCTTCCCTACAGCCCCTTTCTGAGATTGGAGGGAAGCAAGCCAGTCCAAAACAGAAGCTTTCATTTAAAATGAAATTTAGGGTTTTAAAATTAAACTGGACTGGATATGTAGAATACCAAATGGTGACTTCCCTGGGGACTGAGAGTGGCCAGAGAATGTTTGGCCATTGGAGAGCAACCAGAGAAGGTACTGCACCTGCCTGAGAATTCTTCCCACTTGGCAAAGGATGAGCGCACCCTTCCTGCTGAAAGGGACGGCTAAGTAAGCCTCTGGTGGCTTTCTGCTGTCTCCCGAGGACGCCTGCAGGTCACAGATTACAGCCCCTTCAACAGCGCCTGTCGTCGTCCAGGGGAATGACAAGGACAAGGGTCTGCTGGGGACAAATGCACCGCTTTGGAAAACAACGAGTGAGAAAGTCACTCGTGTGCACAGCAGGACAGAATGAAGGTAGAGTTGGCCTCTTTAGAAAGACAAGGATCTGAGTTGACATCCTGGCTTATTATAATCAGAATGATTTGGTTCACCAGGGTCATCTTGCTAAAACTGGATTAATAATAATACACCCCAGGCTCTGAACAAATTTCACCCCAAAGGTATTTAAGTAGAAATTTCGGGTAAGTGGAAACAATTGCATAGGGTTCTTATTTAGCCTTACTTATTTATTTTTAAAAATCCCAGATATTTAACTATGTTCTTCGAAATAAATCTAGAACACCAATTTTGAAGATAAATTCCATCTGAGAGAGAAACCGAAGCATCCATGTAGCCTTGCCAATAGAGAGGGTCTTTGATTCGGGGGATAATTTTAGAATCCATGACTTTCGGATCAATCTTTTGCTGCTCTATATCCTCAATTTTCTCTTTTTCTGTGTCAGAAATTTCAGTTCACCGGTGTCGGAGCTCATACAACGTTTTTGTTGTCTTGAAGCTGGTACCTAGGAGATGTTTGGGGATCTTCACAGCACTGATATCAAATTTGATGGAGGTGATGATGTCAAAATTCTCACGTATTCTATGCAGAATAACTTGGTTGAGGGACAGAGGTCCAGCCACTGCCCAGCTGCTTCAGGAAAACCACTCCTGCCTCGGTAGCATCCAGTGAACATGATCAGAATGGCCCCGGAGTGTCACTGGATCTGTTCTTCACATGCTGCCTAAAGGCGCAACAGCTTCTGAGCAACATCTTCAGTAGGCACTCGGGTACCACCCTTTTTGTCCCCACCAAATGGCCTTTTGACAGTAGCAAGGACCTTCTACATCTTTTTTTTTCCAGCCCTGAAATCGTCTCCACAATAATGCAGCCTCTTATACATGGCCTTTCTGGAACCCATGGTAGATCAGGAAGACCTCCCAAGTCCTCTGACTAAGCCAGGGTTTTGGCTACAGTAGGGCCTTTTCTCGGGTCTTCTGCCCAGGAGGCTAGCCTTCTTAGCTTTGCTATTAGCATCTGCTTTCTTGACTTCAGGCTTCTTTGTATCCAGCTTCTTTGGGGCCTTTTCACCTTTCAGCTTGCGAGATGGGCATGCGTTTACTGTAGTGGTATAATGGATTACCCACTGGGTTGCTAACCACAAGGCCAGCCATCAGAACCCACTGCCTGCCCTCAGGAGAAAGACAGACTTTCTGCTCCAGTGGAGGGTTCTAGCCTGTCTCCTTGACATGTGGTCAGAATGGAATCGATGGCAATGAGTGGGTGAGTGAGCAAGCGAGCGCAAGAAAGGCCTCAAAGCCTTTTAAAGGGTTTAAAACCTGCACGTGCAGCAAGTAAAGGTGACTGCAATGATTTCTGTGTGTGTGTGTGTGTGTGTGTGTGTGTGAGTAGGAATTGGCTCAATCTTTTCAAAGTGAAGGCAAAATTACATAATATTAAAGGGAAAATACAAGTTATCCTTTGAGGTTTGCAACGTCGGCACTGCAGGCATTTGCCAGCTCTTTCTTATGGAGAGAGAAATGGACTAAGTCTAGTGATGTACTTTGAGAAAATTCATACAGGAGCACTGTTCTTAGTGCTATACTTTACCAGGCATTCTTTCCAAAGGCCAAAGACTCTACTGCCTAACCAAACTTACGCCCAGGACAGGCTTTACTAGTGCTTTATGGAATTTGACCTTGAAATGAATTTGGAGAAATTGGCTCACTTGCATGATAGTTATCAAAACATGTGCTTTCGCATTGTGAGGAAAACCCCCTTCATTTCACAACTCCCTCCCTCACTGCTGTCTAATGCTGACTCATAGCAACCCCTGTGGGTTTCTGAGACTGTGACTGTTTGCAAGAGTGGAAAGTCCAGCCTTTCTCCAGTAGACCTGGGGGTGGTTTTGAACTGCCTGCTCTGCCGATCACAGCCCAACGCAAAATCACTATACAACAGGTCAAATAAATATTACTCCCACAACTCATCCCAGAAGTACCACATCAGGCTGGGTAGGACAGACAGAATGTCCACATCTCTCCAGAGTGACAGCAAACACTGTGCCTTCTTCCCAATAGACTGGGGACAGACAACTGCTCTCAAGGTCATATCTCAACAGTAATAGAATATCAGAAAAATTTGTAAACAATGGGCACTGTGAACATCGGGGGCAAACAAAACCGAGAAAGCTCTACGACGGATCCAGCTAAGGGTCCACCCAGATAAGCCAAGCAAGGCGGTAAATCCTGGAAAGCCGAGCTCGTGCTTCCTTTCAGAGCACTGAACTGCTGAAGTGCTCCCCTTTGATGCTGTGGCAACACCTCTCCTCAAAGCCACAGAACAGTTCTAAGATGAGTTTTGCACACTCACTCTGCCACATCCACATGTATTTTTGGCCATCTGTACTCATGATAACTAGAAACTCCTGATGACCTTAACTATCTCTACCATACATGTCCCCTGGCAGTTGGAAGTTTCTGGAAGGGATATGCTGATTATGCTTCTTGTTTATAGATTCCTAACCCCAATCAATCAAAAATCAATCGATCAGGGTGGAAACTGTCCAGGCAATAGGCTTCTAAATTTCCTTCTTATGATTTTTAACATTTATACGGGCACTTCATCCATATGTCATACAATTCAATAGTTCAATCATATCACGAAGAGTTGTATAATCATTACAATCAATTTTAAAACATTTTGTCTTCTTTTTACTCAATGTTATTTGTGTAATTATTTTTAAAAATGCAGCAAAATACACAGAACATAGCTCTCTTCAACAACATCTAAATGTATCACTGAGTACCATGGATTATACTATTTGTGTTATACAAACATTATTGACATTCTTTTTCAAATTATTCTACCACCATTAACATAAACTCAATGTCCCTTTAGTAAATACTCTTCTTTCTTCAAGTTTGGTTTTCTTTCTTTCTTTTTTAGTAGTTTTCTTGATAAAATATTTATTTATCATACATTTTCATAGCTAAATAGCTTTTATAAAGAGCTGTGTATACATCATCACCATAAGTTTTAATCCTCCTTCCCCTTATTGCTTGCTCTGCAATTCCACTCACCCTCCCCACCCCACCCTATTTCCGATAAACCCCTGCAGCAGTTATTGTCGCTGTGCATCCACCTCTTCTGCGCTTCATGAACGGGGAAACCTCACAGAAACTATGAAAAAAATAGAAGAGAATAATAAAATGATAAAAGTAAAGAGTAAGAAAGAAAAGACCATCAACTATATTTAAAATGACAGAAAACAATTTTCTGTCATGGAATAAACAAGAAATATTTGAGCCTAGAATGAATTCAAGTGGGGTCAAGAGGGAGGTCAACTGACCAGGTATCCTACCACGGTGTGAACCACCATAATCAAGTTTGCCATAATCTCTGTCTGCTAGTGAAGCTGATTGACTCCCTTGCTGTGGCTAGAGAGGATCATCCAGAGGCTCAATCTGACTAGACACTCTGCACATGGATTTAGAGCTCCCAATGTCCTCCGTAGCCTTCTACTGTTTGGATGATCACAATTTAAGCTCTGCTACTTTTGCCTTCATCCCATTTGGATTTTGTTATTGTCATCTTTGGATCACACAGGCTGGTGTGTTTCTTCAATGTGGACTTAGTTGATGCCTCATTTGGATGGTTGCTTGTATGAATACAAGCCTTTAAGACCCCAGACACTATTCCAATGGATAGCCAGGCACCATCTGCTTTCTTCACAACACTTGGCTGTAGCAACCGTATTTTCAGTGACGTCTTCTTGGGGGTGAGTATGCAGGAGCAGGGCCATGTTTAAGAATGAACTGTTCTTGGATCTGGGCTAGAATTACACAGGAATCCAGAATCCATCTGCCTGTCTATGGGTTTGACTGACTCTGTTTACTTTGGAGGCCATATAGCTGATATATTGAAATACTCCACAGAAGTAGAATTCTTGATGTCCATGTGGGAGACCCAGGTTCTATACTTTAGCAATGCACCTCATGGGAAGCCACTGCCTCTCTGTCAGTGTAGGTTTGCATGTTTCTATGACGCTAGCCACAGACGGTGCTTCCAAACTAAGACAGACTGTGGAGAAAGGGCTGGTGGCCTTCTGAAGATCAGCCACAAAAACACAGTAGATTATAGCAGTACAATGTGTAACCAATTATGGGGATGAGTAACATCAGGCAGCCTTTTGTCCATTGTGTGTGGGGTCACCATGAATGGGGATACAATGATGGTAGCTAATGACAGCAATACTCCACAGTGAGGCCTGCAGGACAGGGAGGGATTTATTGTTATTGCTGTTGCCCTCAAGCCAGTTCTACTCATGGCTACCCGAAGTCCAACAGAAAGAAGCACTACCAGGTCCTCACAATTGTTCTTACACTGAAAGGGATCAAAAGCAGAATATTTCTCCAGAAATAATATTTGAATGTTTTGGCTAGAGGGAATCTATAAATATTTTCCATTTTTGTGCAAATTTATTTTCCCTGTCCTCTTTTGCTGTTATTATTTCAAGACTAATTCCTGCTTCGGCTACGAGTGTACAGAGCACAGCAAAGGTAGAGATGCTCTTTCATTTCCAAATGTAACATTATAATAGTGAATTTGCTTTGTAGTTAGTGTGCTTTTTCTTGTTTTTAAACATGGGCGACAAATTCAATGCTACATTTTTATATTGTCTTTAAAATGTCCGTTTATAGAACTTACAAATGTTCTCTATGAGTCAAGTGTAAATGATAGTGATTGTTACATTTGTCAAAAGAAAACTTCGTATTTTTTTAATGAGACACTGTGAAGTTGTCCCCAGCCTCCCTTTGCTAGTACCTGGCACAGCCTGGATAGGTGGAGCACTCTGGCCTGGCACGGTGGAGGCTCAAGTCACCCAGAGGAGTTTGGGAAGGCAGGCCTGGGCATCCTCTTCGGAACCACTGTTCTTGAGACTTCGATGGAGCACAGTGCTAATCTGACGCACAGGGGCTTGCCAAGATTGGGAGTTAAATTGATAGCAACTGAGAGAAAACAGGCAAAACATTTTCCTTAAGAGGTGGGATTGCCTGAGGAAAAGAGCACTTAGTGGGAATCAAGGCTGAGTTTTACCACCAGGATAATGATGCCCCTCAGAGAAGTTGGAGTGTGATTAAAGAGAAAGTTTTTGTGAAAACACAGGCTCCCATGTCTGAAGAGGTCTGTACAAACTCATTCTAAGCCTCTTGCCCTCTGTCTCCCTTTAGCATGCAGCCTCACGCAGGCACAGGGAGGAGAGAAAGAAACCCTGGTGGAGTTCTTCAATGTTTACCAAGCCCAAATCATTAACCAGAAATGGTCTCTGGGTGAAGTCCCAACTTCGTGAATTCTCTTGCCCTGGCTTTTTAAAAATTTTGTAAAGAGAAAAACATTGTTCTTTATAACTTCTCTTTCCTTTCATAGATGTGGGGTTGACTGTTGACATGGTTTTACTTGATAGCAATGTGTTTAGGAACAACAAATCACGTTTATGGAACAAGGAAGGGGAGGAAGCGTGATGGTGCCGCCCGAGTCAGCTTCTATCTTTTCAGAAGGGTGTGGAAGTTGAAGAGGAGCTCAGAGAATCTCTGGAATTTGGAGACTCCCTGAAATCAGGGAATATGAATGTTGGGTTTCAATTTGAGATCTAGAAGAAAGATTTGCCTGAGAAATCCTAACACCGGGTGACATTTATAATCCTGTTCTTTAGTATCCTTTCTTTTTTGAATTTAATAAGGAAGTCCGTCAAAGTCAAATAACATGATTCAGGAAAATTCAGTCAATGTCAAATAACAAGATAAAAAACAATACCGAATGCCGAAACTGCCTTTGGCTTTATTGGAACTGCTGGGTCCAAACACTATCATTGAGGATCTGACAGACTTTCTTTTATTAACTTCTGTCATTAGGTTTACTATTTAGTTTAGACATATGCTATGGCCCAAACCTGACAAGCAGGTTCCCCCTTCTGTGTAAATAGCAAACTTGACAGAGAAACAGCCATTTGGGATTTTTTCACACATTTGCAGACTGAAAAATGGAGATTTTTGAAGAGTTGTGTGTACGTGGGCAGACACGTGATCCACATAGGCTTTCCAGACTCTCTGTGCCCCAATCCAGAGAAATGGTGGCGCAGATGATCACCCAAACCAGGGGTCCTGGAGCCTAAGTTTCAGTGATTGAGAGATTGATTTCTTCTCTCTCCAGTTAAACATTCTTCAGTGCAGAATGTTGCCATCTTAGGATGTTGAACCAGTACAGCACCCAAAGGAAATCCAGCTTGATGTGTGTAAGCGTTCACCCAACGTTTGAAGGCTCACGTTCCCCCAGAGGTGCCTGGGAAGAGAAGCTGGTGAGCTACTTCGAAAGAGTCAGGAACTCCTGGGCAGCTCAGTTCTACTTAGACACAGGCGGGATGCTCTGAGTTGGCATAAAACAACTCTATCACGGCCTTTATCTTCTGATATAAAGCTCTCTCTCATTTCCTCTATCACAGTTCATGGGCCTTTCATTTTTAAATAAGTAATTCATGACAAAGTTATTTTTCTCCTTTTTTGTCTCTGTTGGTCCCTTCTGCTATATTGATACCCCAAATAAATGCAGGTTTGTTTTGATCGCTATCTTTGCCCCCCGTTTTGCAGAACCGGTCCTGCTAGCCTTTTCTTTTTCTAACTTTTCTCTAAGAAAAATGATTCACACAATGCCAAGAAAAATATTTTCTTTACCAAGTGTTTTCCAAGAAACTGCACCTTTCCTCCACGTTTCTCAATAATGATTAAAATCCCAAGAAGCCTCCAATTTTATGTACGCCTGACATTCGGCAACCTGAGCACCTTTATCTTTGCCAGAGCAGCCGTTTCCAAATGTCAAGTACAACTTACTCCATTGGATGTAAATGATTGCACGGTATGGCTGTTCTTTTCAAATTGTGTATCTGCAGGTTTCAACCACAGCGTGCCCTCCCTCTCATGATCCCAAGATGTGAGCACTTTCCCAGGATGATCAAGTAATCATTGACTACAAAGAACCTCTGCTCTAACAACCACCTCCACCAACTTCGCAACATTTGTCAGGGTTCCACCCGCTGCCCCGACTCCAGCTCATGGCCATCCTACGTGCCTCAGAGGAGAACTGTGATGTCATCCATGGGGGCTGAAGGGTTCTTATTTTGGAAAGAAGAACACCAGACCTCTTGTCTCAAGTGCCTCCGGATAGACACAAGCTTTGTCCTTTCCATCAGCAGTCAAGCACACCATGTGTACCCCCCATGGCCTCCCTAAAACATCATAGTCATGAACATTCCATTGGTGTTCTAATACTTTCCTACTGATAGGTATATATCACATGATGATCAAAGATTATTATGGACAGTAGATTATCAACCCTTGGAAAGGCTTGCAAATTCACCCACATTTTTCAAAATGCAAAATGAGTTCTTCTGAAAGGACTTGACCTTTTCCTGCCTCCTACTCATTTTCTCTTTGTTTGGCTAACCCTGGCCTGAACTCCCCACAGGGAAGAGGGAGGTTAAGGCAGGGAAGATTGAAAAACAAAATCATAAATGGATGGAGGCCCAATAAGCACATTTTTAAAAAATGATGTAACTACTGGCAAAGACAGAGCTTTGACTTTTCATAAATAACAATTCCTTTCCCTCGTTTAAATATCGCTCCTTCTCTGTTTTGAGCCCTTGATCAGCTGAAACTGAAAGACAAATGAACCCCCTAAGCATTTCTACACTTTTAATGCTATTCCCTGTATTTTCATGGTGCATGGACCCTTCTAATAGCTCTCCCTTTTAATATTGCTATTGGCACAACAAAAAGGCACACGATCTGCAGGTTTGTAAGTGACATCACTGCTGGTGTCATATCTAAAGAACTCCTATTGAAATTCACCTTGTTTAAAGGAAATTTTCTTATTTAAAGGAACTTGTAGATAGTGGATGAGCGAACTCTCCATTGGCTTATATTTTAGGCTAAGTTCTCTGCCTATTTTCTTGTTTGCATTTATTTAGTGTGTGCTTCTCAATTTTACTCCTGTTCATCTCTGGGATATGAAAAAATCCACAGGATAAGAAAGGCCTAGCTTTCCTAAAAAGTGTGGGAGGGTGGAGGAGATATTCAAATTATATAATTTTGTAACATAAAATGTTTTCTTAATGGAAAACACAATGGATATATTTTAAAATAGAATATAAAATTCCCACTCTCAAGTCCTTAAAGAGGATGAAGTTCTGCACAAACAACAGTAGGCCAAGAGGAGTGTGAGGATGTGAGGGGGGGGGGGGATAGTGGGGCTAACTGCTGTCACATAAAGACACAGGCTCACGAAGTTTAGTTTTCAAAACCAGGTTGCTCCTAAGAGCTCTGTTTACCTCCCATGAAGAAAAGATATTCCTTCCATTTTGTTAAGATAGAATGAAACTAATATTTATCTTCTACTTCAGTCTTTACAAATGATCTTTGGGGTGCATTATTAAACCTTATTTGGTAGGAATTACTAAACTCCATTATTAAACCTCACTTTGCAAATAAAGAAACTGAGACTAACAGATGATAGAATTTTGATACAAAATAATGACCACCAAACCATAGACACTGCCACTTACCATAAATAGGTTGAGAAATATCCTGGGGTTTTGAAATAAAATGTAGATTAAAAATAGAAGCAGGAAAGAAGAGGACAGAAGGAGGTCCAGGTATCTGGGCATCAGAGCAAAACTAACCCTGGGTTATTTACCAGGATAAATTGCTCTTCTGCTAGTACCAAAAGTGTTTTCATGCGTAATGTTCAAAATGTACACAGTCCTTGAGGAGTTAATATTGTCATTGAGTCTTTTCATCTCCTGGTGATCCCATGGGTATGAGAATAGAACTGTGCTCCATCGGGCTTCACTGGCTGTCGTTTTGAAAGTAGATGCCAGGTGAACCTTCAGCCTTCTGGCAAGCAGGTCAGCTCATGAACCATTTGCACCTCCCAGAAACTCTTTGAAGAGTTAGTCACTGATCAATTCAATTTTAGGTAGAATGCAATTAAACACCATTATTCCCTAAGACTTATAAAAATTTGATGGGCTTTAAGAAATGGATCGTTTGAGCAGAGTTATGAGGGGTAGATGCATAGTTCACCCTAGGGTATGGGGCAGAGATAGGTGAGAGGCTGGCCCACAGTAAGGCCTCCAGATACCATAGACTCTGGATATTTTGGTTAAGAGTAGAGGCACATAGGAATCAGCCCAGAAAGGCAAGTGGAGGAAGCCACTGGTACCCTTACCGTTTTTATTAAACTAGGTGCTGGTTTGGTGATCAGCCTGTGAATGAAGAAGTACTGATATGCAGAGATATTCACGTCTATCCTGATCCTGAATATCCTCCCTCTTATGCTCTAGTCACAGGTCCAAGAACTTAGTAGGAAGACTCATCTCCTAGAGAATAAGGGTTGCGTGTCTATCCAGGACCAAACTGCATTCATAAAGCAATGCACAGGAAAGCATACTGATAGTTGAGGATGCAACCTCTTGATGCGACAACTCTTTCTGGTTTCTTACTATCCCCAAATATATTGTCCCATCCAAAATGACCAGTTTCAAGTGGCGAACAAAAGGCAGATGGTGAGCCCTCATTGGTCCATAATTGACATCATGGATATTTAAAACCTCACAAATCCATGCTGTCCATTTATTTCATTGAGATAAGGAAACTGTATGCTCATCTATTGTGCCACACACTGAATCCCAGGTTGCTGGGAAAGAACTGTAGAAGAGATACTGTTGCTATAGCAAGAGCCCCAGAAACATCTGAGTGAGCAGCACTGTTCAAGAGACAGATCTCAGAGAGTACTTTTTGTGCAAAAAGAAAGAAATATTCATCCACAAATCCCAAGAGCTGTCCCAGTGAAATAAGACATTTTCTTTCCCTCTTCGTAGCAGTTTCTGGTATTCTATGCTCTATTTTTATCACATTATTTTACTTAATTGGATATCTTTAAACTTTTCATAATACTTTCTGGCTACATCTATAATTGTAGATGGTTTATTGCATTCTTTTGTAATTTTGGAGCCATTTTTTTTTCTGTGTGGAACATATTGCTGAAATTAAACACCAATAGAAAATTTGACCTAATTTACAGAGTTATACCAAATTTCTTGAGAAGTTTTCATGATGTCAAGCAAGGTGGCCAAGATGGCTGGCTGTGCTATTTTCCCTCATGCTCTCCTGATGGGTAGGGAGTAGGTAAGCACCACCTGATCTCTGAGTTGAGGAGCTGTGCTGAAGGCTACAGTACAGAATTTTCACAGGTGGGATGAATGGGAAGGTATTAGAATTCTCATTATTTCCCTTATTTTTGTACATTAAATGAGTCAACTTAAAACAAAAAAGAAAAGAATTTAAAAATGTACATTTGGGACTAAGTGAACTTGGGTATTTCAGATGTTCCACTCTGAGATGGAGACTGAGAGTCGTTTATCTAATCTTTCTCAAAGGATGGCAATAAAGGTTCCTAGTAAGTAAACATGCATCAAATCCCAAACACATGCCTGGCAATCCCTCGTGTCACAGCAGTGCCGTTCTCCAGATCTGAAACTCTCTGTGATGATCACGCTCCTTGTTTTCTCCCAGATAGAGTAACAGCATGCCCATGAGAAATGGGAAAATAGATGGAAGATAAGATTAATTCAGACGGAGGTTGCTGAGGCAAAACAACTCAGTGGGGAACTAGGCCTGAAACTTGTTACCATCAGATAGACCCTGATTCATGACAACCTCATGCAGAAGGAATGAAACTCTGTCTGGTCCTATATTGTCTTGCATTAGACATGGTGACACCTTGGTTTGACATTTGGATACTAACTGAAAGATCAGTGGTTGGAGCCCACCAGCTGCTCTGGGGTCGAAAGATGTGACAGTGCTCCCTTAGTGGTTACAGTCTTGGGAATTCTATAGGATAGTTCTCTGTCCTGTTAGGTTACAAGGCGTTGAAATCTAGTCTATGGGCACAAATTTGGTGCGATCTCTATGACTATTAGTATATTTGAGTCCATTGTTGTGGTCACTATATCAATTCATTTCAAGGAGGGTTTCCCTCAATCTCTACCAAACACCATGGCTGTTTATAGGGATCCGTTTTCCCTAATGATATAGTCAAGGTAAGCTGAATCAAGTCAAAGTCTCATTACCCTTTCTTCTAAGGAGAAATTCAGTTTTATTTTTTCTAAGTCTGACTAGATATTTCAATTTGTATTTGGCTATTGTGAAGGATACCATCATTTATTTTCTTTTGCGATTAGTAGGATTGTCCTGCTGACTCTGCTCTAGTTGTTGTATATTTTGTGCCAGAATATCAATCATGAGTCTCTCTTCCTTTCTCAGGTGTGCATGTATTGCTATGAAACTTCCTCTGATAACTACCTTTGCTGTGTCCCATAAGTTTTGGTACGTCATGTGCTCATTTGTGTTGGTTTCTAGAAATTTCCTAATTTCATCTCTGATCTGTGCCAGCATGCACTCCTTTTGCAGTAGAGATTTATTCATATTCCAATTGTTTGCTCTTGTTCTCTTCGTCTTCCTCTTGTTGATTTCCAGCCTTATGGCACAGTGGTCAGAGAGAGAAGCCTGTATGATATCAATGTGCTTAAATTAATTAGATTTACCTTATGCCCCAGCATGTGGTCTATCTTCAAATATGTGCCATGTGGGTTTGAGAAGAATGCGATTTTTTTTGTGTTTTGTTGAAAAGCTCTGTAAATTTCTATCCGGTCAAAAATTGCCTAATTGTAGTGTTTAGATCTCTAGCCTCCTTGTTGAGTTTCTTTTCCCGTGATCTATCTTGCTCAGAGAGCAACGTATTGAAGTCACCCACTATAATTGTTGAGGCTGTGATTTCTTTTTTTATCTTTTGGAGTGTTTGCTTGATGTATTCAGCGGGTCTCTCATTCGGGGAATATATGTTTACAATGCTTAGTAGTTCTTTGTCTACAATTCCCTTGAGCATTATATAGTGTCCCTCCTTATCTCTTTTTATGGTTTGTACTTTGAAGTCAATTTTATCTGAGATTAGGATTGCAACCCTTGCTTTTTTTGAATTGCTGTTTGCTTGGTATGCCTTTCTCCAGCCTTTGATTCTCAGCCTACTTTTGTCTGTAGCCTTGAGATGTGTCTCCTGTAGGCAGCAGATTGATGGGTTGTGTTTTCTAAGCCAGTTTGCTAGTCTCAGTCTTTTAATGCCTGAGTTCAGGCCATTGATATTCAGGGTTATTATCTCCATCTGCAGACTCTGTGATGTCATCTTGTAACTTTTGTGTTGGGTGTTTTCCTATTTCCTTTCTCATTAGTGTGTTGCACAGGTGTGTGCATCATTCTTGACTTCTTTCCATCATTAAGCCAATGCTATCTTGGGGTCTGTTTCCTCTTTATTGCCCTCTGGGTGAGGTTGTTCTATGTGGTGGTTTTTTCTTTATGCTTGGTGAGTGTTGTTCTTCTGCCCATACTGGGTTGGCAAGGATCTTTTGTAGGGCTGGGTTTCTTCTAACATATTCTTTGAGTTTTTCCTTGTTTTGGAAGACTATTACTTCTCCATCTATCTTGATGGATAATTTGGCTGGGTAGAGTATTCTTGGGTGTGCATTGTTTTCCTTCAATTTTTGGACAGTTACTCTACTCTCTACTCTTCTTCATAGTTTCTGCTTTTAGCTCTGAGCATATTCTTATTTGGGAACCTTTACATGTGATTGCTTGTTTTTCCCTAGCTGCTCTCATGATTTTCTCCTTTTCCTCAAAGTTGGATAGTTTTATTATGTGTCTTGGTGACTTCTCCTTGGGATTCAGTCTGGCTGGTGTTCTTTCAGCTCCTGAATGGTTGCCTGGTTTTCATTCATTAAGCTGGGGAAGTTTTCATCCAAGAATTCTCTCACTATTGTTGCAGATGACTTCTTTGTTGTGTCTTCCTCCAGTAAGCCAATAATTCTAATGTTGTTCAGCTTCACAGCATCAGACATAGCTCTTAGGTTTTCTTCAGCTTCTCTGATGATCTTATTAGATTTTTGTTCACATTTGTTAAGGTCTGCTTGGCTGTCCTCCAAGTCACAGATGCAGTTCTCTGCTTCCTCCAGTCGATTCTTGAGGTCTGTGTTTCTGCTACTGGTTTTTGTTAAAACTCCCTAAACTCCTGTATTTCCCTTTGGTGTATGACCTTTTTCTCCTCTATCATTTCATCCTTTTTCTGTATTATTTCCCTCATGTCGTGTATGACTCCAAGCAGCATTCTGAAAATTTCTTTCTGTGGCAGCTCAATCTCTGCTTCTTCTATGCATATCGTTATGTTTGGGACATCTGCTATTGCCTATTGTTCCTCCTGTGTTTTCGTTGAGGTCGTTGGGGCTGATGGCTGTTTGTATTGCTTTGTTTTAGAGGAGCCAGGTGCCATTTTCCAGGGAGTCAAAGAGCACTGGCTCTCTCTGGGAGACTTGTAGGATTGCTTCTTCGACCTGCCTACAGGTAATTTCATTAAGGAATTAACCTATCACTTTATCCTCCTGTGGCTTCCCTCTCAGGGGAGTGCCCCAGAAGGCTGGTGGGTTTCCTGTTTTGGTGTTGTGGAGGTTGGGCAGAGGTTCCAGCATCAGCTTGGAATGTTGATGTGTGTTCATCGAGCTGCCTTAGGCCCCCAAGCACACAGGCAGTAATTCCCCGGTAAGAAGTTGGGCAGAGTATCCCATGGTGGAGGTCGGCAGGGCTTTCCCCAGCCTCGGGCTAGATGCACAGTGTGGAGCTCACCTAGCTGGGTGTGGTGCTGACGTAAATTCACTAGGCTAAGGGGAGTGGTCTGGAGGTCAGCAGTGGAGTGTGAGAGAACAGAAAAGAGACAAAGAGGGGGAAAAATTTAAAGTAAGCCTGCTGAGACTGTGGGAGGATATAGAGAAGAGAGGGAAACAAAAGCAACAATGTAGCGGAGTCCCAATCCCTGCCCGTGGAGCTGCAAGTGTTTAGTCCCCACCCGAGGAGGCAGCGGTGGCAAGCTGTGGCTGTATTGAGAAAAAACCCTTGTGCAGTCCTCCAAGACTGGGGGGGTGGGGGGGGAAGAGGAGATGGAAACAAAAGTAACAATGTAGCTGAACCCCGATACCTGCCAGTGGAGCTGCTAGGGTCCAGTCCCTGCACTGAGGCAGGTGGTGGCAAACTGGCTGTGTTGAGACCTAGCCCCCCTATGGGCTCCAAATGATCCTGGCTCTGCCAGAGACAGTGGCGGGGCCAAGGTCAAGCCCCAGCTGCCCTCTACTATAGTAAGCCAAAAGCCCCAAGCCCCTCAAAACCCGGTGAGTCTGTGCCTACTTATCTTTATGATGTTCCCCTGCATTCCAGAAGCATTTAATTTTCCTCTAAGCAACTCTCCTGGGCTGAATTTTGCGGAGTCCCTCTGGTATGTGTCACTCTGTCGCCATCTTCATATATATATGAAGAGAGAGAGACAGAAAGAGAGAAAGAGGTTGGGGTGGGGGGAGAAATTTATACCAAGAAAATGGCTCAAACTATTGTATATACTGGCAAGTCCAAGTCCAAGAAGATTTCAAATCTGTGGATCAGGTATTAGGCTGAAGATTAAAGTAACTGTGGGTACCGATGAAGCCAAGATCAGTAGGGAGATGTCAATCTGGTGGTTTCAAAAGCAAATTAATTCAAGGTCAGCAGGTCAGATGACAGGTCAGTAATGACACCCAGGATTGGTAGACAATATAGCAGGCTATTGACTCCAGTCCAAAGAACCAGAGACCCATAAGTAAGAGGGAAGATCTAGACCCAGCTAAAATGACAACAAGAAAAACGTTCCTACTGCTTCCACTTACATGGGAAGCAGGCCACATTCCTGATAAATCTTGCTTTCAATTGGTTGCATCAGTGCTATATGCTGAGCATGGCGTTCTTACTAGATTCCATTGCTGAAGTGATTACACTGTGTTAGGATACATCATGGGGATGACTTGATTTTAATAGCCAAATCATAAGAATTCTAGCCCAGCCCCATTGCCACAAAACCTATCACACTCCTCATACCATCCCCAACATTTGCTGTTATGTATTTGTTCAATTTTGAAAAATTATGCCATTTTAGCCATAGTGGGATTTTGATTGAAGAAACCTTGGTGGCTGTGTTGGTTAAACATAGATGTTGTAATCACAAGGTCAGTTGTTCTAAAACCACCAGTCTCTTTGTAGGAGAAAGTTGAGGCTATCTGCATTGTAAATATTTTGAGCATTATAAACCCTATGAATTTGAATGATTCCATGATAGTGAATTTTTAAATGGCTAATTGATACATTTGAATTATGTTGTTGGTGAGAAATAAAGAAAGTACAATGGACTTCCAGAAGAACAAATAAATATGTCTTGAAAGAAGTTCAGCCAGAATATTCCTTAAAAGCAAGGATGACAAGATTTCATCTCACTCACTTTGGACAGATTATTGGCAGGAACCAGTCCCTGAAGAAAAGTATCATGTTTGGTAAGTTCAAAGTTCATCAAAAAAGGAAGGCCACTAATGGGATGGATTGAGGAGTGTCTGCTACAATGGGCTCAAACATAGCAACTGTGGATGGCTCATGATAGGGCAGTATTTCTTCTCTTGTGCATAAGATAGCTATGCATCAGAACCCATTGGATGGACTTCACAACAACAATGGCCAATGAACTTGAACATCTTTTCATGTGTTTTTTGGCTCCTTGAATGTCTTTTTTGGTGACATGTCTGCTCACATCTTTTGCTCATTCTTTAGTTGCGATGGTTGTCTCTTTGTTGAGCTATTAAAATTTCTATACAGTTTAGAGAATAGATGATTATTGAATATGCATTTTCTGAAGATTTTTTTTTACACTCCATAGGTTCTACTTTTACTCTTTTGATGAACATTACTCTTTCTTGTTTCATGAGTCCCTAATTGGTTATGCATAGGGCTGATAAACACAAGGTCAATAATTCATATCCATCAGCTCCACTTCAGGAAGAAGATGTGGATTTCTACTCCCATAGAGATGTAGCCTCTGGTGAATCCCTTCCAATCACAGTTGAGGATGTAAATAGCCCTTTTATCAGACAGTGAGCATCATAAAGTTGATTATGGAAGATGTAGTTAAGTAAATAATGTATTATAATTTTATCTCCCCTTAGACCCATTTTACAGCTGTTTCAATTTGTTGGGTTTTTTTACATGAAGGGGAAATACAGGTGGATTAACCCCCTGGGGAACCTCTCTCACTATGGATGAGATGTGGACAGCCTTGCTAACTTGCAGCATGCATTGGAATGTGGATTGTTGCAGTTGCAGTGATGTTAAAATTTACTGCCCCATCACTTGATCTGCCATTTAGATTTGTTCTCATTTTTAATATTTTCTGCATTCTTTTCAATTGTGGTTTTTATCTGTTTTACTTAGTTATTCTTGTTAGTTTTGTTGCTGCTGTTTGTTTGCTTGTAAATGTTTTGTCATGTATGAAGTCCAGTACAGGTAAATATATATAGAGAGAGTACAGGATTAGTACTCCCTGGGGGTATGGCAGGAGAAGTTGGGGGGAAATGAGGTGCTAATAATGATGAGTACAAGATTGAAGAAATGTTTGAAGACTAATTGTGGTGAGATTGTACAGCTCTTCTTGATATGACTGAACTATTGACTTGTGTGATATGTGAATTACATGCCAATAAAAGTGTTGGAAAAAAGGAGTTTCAGTCTCAGAAACCACATCAGCAGTTTTACCCAGTCCAATAGCATCATTATGAGTCAGAATCAACTCAATGACAGTGAATTTGGAAAATTTGGAATTATATAACTTTTATCCTATTCATGCAGTTGTAATTATGTTTGCTAACCTATTTCTTAAAGATTATGTCTTATAATTATTTCTTAGTTTTCATTCAAGAACTTTACAATTAAAAATTTGACATTTATGTTTTTAATCTACTTTGTTAGTTTTTGTATATGGTTTAAGACATGTGTCCTATTTAATTTTTCTACTAGTGGAGATCCAGTTTTCCCACCATCATTTATTTGAGACTGCTCTTTCCAGATTGAATAAACTTTGATTCCTAACCAAAATCAGTTGTCCAATGAATAATGGACAACTGAGTTCTCAGTTCTATTCTGATTTTGGGATTCAATTTAACTTATTTATGTATTTATTATTGAACCAGTACCAAATCATTTTGATTATAACACCTGTATAGTGTGTTTTGAGATCAGGTAATATGAAGTCTCCTACTTTGTTCTTCTTCAAGATTGCTTTGGCTGCTATGGAGATTTTTCCTTTCCATATAAAGTTGGCCTTTAGTTTTTCTATTTTGGTAAAAAAAAAGTGATTGTAGTTTTATTGGGATTGCTTTGTGTTAATAAATTGCTTTGGATAGTATTGGCATGTTAGCAATATTGACTCTTCTAAATTGCCTTCAGTTCCTCTGTGGCTGGCTGGGCCACAGTACCAGTTAGACATTTTTGCTTGTGTTCAAAGACATCCATTAACTGACCGGCCAAAGTTTCATCAAGATGAATGAAAGGGAATGGAAAGTGGGGTGGGGGGAGAGGAAGGAATGACAGGGAAGGAGGGGAGAAGGAGAGAAGAGGAAAGAATGAAAGTCAAAGAAATTTACAGGAGGAGAGGGATAAGGCACAAATCAGAGAAGTTAGCAGAAGTGTCGGTCCAGACGGAGCACAAAGAAAATGTCAGGAATGACTCCAGTCAGTGGGCTCAGCCAGTGCTGGGGAAGGGCCCCCAGGGCCTGGTTTGGACAGAGCTCCTGCAGACAGGGGAGAGGGGTGGGCAGGAAGGCTCCATCTGTCAGTCTGTGTCCACCGTGGAAATGTGAGTAGCTGTTGATTTTGTCCTGGCTCTTCCAGTGTTTTCTTGGCAAAGCCAGAAAATGTCAGCAGTGGATTTTATTTATTTATTCTGTTGTGAGACTTAGACTCTAATTCATTCTAAAGTATTTTTGTTCATTATAAACAATTTTCTTGACATGTTGAGTCTTTTATTTTATATAATATATTCTGACATGCACGTGATCTTAAAATTAATATGACACGTGCATTTTTTATCCTTATTTCAGCTCTTTTTAAAAAAAATCAATTTATTGGGGCTCATACAATTCATCACAATACATAGATCAATTGTGTAAAGCACATCTATACATTTGTTGCCCT
>NW_022103955.1:3603327-3604536 GCF_000313985.2 Echinops telfairi
CTCAGGGGTGTTAGGTGGTATCTCATGGCTGTTTTGGTTTGCATTTCTCTTATGGCTAATGATCTGGAACACTTTCTCATATGCTTATTGGCCATCACAATCTCCTCCCTAGTGAAGGCTCTTTTCAGTTCTTTTTCCCACTTCCTTAGGGGGTTAACGGTTTTCCTCTTTTTGCAGGCCATGAGGGTGTTGTAGATTTTAGTAATGAGCCCTTTGTCTGATGTGCCATTACTAAAAATCCTCTCCCAGTCTGTGGGTTGTCTTGTCACACTCTTGGTAAAGTCTTTCGAGGTGCACAGGTGCTTTATTCTCATTAAGTGACATTTGTCGATTTCCAGTTCACCCGCGTGTGTACCCATCCCTATTGCAGTGAGCCTATGAGTTCCCTGGGCCAGTGCTCTGAGGTTAGTCCCAATGCCCTCCTTGATGGTCCTGATGGCTTGAAGTGTAACTTCTAGGTCTGTAATCCACTTTGAGCTTATTCTTGTGCGTGGAGTGAGGTAAATGTCCTGTTTCATCTTTCTACATATGGATATCCATTGTTTCCAGCACCACTTGTTAAAAATGGAATCCTCTTCCCACTTGATTGTTTTGGGGCCCTTGTCAAAGATCAGTTGTCTATATGCTGATGGTTTTATTCTTGGGTTGTCTATTCTTTTCCACTGGTCTGAGTGTCTGTCATTGTGCCAGTACCATGCTGATTTGACCATTATAGCTGTGTAATAGGCATTAAAGTCAGGTAAGGTGAGTCCTCCTATTGTTTACTTCTTCTTAAGGAGTTCTCCGTTAATTCTGAGTTTCTTCCCTCTCCATATGCAATTGGTGGTCAGTTTTTCCAATACTTTGAAGAAGGTTGATGGTAAATGAATTGGTATGGTATGAACTTGTAAAGTGCTTTAGGTAGGATTGTCATCTTTACTATGTTGAGCCTTCCAATCCATGAGCAGGGGATATTCTTCCATTTGTGGAAGTCGCTTTTGGTTTCCTGTAGTAGGGTCTCATCGTTTTCCTTGTATAGGTCTTTAGTATTTTTTTAAAAATATATTCCTAGGTATTTCAGTTTATTCTTGGCTACTGTGAAGGGTACTTCCTTCTTAATGCCCTCTTCCATGGTACTGTCCGATGTGTATAGAAAACCTACCGACTTCTGTTTATTGATTTTGTATCCTGCCACTCTTCCATATTCCTCTATCGCTGTAAGTACTCCAG
>NW_022103955.1:3605367-3617207 GCF_000313985.2 Echinops telfairi
TCTAGGGAGAGACTGTTTTTCCAAGTATTTATCCATGTCTTCTAGGTTTCTGAGTTCATTAGAGTACAGACTTTCATAGTATTTTGTGATTATCCTTTTAATCTCATTGGGGTCTGTTGTTATTGCCCCTGCTTCATCCATCATCCTGGCTATTGATTTTTGCTCCTTTCTATCCTTGGTAAGCTTTGCTAGAGGAGTGTCAATTTTGTTAATTCTTTCATAGAACCAGCTTTTAGCTGCATTTATCTTTTGTATTGTTTTCTTGTCTTCCTACTGGTTTAACTCTGCCCTGATTTTTATTATTTCTTTTCTCTTACTATTTGAGGGGTGCTTCTGCTGATTCTGTTCTAGTTGTTGGAAGTTTTGTGTTAGCATATCTGTCATACGCCTCTCTTCTTTTTTCATATAGGCATTTAATGATATCAAGCTACCTCTGATAACTGCCTTCGCAATTCCCTTAAGTTTTGATATGTTGTATTCTCGTTCTTATTGGTTTCTAGAAACTTCCTGATATCCACTCTAATCTGGGCCTGTACCCATTCGTGTCGCAGGAGATCATTGTTCATCCTCCAATTGGTTGCTGTTGCTTTCCTGGACATCCTCTTATTAATCTCCAGCTTTATGGCATGGTGATCTGAGAAAGATGTCTGGATAATATCTATGTATTTGAATTTACTCAGGCTGGGCTTGTGTCCCAGCATGTGGTCTATTCTTGAAAAAGATCCATGTGGACTAGAAAAGAATGTGAAACCCTTTGCGTCTGGATGGAAAGCTCTATAAATGTCTATCCGGCCCTGTTGCCTAATTACATTGTTTAGCTCTATGGAGTCTTTGCTGAGCTTATTTCCCAGTGATCTGTCCTTCTCTGATAGCGGAGTGTTAAAGTTGCCTACTATGATTGTTGAATCTGTCATTTCCGTTTTCATCTTTTTAATATTTTGTATGACGAACTTCGCCGCACCATTGTTGGGAGCGTAGATATTCAATATGCTAATTGCTTCTTGGTTTTTTGAACCTTTGAGCATTATGTAGAGATTAAGATAGCCACCCCTGCCTTTTTGGAGTTAGAATGTGCTTGGTAAACTTTTTGCCAGCCCTTTATTCTTAGCATATTCTTGTCTGTGTGCTTAAGATGTGTCTCTTGCAGGCAACAGATTGATGGATTATGTTTTCTGAGCCATTCCTCCAGCCTTTTTCTTTTAATGTACGAATTGAGTCCATTGGAATTCAGGGTTATTATCACTATCTGTAGGTTCATAGTTGTCATACCCTGTTTTGTGTTTTGGGTCTTTACCTATCTCCCCTCATATCAGTGTGCTGTGTTTGAGTGGAGATTTTCTATATTGTCTTCTTTTCCATCTGAGACCCTCTTGTCCTGATAATTGTTGCTGGCATGTTGGCTACTAGATGGAGCTGGGCTATATGGTGATCTCCTGTTCGTTCTTGGTGGAGGTTGATCCTCTGGCCATAGTGAGTCAGCCAGTATCTTCCACAGGGTGTTTTGCAGCATATTCTTTGAGTTTTTCCTTGTCCTGAAAGACCCTTATCTCACCATCCATCTTAATGGATAAATTGGCAGGGCACAGGATTCTGGGGGAGGCGGTTTTTTTCCTTCATCTTTTGGAAGATGTTGCTCCATTGTCTCCTCCTCTTCATGGTTTCTGCTGATAGGTCTGAGCATATTCTTACCTTCACTCCTTTGTATATGATTGTCTTCCTTTATCTTGTTGCTCATAAAATTTTCTCTTTTTCCTAGAAGTTTGGTATTTTTACTATTATATGTCTTGGCGTGTTCTTCTTGGGGTCTAGTCTAGCTGGGGTCCTTTATGCTTCCTGTATGAGTACCTGGTTCTCCCTTGTTAGGGTAGGAAAGTTTTCTTCCAGGAACTCCTTTGCTATCTTGATTGTTGACTTGTATGTTGTGTTGAGTTCAGGTAGACCGATCATATGGAGATTATTCCTCTTCATAGCATCTGTCATTGATCTCAAGCTATCTTCTGTTTCTTTAATTTTCCTATGTGACTGTCTTTCTTGGTTGCTTAGTTCTCTTTGAGTGTCCTCGAGGTCGCTGATACGGTTCTCTGCCTCCTCAAGCCTCATTGTAAATTCTGTGACCTTGTGTGTGGCTTCTGCTACCTCCTCTGTTAGCTCCTGCAGTTCCCTTTGGTGGGTGGACTTCATCCCCTCTATTGTGGACTTCATCCCCTCTATTGTGGACTTCATCCCCTCTATTGTGGACTTCATCCCCTCTATTGTGGACTTCTTCCCCTGTGTTGTGGACTTCATCTCCTCTATTCTTGTATCCTTGTTCTGGGTTTCTTCCTTCAGATCCTTTATTACTGCCAGTAGACTTCTGAAGATTTCCTTCTGTGGCAGATCTGTATCTGCTTTTTCTATGAGAGACGTTAGCTCTGCTAAGTTTTCTCTCTCTTTTTTTGTTGGGAGTGATGTGGTCTGTTGATTTATCCTCGATCCTTTCATAGGCTCTATGTTTCTTGGAGGTCTAGGGACCCTTATCTGTGTTACTGTTAAGGATTCTCTCAGGTGGCTGCCTTTGACCTATTCTAAGGATGTGTCAGACTGCTGTGTAGGCAGAGTTTCCCATAGGCTTGGTGACCAGCAGTGGTGAGATATTTCAGCGACTGGAGTGGGGGATGTGGCCTCTGTGAATGCCTCTTTGCTGCTTTGACCTGGTCTATCAGGGTACCCTTAGCAACCCCCCTCTTTTTGTTATTTAGTATTAAAAAAAGAGAAAGTTAAAAAATTTCAAATATTAAAAAAAATTTTTTTACAAATTGGGGGGAGGAAAAAGAAAGAGAATGGAGAGGGAGAAGGAAGGAGAAGCTATAAAAGAGGAGAGAAGAGATAATAGTGGGAGTGGGAAATGAAAGTAAAAAGAGATAGAAGGAATACCTATAGGAAAGGGGCAGAATAGAAGTAATAGCAATAGTGAAAAAGGAGGAAGAAAGGAGTGAAGAAAGTACAGAAAGTAAGAGAAAAAAGTGGAAATCAGCATGAGATAAAAGATATATATTTATATTTATATTTCCCCCCCTTCTTTTCCCTCCAAGTTCTAGCGATGCCTAATAGAAGGCGGAGGTGGGGAGGCCTCCCAACCACGGGACATGGTGCTGATCTGGGCTCCAGAACAGGACTATGTGATGAGAAATTGCTCTTCAGATCAACAAGCTCTCCAAGGTCCCTGTAGGCCTATCTAGTGGGGTCTGCGGGCGGAGGCCACGCCGAGGGAGGCTGTGGACAGCGCTAAGCCTGTGGGCGATGCCCCACAGGGCTAGCCTCCTGCACTGCCCGGGAGAGACTGGGGCCGCATGGGGTTTGGGAGGTGCAGGTCATAATGCCTGCCTCCTATGCTGGCTAGAGAGGGCTGGGGCAGGCTTGGAGCTTGCGCTGGGGATGCCGCGGGGAACTGGAGAGATAGGCACCAGTGGAGTACAAAGACAGCTCCTTCAGGTGCTGGAGAGCTGTTTCACAGGTTCCCTAGCTGGCGTGTGGGCTTTTATTGCTAGAGCCGCCGGCCCACAAGCAGCACAGGCTCCTCGGTGATGTGTTCCGTGCCGGATTGGACAGTGGCGGCTCAGGTGGAGAGCAGCCAGCAATGGCGACCGTGCTCCGCCCTGCGGGGGACGCGCTGCGTGACAGGCTCGGGGCCGCTGGGCGTGCAGAATCCCCCAGCGCCCGAGGGCAGGCAAGAACCCAGCCAGCAGTGCACTCAGTGTGCAGGAGCCCCCACTGTTGCACGGCAGGCGGGTTCTGAGCTCTGCCAGGCTCCTGCACAGACGCAGCTCTGCGGAGAGAAGCCGGCTTGGCGCCAATGGGAAGTGCGCAGCTCTGCCTCCCCGTCTGGGAATGGAGTGGGAGCTTGGACATGGAGGCGGGTAACCCGCAAACGCGGCACTGATGGAGAGATGACAGGCAGCAGTGGGGGTGGATTGTCTCCTGTGAGGGTCGCCCAGTTGGCACCTGGTAGATTGGAGGTCAGTTACCCGGGGCTTGGATGAATGGAGGGAGGGACATGGGCTCAGGGGCAGATTGCTGCCACATGGGGAGAGGGGACCTGTGGGTAGGAGAAGGTACTCTTCTAGTGGGGTCCTGCGAGTGGGCAATTCTTGTCTTTGGGGGTCCTGCCACTTCTGTGCGTGTCTCCGCAGAGCAGGCAAGTGACTCTGGGTGCAGGCTCCCGGTCTGGGGATGGAGTGGGGCTAGAGCGAGTCTAGGTCATGGTTGCGGGGGCTTAGGGACCCACGATGTCCCACGATTCTGGGCCTGGATCACCAAGGCCCCGGCTCAGGACAAATGTGTTGGGTGGGGGCCGGATGTTGGCCCCAGGGGGATGTCTCACTCACTTACCGCTCGGCTACCTGGACACTGAACCCACCTTGTTCTAGAGAGCTCTCAGAGTAAGTGGTTCTCCTGGTCCGCCATCTTCCCGGAAACATGACATGTCCTTTTATCATGGTATTTTGTGTCCCATGGAAAGTAGTAGTATGATGAGGTATTTAATTATAATGTACATGAGTAAACAACTCATATAACAAATATATCAAGAAATGAAAGAAAAAACCCATAGTTTAAATTACTAATATAAAGATGGTTATAATTTTAGTTTTTTGATTTTGCAATCTATTTTTTACATACATATCATCATAGTATTGACATAATTTTATACTACTATTTCATTTTTTAGTTTGAAGTTACTTTTTCCTTTTTGTAGATAGTCCTCATTATCATAACCTTAAATTACTTCATATAAGTGACTTAATATATCTATAGTCTATTTCCCCCTTTTTCAGATCCTTTAACATACAGATTTTAGATAATTTATCACAATGATCTTGGGGTGTATAGAGCAGATATTAAGTTATGGTAACCAGTCCAAGACAGTTACCATCAGTATAGAACATTCCTCTTGGCTGTAATTTTTCACTGTAAGGCAAACTTCTACAGATGCTATGGAGTATTAGGCTTACAATCATTAAAGATTTCTTGCAGCTAAATTAATATATTTATTTTATATTATATAAATAATATAATAGTGGCTTTTGACTCAGAATATATAGAATTAGCTGTAGAACTAATCCTTCATTGAAATTTGAATAAATGTTTATCCCTTCCTCCTTGAATTGGTGGTTGTTAGATATCTTAAAATTTAGCACATTTTTAAAACTTGTGGTTATTGAAACTTTAGCTAGTGAAGTAAATTTTGATTAATAAGAAGTATTTTATAAAAAATAAAGTGACTTTAAGGCAGAAAGCAAAAAAAAATAGCTATAATCTATAATATATTGCTATTGCAGAAGTGTGTCTGAAAAAAAGACCATATTACAGCCACTGTATTTCATTGATATAATTCTGGATATGATGATATACAAGCGTATATGTTTGTATAAGTGCATACACAAAAATATCTATATAGAGAAAATTAAAAATATATGTGATAGGTTGCATCATTTCACCACTTAATTAATTGATTACTTATGCAAATAATTTGAGAAGTTAGACTAAATTAAAAAAATATGGTATGAAGATTGAAAGTTTTATACACTATTGGTGGTCTTGTAAATACATACAACCATTGTGGAAATCAATACAGTGATACCTAAAACAACTGGGGATAGAAATACCCTGTAACTCAGTAACATTTTTGCTGGGCATACACCCAAAGAAATGAGAGGCAAAACAAGAACAGATATAGGCTTTCCTAAGTTCATTGCCACAGAGTGCATAGTAGCAAGAATCTGGAATAAACCCAAATGCCCGTCAGTAGAAGACTGGATAGACAAGCTCCAGTGCATACACATAATGGAATACTATGCAGCCCTAAAAATGATGGAACCAGGAAACACCTCATGGCATGAGGGACCTGGAAACCATTATGCTGAGTGAAATTAGTGAATTATAAAAGGACAAATATGATATGAATCCATTGTTATAAGATGAAGGCCAGCCATTGCTTCCAGGGTATGCATTATTCTAATTTAGTTCCCTAAGCAGTGTTATAGACAACCTACTTAGTATCTGTAGTATTAAATTAACAAATAATGACGCAGAGGGAGGTGGGGGGCCGGCCCCCACCCGCTGATACTACTATTAGTACTACTTCTACTCGGATTCAGTAATGCACAATTGTACGGTTGAGATATATAAGCATTATATTAGAGTCATTGAGAGCATGAGAGATAATACAATAATACAGTCAGACACGTTACATGGTATCATTGCTCACCTCAGCCCAGCTTGGTGGTCCACGTGGAGAGAGGGGGAAGGGAAGGAGGGGAAGGGAACAGGGAGAGGGGGAAGAGAGTCAGGGAGGTCAGAGTCCGAGGGAGAAGTCCGAGAAGTCCCCACCTATATTGCTGACCCATGCCTATATACCTTTTGGGGGCAAGCCAGCCCACTAATTACAGATAGAGACATACATCACAGGGAGGGGCTGCACTATAGGTTACACAGTAATGAGGGGATGGTCTAGGGGGTGGTCTCTGGGTCTCCATAGGAACCATTATCAGTAGGGTGCAAACCCCTCCTACAGGAGCCAAGCTAATGGCCCCAAGCTTCAGAGAGAAGTAGTCCATTGTCCCCAGCAGCAGGGAGCAGGCCCACCCCCGTGGTGGGATGAGACAGCAGTCTGGCAGCAAGGATCTGACTTCCCCTCACAAGTATCCATGAACATATATCACTCCTATATGCATATCTTAAAAACTACATTGAAAGAAGAAACCTCACCTAAGCTGGAGTCAGTATTTCAAGATGTGGGTAAAGGAAAACCATTCAGTTACTGCCGTACACAACTGTGCTGGGGTCACCCCAACAATGCACACTCCTGACAGAATGATAAGGAAATCTGACTGGAAATTCAAGTCAACATGAGGTAAGAGGAACATGTATGTCTGGGAGGAACAACTCTATTGGTAGGAAAACAGGGAGGAGCAACCTCCCATGAAGGGAAAAAAAACAAAATAAAAAACGCTGAACAGTCCCTATGTGAAACTCCTCACTCTCACCCCACGTCACCATAGCCACCTGTGCCCTGAAATCTTTTTCACAGGCTGAAAGACGTTTCCCCAGATGCTTCCCATTGCCCAGGTTTGGGTGTAGCTGTTACATCTTCAGAGAAATCATCCTTGACTTCAAATACAAAGAATCAAAGAGCCCTTATTAATTTGACCAGCTCCCTATTGATTTAGTTTTGAATATTAACCTCAATTTGAAACTTGCTTTGTATATACACATACACGTATGCACCTATTTTTACATGCTGTGTGTGTGTGTTTGTGTTATTTTACTGTTTGTGGTTTGACTACACTAGATTTTAAGATTCATGAAAGCATGGGATATGTGTGTTGGTTTCATATTCAGAGTTAGGTAGACTTCTTTGCATTGCACAGAGTAGGAATGTAGATATACATAGATAATAAATGGCTATCTATAAACACCTCTGTGGAACAGGCGACACCCTCTTGTCTGTTCCTATACCATCCAATAGAGTAACTACAAGGATCATGTGGCTGAGTGAGCACTTGAAATATTGTCTGATCAAAATGGAGTGTACATGTAAAATGAAGAGTAGATTTTGAAGTCTTTGTATGAAAAAAGTATAATATGATATTAATATTTTTATATTGATTACATATAAGCAGTGTGATGGTTAGAGTTTATGTCAACTAGACACTCTTTGGTGAAGATAGAGAGGGAGCCCAACCTATCAATCAGATGAAAACCTGGTGACACTATATTGGAGGTGCGGTATTTGTATCAGAGAAAGCTCCTAAACTGAGCCCAGCACTTTTTTGACCCTTTGCCTTCTGCTGGAGGTAAGTCCTGCATTGGTTTGTTTACCTCCTGTTATGTGGCTTGCTGACCCTAGGAGCGTTCAGCAGACTGCCAACCTGGGATTCATTTGGCTGACCTCGGATTCATTTACATCTGTATCCACCATACTGTTGCCCTCCTGTTAGTCATCCTGTTTCTTGTTCATCAGTCACACACACTCACACACACACACACACATGCACAAGCATCACTGGCTTTACTTCTCTAGAAAATCCAACCTAACCAGGGTGGTTCAAATACTTGCGGAAATTGCAATGAAAATATAATAGAATTATCCCAAGAAATTTTAAAAACCCCACATTTTATTGGGGGCTTGTGTTAGACAGGCTTCTCTAGAGAAACAAAACCAGGGCACTTTTATACACACACACACACACACACACACACACACACACACAGCATGAAGGAATATAACAGTGAATTAGTTCACAGAGCAGTACCGAGGGCTCAGGTCAACTCACTTCCATGGAACAGTTAATATACTGGAAGTCCTTCAATTCACAAGGATTGCAGAGTCCAAGGTCAAGGAAACAGACAGCTGAGTCTTCCCTAATGCAATACAGGCAGTCTGTCCACAGGTAGCAAACAGCCTGGTGGGTCACCAACAGTCAGCCAGATGACAGGATCTGACAGTCCTAAGTTCAAATGATGTATATACCAGCAGAGTGGTGAAGCAGGTCTTGAAGGAACCTCAAGCTCTAGTGACACGGTACATGGGTTGGGTGTCCCACAGGTAGTGTAGCTCACAAGTTGAGGCAGAGAACTAGGTAAGGCAGCTGCACACAGATGCAGTCACCAGAGAGTAAGAGTGAAAGAGACAGGGCTCACCGAGCCATTTATCTTTTTGCCCTGCCCTCCAATCAAACTGTGACCTTATTAATCCCAAATGTTCTTATTAGCCAGGTTGGCACAAAAAAAACCCCTATCACAGGGCTCTTACAGATATCAAAATAATCCATAAATCAATTATATCAAGCAAAAAACTTGTACATATGTTGCCATTTTTAAAACATTGTCTTTCTACTTGATCCCTTATTATCAGATCCTCTTTTTCCCCTCCTTTCCAACTCCATGAACTTTTTGAAACCCATTTGCATTTAAATACTTGATTTATTGAGTTAAATAAAAATGAATTATAGCATTGGAATTCTTTTCACCTTTTTCTAGATTCTTTAATGCAACTACTAGAAAAAAATTAATTACATACATGGCTTGTATTTTATTCCCAATGACATTGTCAAACTAATATACATTTGACAGACAAACCAGGAAATCAGTGTATCACCTCTTATGTATCAAAAATGGCTTTGTCTGCAGGCTTAACTATCACATGCCCTCAAGACATCTTGTTAAAGTGTATATCATCTTTTCTCTTCCTAGATTTTGAAATTTTTGAGGGCCTGTGGTAACACAGGAGAATGCTTAAAGTGTGAGCCCCAAATCCATTCATATATCTATGGCTTATGTCTTTGGTACACCTTAGAGATTTTATTTAGAAAACATTACCAATCATCCTCTTGGGTATAATGAAATTTTATTAATTTAGCCAATTAATAAATTTGGCATTAAATTGAAAATTGAATTGAGAAAATAAAATTATACAAGTATAGCCAGCTATGAACTGTAATACATGAATTACATTGACTTGTACAGATTAAACTATAAGTAACTTGACACTATTTGCACAATGGGAGTTGGTGATAGGGCAATAGTTTTGATAATAAATGTCATAAAGTAAAGAGGGCAGCATGGAATGGTCATCTCAGGCCACTATTCATTATGCACCCACAAGGGACTAGCTCCAAATCAAAGTCCAATGACTGCCAGCTAGTTCTATGTCCTTGGGATAATATATATATACACTCAAGTACAAACCGACCTGATATATATATACACTCGAGTACAAACCGACCCGAATATCAGATGAAGCACCTAATTTTACCACAAAACTGCATTATAAATGTGCTGAAAAACTCGACTTATGCATGAGTATATATGCTATACTTTGGAGTTTCAGCCTTAAATCCAAGGGCTAAGGAAAGTTTGAGGTAAAGCCCAGTTCATTTAGTGGGGTTTCCACATCAAGTCCCTCTGGTGTGGCCTACGAAGGATGTTGTATGCCTTGAATGAATTGAACCTAAAGCCCCAGTAGTCTACAGCACATGGCCTGATACCAAGGGCTGGATGGAAACTAGGTCAAAAGTGTCTAATTGGGAACTTAGTACCAGTCAGAGTCTCCTCTTGGGTTGTAGATACATATTGTCAAACATTTTTTCCAGATGTGAGGGTGCTTGTCCCCAGTTTTCTACGAACAGAAATGCAGTTGCCATCTCCAAGAGATACATGCTCCCTGCCCCTGAAGTTGACTTGAATACCTGGAAAGATTTCCTTATCAGTCTGGCAGGAGTGCCTATTCGCTTGGGGTGACCTTGGCATAATTTTGAATGGCAGCAACTGAATAACCTTTTCCCTCTCCCCACGTCTTGAAAAACTTAACCACCTTAGGCGAAGTCTAGTCTGTCAAAGTGGTTTTTAAGATCTACATGTAGAGGGGCTGATCTGTGTTTCGTGAAAACTCAAAGGAGCTCTACCTTGTTGCTTGGGAGACTGGATTCGATTACATGCCCTGTTCAGATACATATTTAAAAGCTCAACAACCCAAAGGGCCAGTTCTACTCTGTCCTGCAGGGTCACTGTGAGTTGGAATTGACTCAATGGCACTGACCTAATGTTTTTTGTTTGTTTTTTGAGAGTTTGACTTAAGCAAACAGACTTTGCAGAAATACACTTGAATGAAGCAAGCACCCTAATGGTCTAGAGACACTGGCTGATGCCCTGTCCATGTCCCCACTTGTGTCATTTCAGCGCAAATCTTCTGAAACTCACTTCTGAATTTCTTTGCTTGTGGGCTTCCTCTAGCTAAAGCTACCTATTTTGCCATCTTCATAAAGGAACCTAGAAAGGCTGGGGGAAAGTATCAATAAATATATGATGGAAGTTGGTATACAAATATCCCAGCTCCTTTACTCCTTAGACAGAATAACTGTTTTTAAGTGTCCACACACTACTGCCATTGAATCAATGTCAACTCACAGCGACCCTCTAATGGAGGGTAGAACTGCTCCTGTGAGTTCCTGAGACTGCAGCTTTTTCACTCACGGCCATTGAGTCCATACTGACTCCTAGTGACCCCATAGGACAGGTAGAACTTCCCCTATGAGTTTCAGAGATTGTTATTCTTTGTGGGAGTAGAAAGCCCTGTCTTTGTCCCTTGGAGGGAGTGGTTGGTGATTTTGAACTAACTACCTTGCAGTTAAAAGTCCAAAGAGTAACCCCTATACCAGCAGGTTTCCCTATTTGAGTCGACTAGAGTTATCCTAAGGAATTAAGTGCCAATTAGTCAGCTTGACAATGAAACTCTATGTCCTGCCTCTCCTTTGCATCTCACACCTCCTCTCTCCTGATGTTTCCTTGCTTGAGGAATCAAATGAAGACAATGGTCATGTCAAGAATCTGAGGAATGAAGACATTGTCTTATCCTAGTATATGCTAAAGAAATGCTTACCAAAGTGTAAGTGCTTGTGATGGAAGGTCATGAGGTGGCATGGGAAGGTAGGAAGAGTATGGGGCTGAAGTAAAGGGAAAGGAAATAAGAAGAGGTCCACTTAAGAGGTTAGTCCCATGAAGACTTGGACACATTTGAGATAGGCAGAGAACTAAATGCGCAAGAAGGGTGAGTCTGGACCAACTCACTGTCTTCTGGGAAACCCGGGCATCTGATTGAAAGACAAAACGTGTACTATGTCCCCCTTTTCCTTAGGAAACTTATAGGGTCTTGACCAGGGGTCCTCACACTTTTGAAACAGGGGGCCAGTTCACTGTCCCTCAGACCCATTGGAGGGCCGGACTATAGTTTTTAAAAAAACCTATGAACAAATTCCTATAAACACTTCACATCTTATTTTGAATTAAAAAAACAAACAGGGCAA
>NW_022103955.1:3617307-3650024 GCF_000313985.2 Echinops telfairi
CGTACACGTCAGGGATTAAGTCCCAGTTTTATTTCCCTTAGTGCTAGTATCCCACGTTTCCCCTTTCTGCATTACGCTTAAGATTTAATAGTGTCACGGAGGCAATATGATCTCTCTTCATATCTCTTAGCTTTCTATAGAAGCGACATGAGACTGCGAGCATCAAAAATGTGATGACAAGTGATACAGTCAGACTAGCACATAAACTATGAGAGATACTTTGAGCCCAAGCACGAGGATCTAATCCTCCCATGCCATCCACCAATTGTTTAATTATATCAGAGCCAGGAGATGCCTCAAGCTTGTCTTTGAATGTATAGAAAATATTCCTTTTAAGTTGATCCACTTCTAATGAAATATTTCCCTTAAACCCTTGCAAATGTTTCTTACTCATATCCCAATCATGCAATGTTACATTATATAGGTAAGGAGTTACACAGAAATCAGTTACATTCCAATCACATTACAGCATTAATTAACAAGTTTAAAATCATGATCTTTCAGCAAAGCAACAGTCTGTAGTAAAAGTCCAGTCATTATTGTATAAAATGTTCAGTTATGATAGAGTTCCAGAGTTTCTCTTAGACGGCATCCGCAATGGAAAAAATATCTCTGCAGTCATCGATCGGCATTCTCAGGAATCTGCGGGGTCTTCTTGACGTTTTGGGTAACTTCAGTAGTAGGACAGGGTCACGTCACAGCATGGGCATCCCTCCTTTCTTCTGGGCCTTGCTGGCTGAAGAGAAATTCACCTATCTCCTTTGCCTGTGAAAATATAAACAAGTAGCCCCTCTCTTCGGGGTATCATTAACCTGCAAAAGGAATTATGGTTAAGATTGGGTGGCTTCTCTGTCTCTTCCTTGTCCATCTTTCTCCAAACGTGGTTGTGTCCTTCTAAAGGGAGTCCATCAGCTTTATTCTGCAAAAATATAAATGTATCGCCCTTTTTCCAGGTGAATGGACCTGGATCCCAAACGCGGTTTGCATCTTCTTGGGACTTCTTAGGATTAGCTTTCTCTGTAGAAGTGAAAATGTGTTTATCTTCCCTAATTTTATTACAAGCTTTTAGTAAGGAGAGACATTTTTTGGTTAAATTGACCAAATGAAATTCGTACATAAGGTTATTCTTCTCCCCCTTCTGTTTTAACAATTTAGATTTCAAAGCACTGCTGGCCATCTCAGTTATCTTGTTTGGTCTCAAACCAGTAAAACTACCTGTCAGATAGTCTTCATTTTTATGCAGATACTGGTTCCCAGCTCTGGGAGAGCTAAAATGTAAATTTTGGTTCTTGGCTGTCAGAGAATTAAAGCTGACTAATTGGGAGAATTTACTACACTTTGAAAGACTGGAAAAATTCTTAATAAATTTGTCCAGCTGTTCTTGAAGTGACTTACCAGACAGACATTTTTTCTCCAAGTTTACCAGAAAAGTTGCAGGCTCAGTTAAGCCGCTTTGCCCTTTAGCCTTCTTACACTGTATGATTTTACAATCTTGAAATAGTCTCTCTTGGTTGACTTTACTCATTACTTTTTCCAGATTGTTATACATTTTTATTTTAGAGATGCAGGGAAGTAAAAATTGGCTTAAGAAATCTTCCTTCTTTAGAAACCATGGTATATCAGAATTTATCATTGCCTTGATTTCTTCATAATCCTGATCAATAATTTCAGCAACACCTTGAGAATTTACGTTGGACTTTCCTAATAAGCATACTTTAGTTCTTTTAGGTAGCGGACCCCAATTACTGCTCTTAATAATTTCTGGTTTAATCACAGCTTTTGGCTTTTCTTCACAACTCTGACCAACTCCAGTATCAAATTTAATTCCTTGACTATTTAGGTAAAATCTTCCTGATAAAAGCTGTATTACTCTTTCAAAAACAGTTTCCTGCGTTTTAGAATGGACAAGCTGCTGTGAGGGCTTCTGAGCCTTCTCTTGGTTAGTTAAACTGACTGCCACGATAAGAGAGGCTGGGACTTTGAAAGTTTGACTAGGTCTGGTCTTCTGCTGTGAGACTGGCTGATACCTGCATTTTCTGCCATTCAATGATTCTCTTGCTGGGTTAGGCAGAGGCCTTGCCTTCTGAGCTCTGTTAGGCGGGATTTGGATCAAGCTCCTTTCACTATTTTCCCGCCGGGTAGCCTTGGCTAATGGCGACCCATTACTGTCGAATTTTGAACGACATTGGCTGGCCCAATGAACTCCTTTTCTACAGCATGGACAAAGTTTAGGGTCTTTTACGCCCGAATTAGGTGGTCCTGGCCCATGCTCTGGCTCCGGCCACAGTTTGCTTTTCCTACACTCCTTTTGAAGATGACCTGTTTTCCCACAACTGAAGCACCTTTTTCTAGGTCTGATATAATTCGCCAATGCAGCTGCCATGAGGTCGGCCCTGTATTCCTCTGTCTCTACATTCCTGCATATCCTGAGATAATCTAGCAGGGTGCCCTTTTCCCTGTAAGGCTGCAAGGCATTTTTACACTGTGTATTAGAGAAATCATAAGATAGCTTATGCACTAGGTCTCTTACTGCCTGGACATTTTTTACACACTTGGAAATAGCATGTCGGGACACAAAGTTAGCATAAGGCTCATCATTCCGCTGTCTTATAGCCCTGTAACTCGGCTCTCTCTCTTCTGATGGAATTAACTTTTCCCAGGCACTTAAGCAAACTTCACGTATCTGTCCTACTGTCTGTTCATTAAACTGCAGTTGGGACTCAACTGTGATATAGTTCTCATCTAGCAGCTGATGAACTCCTATATCTATACCCTCTTCTGCATTTCTGAGAGCACGTGCGAGAGCTGTTTCGGTCCATAATAATTGATATTGCAAAGATTCTGAAGATGAGAGGCAAGATTTCGTTATCGCCCTCCAATCTGCTGGGATCCAATGCTCATAATCTGCCAGAAATTTTATCATACTAATAACGAATGGGGAGTCTGGGCCATAGTTATTGACTGCTTGCTTGAGATCTTTTAGCAACTTAAATGGAAAGGCACTGTGAATTCCTAGTGGGTGTTTCCCATAAGGCTGTTTGCTAACAACTCTCACGGGATAAGCCATTCTAAATTCTAAATCTGCTTCTTCTGCAATCCCTATTTCTACTCTTGAAAGTAAAGATGCTTTTCTATACTCTTTGCTTCTGTTCTCTGAGCTGCTCTTTTTAACCTGTACATCTCCAAGTTGCACTTCCTCAACTTCTACTTCTGTGTCAGCCCCCCTAGTTCTCATTTCTTTGGAGCTAATCTCTCTACCTCCAGCACTGGCTTGCTTGATTGTTTTACAATCTCTGGTCTTTCTTACACTAAATTACAAAAGAGGAGCAGATGATTTTACTATGTCCTCTTCTGACTTAGTTTTTTCAATTCTGCCTAAACTCTTCTCACTTGCGCCATTCTGCCTGCTTCTCACCTGATTTAAGTTTGCGTATCTTAGATGTTCCTCATTACTTTGCCGGTCCTGTTTCTCTGCTTTCTCTACCTTTGAAAGCAAGGGAGCTTCCTGGGCTTGCGTAATAGCCTCGCTTTCGATCTTGGAATTCCCTGCCTCTACTTTATCACCTTCAAACCTTCAGAGGCTGCAGTCCCCCGAGGGCATGTAGGCTTTGGCCTTGAGGTTTCTTTTAGAATCAGAGGCCTTAGAAAATAAACCAATCCCTGCTTTTTCAGTTTCTCCTAAAATTTCACCGCCTAATTCACACTCATTCATAGACACTTTAGCTTGCTTTTCTAGATTAGGATAGCTCACACAAGACTTCTCACTAGACTGATAATCTTCACTCTCTTCCTCCTGCAAAAGTTTTAAAACCATCTTAACTTGAACCCACAGAGACCACGTCTCCATAGGGATAATCTCCCCATCTCTGTGTGCCTTCTTTAAGTTAACAATGACCTCCCAGGTCTCTAGATCAAAAGTTCCTTCCTCCAGGAACCATGGATTATACCTTTTTTTAATTTATTTTTTTATTATTTTTATTTATTTTATTTTATTAAAAAAATTTTTTTAATTAAAAAAAATTTTTTAGGATTATACTTTTTTACTACTTTTAGAAAACATTGCATGTTTTTCTTCATTACTTTTACACTCTGTCCTTTCAGTAAGTAGATGAGCTTAGTACCATAAGTTTCAGGTTTACTTTGACCTTGCCCCATTGTTCTCTTTAAAATACTTATTCATTATTTCCACTACTTATCTGCCAATCCCCACACCGGATCCTCACTAAACAAAATTTTACAATTCACTCTATATTCCAGTGGGGCCGTACAACTGTTACATGGGATATATAACTCATTGCCACACTTTGGGTGCCATTTGTAGTATTAAATTAAAAAATAATGACCCAGAGGGAGGTGGGGGGCCGCCCCCCACCCACTGATACTACTATTGCTACTACTTCTGGGTTCAGTAATGCACAATTGTACGGTTGAGATATATAAGCATTATATTAAAGTCATCGAGAGCATGAGAGATAATACAATAATACAGTCAGACACGTTACATAGTACCATTGCTCACCTCAGCCCAGCTTGGTGGTCCACGTGGAGAGAGGGGGAAGGGAAGGAGGGGAAGTTGAACAAGGGAGAGGGGGAAGAGAGTCAGAGAGGTCAGAGTCCGAGGGAGAAGTCCCCACCTATATTGCTGACCCATGCCTATATACCTTTTGGGGGCAAGCCAGCCCACTAATTACAGATAGAGACATACATCACAAGGAGGGGCTGCACTATATATAGGTTACACAGTAATGAGGGGATGGTCTAGGGGGTGGTCTCTGGGTCTCCATAGGTACCATTATCAGTAGGGTGCAAACCCCTCCTACAGGAGCCAAGCTAATGGCCCCAAGCTTCAGAGAGAAGTAGTCCATTGTCCCCAGCAGCAGGGAGCAGGCCCACCCCCGTGGTGGGATGAGACAGCAGTCTGGCAGCAAGGATCTGACTTCCCCTCACAAGTATCCATGAACATATATCACTCCTATATGCATATCTTAAAAACTACATTGAAAGAAGAAACCTCACCTAAGCTGGAGTCAGTATTTCAAGATGTGGGTAAAGGAAAACCATTCAGTTACTGCCGTACACAACTGTGCTGGGGTCACCCCAACAATGCACACTCCTGACAGAATGATAAGGAAATCTGACTGGAAATTCAAGTCAACATGAGGTAAGAGGAACATGTATGTCTGGGAGGAACAACTCTATTGGTAGGAAAACAGGGAGGAGCAACCTCCCATGAAGGGAAAAAAAACAAAATAAAAAACGCTGAACAGTCCCTATGTGAAACTCCTCACTCTCACCCCACGTCACCATAGCCACCTGTGCCCTGAAATCTTTTTCACAGGCTGAAAGACGTTTCCCCAGATGCTTCCCATTGCCCAGGTTTGGGTGTAGCTGTTACATCTTCAGAGAAATCATCCTTGACTTCAAATACAAAGAATCAAAGAGCCCTTATTAATTTGACCAGCTCCCTATTGATTTAGTTTTGAATATTAACCTCAATTTGAAACTTGCTTTGTATATACACATACACGTATGCACCTATTTTTACATGCTGTGTGTGTGTGTTTGTGTTATTTTACTGTTTGTGGTTTGACTACACTAGATTTTAAGATTCATGAAAGCATGGGATATGTGTGTTGGTTTCATATTCAGAGTTAGGTAGACTTCTTTGCATTGCACAGAGTAGGAATGTAGATATACATAGATAATAAATGGCTATCTATAAACACCTCTGTGGAACAGGCGACACCCTCTTGTCTGTTCCTATACCATCCAATAGAGTAACTACAAGGATCATGTGGCTGAGTGAGCACTTGAAATATTGTCTGATCAAAATGGAGTGTACATGTAAAATGAAGAGTAGATTTTGAAGTCTTTGTATGAAAAAAGTATAATATGATATTAATATTTTTATATTGATTACATATAAGCAGTGTGATGGTTAGAGTTTATGTCAACTAGACACTCTTTGGTGAAGATAGAGAGGGAGCCCAACCTATCAATCAGATGAAAACCTGGTGACACTATATTGGAGGTGCGGTATTTGTATCAGAGAAAGCTCCTAAACTGAGCCCAGCACTTTTTTGACCCTTTGCCTTCTGCTGGAGGTAAGTCCTGCATTGGTTTGTTTACCTCCTGTTATGTGGCTTGCTGACCCTAGGAGCGTTCAGCAGACTGCCAACCTGGGATTCATTTGGCTGACCTCGGATTCATTTACATCTGTATCCACCATACTGTTGCCCTCCTGTTAGTCATCCTGTTTCTTGTTCATCAGTCACACACACTCACACACACACACACACATGCACAAGCATCACTGGCTTTACTTCTCTAGAAAATCCAACCTAACCAGGGTGGTTCAAATACTTGCGGAAATTGCAATGAAAATATAATAGAATTATCCCAAGAAATTTTAAAAACCCCACATTTTATTGGGGGCTTGTGTTAGACAGGCTTCTCTAGAGAAACAAAACCAGGGCACTTTTATACACACACACACACACACACACACACACACACACACAGCATGAAGGAATATAACAGTGAATTAGTTCACAGAGCAGTACCGAGGGCTCAGGTCAACTCACTTCCATGGAACAGTTAATATACTGGAAGTCCTTCAATTCACAAGGATTGCAGAGTCCAAGGTCAAGGAAACAGACAGCTGAGTCTTCCCTAATGCAATACAGGCAGTCTGTCCACAGGTAGCAAACAGCCTGGTGGGTCACCAACAGTCAGCCAGATGACAGGATCTGACAGTCCTAAGTTCAAATGATGTATATACCAGCAGAGTGGTGAAGCAGGTCTTGAAGGAACCTCAAGCTCTAGTGACACGGTACATGGGTTGGGTGTCCCACAGGTAGTGTAGCTCACAAGTTGAGGCAGAGAACTAGGTAAGGCAGCTGCACACAGATGCAGTCACCAGAGAGTAAGAGTGAAAGAGACAGGGCTCACCGAGCCATTTATCTTTTTGCCCTGCCCTCCAATCAAACTGTGACCTTATTAATCCCAAATGTTCTTATTAGCCAGGTTGGCACAAAAAAAACCCCTATCACAGGGCTCTTACAGATATCAAAATAATCCATAAATCAATTATATCAAGCAAAAAACTTGTACATATGTTGCCATTTTTAAAACATTGTCTTTCTACTTGATCCCTTATTATCAGATCCTCTTTTTCCCCTCCTTTCCAACTCCATGAACTTTTTGAAACCCATTTGCATTTAAATACTTGATTTATTGAGTTAAATAAAAATGAATTATAGCATTGGAATTCTTTTCACCTTTTTCTAGATTCTTTAATGCAACTACTAGAAAAAAATTAATTACATACATGGCTTGTATTTTATTCCCAATGACATTGTCAAACTAATATACATTTGACAGACAAACCAGGAAATCAGTGTATCACCTCTTATGTATCAAAAATGGCTTTGTCTGCAGGCTTAACTATCACATGCCCTCAAGACATCTTGTTAAAGTGTATATCATCTTTTCTCTTCCTAGATTTTGAAATTTTTGAGGGCCTGTGGTAACACAGGAGAATGCTTAAAGTGTGAGCCCCAAATCCATTCATATATCTATGGCTTATGTCTTTGGTACACCTTAGAGATTTTATTTAGAAAACATTACCAATCATCCTCTTGGGTATAATGAAATTTTATTAATTTAGCCAATTAATAAATTTGGCATTAAATTGAAAATTGAATTGAGAAAATAAAATTATACAAGTATAGCCAGCTATGAACTGTAATACATGAATTACATTGACTTGTACAGATTAAACTATAAGTAACTTGACACTATTTGCACAATGGGAGTTGGTGATAGGGCAATAGTTTTGATAATAAATGTCATAAAGTAAAGAGGGCAGCATGGAATGGTCATCTCAGGCCACTATTCATTATGCACCCACAAGGGACTAGCTCCAAATCAAAGTCCAATGACTGCCAGCTAGTTCTATGTCCTTGGGATAATATATATATACACTCAAGTACAAACCGACCTGATATATATATACACTCGAGTACAAACCGACCCGAATATCAGATGAAGCACCTAATTTTACCACAAAACTGCATTATAAATGTGCTGAAAAACTCGACTTATGCATGAGTATATATGCTATACTTTGGAGTTTCAGCCTTAAATCCAAGGGCTAAGGAAAGTTTGAGGTAAAGCCCAGTTCATTTAGTGGGGTTTCCACATCAAGTCCCTCTGGTGTGGCCTACGAAGGATGTTGTATGCCTTGAATGAATTGAACCTAAAGCCCCAGTAGTCTACAGCACATGGCCTGATACCAAGGGCTGGATGGAAACTAGGTCAAAAGTGTCTAATTGGGAACTTAGTACCAGTCAGAGTCTCCTCTTGGGTTGTAGATACATATTGTCAAACATTTTTTCCAGATGTGAGGGTGCTTGTCCCCAGTTTTCTACGAACAGAAATGCAGTTGCCATCTCCAAGAGATACATGCTCCCTGCCCCTGAAGTTGACTTGAATACCTGGAAAGATTTCCTTATCAGTCTGGCAGGAGTGCCTATTCGCTTGGGGTGACCTTGGCATAATTTTGAATGGCAGCAACTGAATAACCTTTTCCCTCTCCCCACGTCTTGAAAAACTTAACCACCTTAGGCGAAGTCTAGTCTGTCAAAGTGGTTTTTAAGATCTACATGTAGAGGGGCTGATCTGTGTTTCGTGAAAACTCAAAGGAGCTCTACCTTGTTGCTTGGGAGACTGGATTCGATTACATGCCCTGTTCAGATACATATTTAAAAGCTCAACAACCCAAAGGGCCAGTTCTACTCTGTCCTGCAGGGTCACTGTGAGTTGGAATTGACTCAATGGCACTGACCTAATGTTTTTTGTTTGTTTTTTGAGAGTTTGACTTAAGCAAACAGACTTTGCAGAAATACACTTGAATGAAGCAAGCACCCTAATGGTCTAGAGACACTGGCTGATGCCCTGTCCATGTCCCCACTTGTGTCATTTCAGCGCAAATCTTCTGAAACTCACTTCTGAATTTCTTTGCTTGTGGGCTTCCTCTAGCTAAAGCTACCTATTTTGCCATCTTCATAAAGGAACCTAGAAAGGCTGGGGGAAAGTATCAATAAATATATGATGGAAGTTGGTATACAAATATCCCAGCTCCTTTACTCCTTAGACAGAATAACTGTTTTTAAGTGTCCACACACTACTGCCATTGAATCAATGTCAACTCACAGCGACCCTCTAATGGAGGGTAGAACTGCTCCTGTGAGTTCCTGAGACTGCAGCTTTTTCACTCACGGCCATTGAGTCCATACTGACTCCTAGTGACCCCATAGGACAGGTAGAACTTCCCCTATGAGTTTCAGAGATTGTTATTCTTTGTGGGAGTAGAAAGCCCTGTCTTTGTCCCTTGGAGGGAGTGGTTGGTGATTTTGAACTAACTACCTTGCAGTTAAAAGTCCAAAGAGTAACCCCTATACCAGCAGGTTTCCCTATTTGAGTCGACTAGAGTTATCCTAAGGAATTAAGTGCCAATTAGTCAGCTTGACAATGAAACTCTATGTCCTGCCTCTCCTTTGCATCTCACACCTCCTCTCTCCTGATGTTTCCTTGCTTGAGGAATCAAATGAAGACAATGGTCATGTCAAGAATCTGAGGAATGAAGACATTGTCTTATCCTAGTATATGCTAAAGAAATGCTTACCAAAGTGTAAGTGCTTGTGATGGAAGGTCATGAGGTGGCATGGGAAGGTAGGAAGAGTATGGGGCTGAAGTAAAGGGAAAGGAAATAAGAAGAGGTCCACTTAAGAGGTTAGTCCCATGAAGACTTGGACACATTTGAGATAGGCAGAGAACTAAATGCGCAAGAAGGGTGAGTCTGGACCAACTCACTGTCTTCTGGGAAACCCGGGCATCTGATTGAAAGACAAAACGTGTACTATGTCCCCCTTTTCCTTAGGAAACTTATAGGGTCTTGACCAGGGGTCCTCACACTTTTGAAACAGGGGGCCAGTTCACTGTCCCTCAGACCCATTGGAGGGCCGGACTATAGTTTTTAAAAAAACCTATGAACAAATTCCTATAAACACTTCACATCTTATTTTGAATTAAAAAAACAAACAGGGCAAAACACCCGGTGGGCCGGATAAATGTCCTCAGCGGGCAGCATGAGGCCCACGGGCCCTAGTTTGAGGATGCCTGGTCTTGACTATAAAGAAAGGTAAAATATATTGATAATATTATAATGTTAAGAAATAAACCATTGCATAATACCTTTATATTTGAATAGTATGAGTCTCATCTTTCAATTTTCTTTGGAAATTTAATTGAATTATAAAAATGACTTGGGAAAAAGTGTATACAAATCATTGCTATCAGCAATACTCCTTGTATTTTTTGCCTTTGTTTACCTACAAGGAAAGCAAATAGATCATAATGTAGCTGCCCAATAATATGGTACTAAGATTATTTCAACTCACAACATAAAATATGCTAATATCTTAGTTCAAATAATTACCTAAAAGTCTAAACTCTTACATGAACAGATGATAAAGTAAGAGCAAGGAAAAAACATTTTTTAAATGAAGTGCTATAAAATTCCCTTCATCTACTTTAATTTTTCTTGTCCTTTGTCTGCTGGAAGAGAAGCAAATATTGTAAAAACAAAACAAAAAAATCTGACCGGGTAGCCACAGGTCTCTCCCGGGACTACTCATATCCTTGAGGTAGGCGTTTGGCATGTGCTGAGATTCTAAGGGAAGAGCCGCTATAACACACCTCTCTTGGATGTAGGGATAGAGATGGGGAAGGGACCAACGAATGTATAAGCAGACATGGTCACAGAGGTTAGTGAATGTGAGTAGGGAGTAGATGGGACTGGAGAAAGGAAAGCTGCTTACAGAAAGTAAGGCGAATAAAATGTGATGTCTTGCTTCCTCTTGAATACATGCAACACATACAGGTTGATAAGAATACATACAATGCCCTGGTAGGATGCCTTTCTATTGGGAGAGTGTATAAGACTGCTTAGAGAGAAAGTACCAATTTAAAATACTTTTTACAAGTGAAAGCTTATGGGACAATTACCACTAAGACTACCAAGGTCCTCTTACATCAATTTTAGTGGACATTTTAAGGTAAAATGGGAAAAACTAAATAAAAATATCTTATTCTATTTCCACAAAAAACTACAGTCTTGGAAACCCAAAGGGCAGTTCTACCCTGTCCTATAGGGTTGGTATACATTGAAATAGTTTCCACAGCAATGAGTTGAGGTTTGGGATGTATGGGAAGGGCCTTGGACCCTATATGACTCAGAGTTGAGAAATGGGAATTGGTTTGGTTTTGGAGAATTCACATATGAGCAAATGAGCTCCAGAGCACAGTGCTAAATCCAAACTCACCAATACCTGGTACCAATTTGCCCCTTTCTGCGGCACAGAGGGAAACCTGTAAATTCAACTTCAAGTGAACGCAGTGACAGATGTACTTAATCCAGAACCCTTAGTGAACACACACTGCCTGCCTCCCAGAACTGGCTGTGGGAGCCAGGTAGCTGGTCAGCATGGAGGATGAGTACACGGAGCAGAGATGACAAGGAAAGGGTGGATCCCCAGGGCACAATCTTTGGAGGCTTGGAAAGACAGCTGGGGCGGAGAGGAGACGAGAGGGAGCACTTAGGTACCGCACTTGCCATCCTGGTTTCTGATCTTGCTTTTCCACACAAGTGCCTGCCCAGTCATGACGTGCACACCGTGGTTCTGGAGAAATATTAGGATTTCTGAAAACATCTACTCACTCTTTTTCAACTCCATGACTTTCTCCGCCATGCAGATCATCACACTGACCAGGGTCTCCTTCCCACACTCTTCTTCGGTTTATTTTTTCCCCCTCTAAAGGCTAACTCAGGCATCTCCTCCATCTGGAAGCTTCTAGGAATATTACCTATGGTTTGCTCTATGTTTCTTCACGTATCAACCTTGAATACCATTAAGCTTTATGCAAGTACTGTTTACTTAATTTTTGTCTAACTCTTCTAAATTATAAGTTCTTTTAGATAAAGATGGTATCTTGTTCACATTTTTTAAACCAGTGCGTTACTCAGAAGATTATCCAGTAATCCAGGTAAGCCTGGGCATTCTTGTGATTAGTTAGTAAACTCCAATTAGCAAGAGACCAAAAGATGCATTGCCTTGGGTAAATCTGCTTCACCTCCTTAGAGTATTGAAAAGCAAGGCTGTTATTTTGAAGACTAAAGTGTGCCTGACCCAAGTCATGGTATTTTCAATGGTCTCATATGTTGGACATTGAATAAGGAAGACTGAGGGGAAATTGATGCATTTGAATTGTAGTGCTGGTGAAGAATATTAAAAGTGCCATAGACAGATAAAAGAACAATGGATTTGTCTTGAAGAATTATGGCCAGAGTGCTCCTTAGAGGTAAGGATGGCAAGGCTTCATCTTACTTACTTTGACACATTGTCAGGAGAGACCAGTCCCTGGAGAAGGGCATCAGGCTCAGTAAAACAGAGGGGCAGCAAAAAGGCCCTCAAGGACATGGACTAACACCGTGGCTGCAGCCATGGGTTTAAACATGGGACCAATTGTGAGGATGGCCCAGGACGGAACAGTGTCTTGTTCTGTTATGTATCAGGTCATACTGGATCAGAACTGACTCAATGGCCCCTAACAACAACAACTGCCACACAATTTGCCCTGAAAAGTCACTGTGAGGGCCCCAAGTCCTCACAGTTTTACATGGAGCTTCTGATCTTCACCTGGGAATAACTGATTCCCAGGTTGATGTCAGTATTTCCTAAAGCTTTTTAGGCTATTTTGAGGTACAACTAAGGCTAAAAACCTCTTTAGATCTAGTTCTTTTGGTCTTGTTTAAGGCATAGTTCCCTAGGACTACTCTAGCAAAGTGCCACAAAGGATTGTTGTTAGCTATATCACTTCAGCTCCCCATCCCTGGTGACCCCATGCGTAATGAAATGAACACTGAACTTGAACTAGCCTCTGGATCAATGGATTGTAATGGTGTGATCCGTCATTGGCTGATTTGGGGGTGTCGATCTCCATGGTTTCCTTCCTAGTCAATCTTAGAGTGGAAGTTTTACTGCAACTGGAGCAACGTCAATCTCTTTCAGAAGGAGTTATGGTGTTCTTAATGTACCACATATGTTAGTGGTGACACGATACCTCCTCAAGTCCCACTGGAGATATGTCACCTGTTTTGTTTCCTGAGGGCAAGTGATATACGGCCTCCTAAGGCTGACAGACCCGGGAGTCTCTCCAGCAAAGGTGGTCTGGGATCTATTTTTGTTGGTCGGAGTAAGAATCCACCACAATGCCCAGAGCTTTGGGCTGACACTTAGACAAAGCTTGGAGTCTGACAAAATGAAGCACCGGCTCACATTGTTTTCTTCCTCCCTCTTGTCCTCTACTTCTTGCAAGCACTTTTTTGGGCAGTTTGCTGCTAAAACTGTGGAATTCAGTCCTCTGTCTCCGATAAAAATCTTAAGCTGGCATGAGTTTTGAGTCTCTTCCAGGCTCAGTGCCAGCACACACGACCACTCTTCTCATCAGTTCTGCCTGCAAGTTTATTGTGAGTACCTACAAAAGCCTGCCCGGGCATCCCTGTGACTTGGGAAAATAACACAGTCTGCAAAATGGAATAGCTTGTCAGGCATTTGAAAAGAAATGCACTAAGCTCCTAAGTTCCTTGTCATTTGTCAAATATGGCTATGGCAAGATGTCCAAATATGGCTGGAATTGAGAAATCCCTGCTCTCTTTGTGGCTGTGGAAGCAAACATAGGTTTGAAATCACACAGCCCTGAGGCCAAACTGGGCTTCGACTCTTAACATTGACAAAGGCAAGCTTTCTTTTGAGCTCCTTTAAACAGTGAGTAGAATATGGGGTTTCACTCTTCCCTTGGGGCTGCCCTCGTATACCCTCAGACCCCATCTTCCCTGGTGAGATGATGGTGGGATGTCTTCCTTTGTCATGCAGCACCCAGAAACTCTTCTGAGTCAGTCAGTCAGTCAGTCAGTCAGTCAATTGGCCCCTCTCCCCTGGGAGCTTGAGAGGAGGAGATGGAGGAGCACAACCCTCTTTAATTCTGACTTCACTAGTCCTCAGATTACATAAAGGTATAATAGAAATAACATTTCCGATTCCCAGGCCTCAACCCAGCAGAATTAAATCCCGTAGACAGTGGCTGTGTCTACGAAGTCCACCTCTAACAACAACGTGGCCCAGACCCCACACCTCCTCCACCCACGTGAATTGCAGGCCTGCTGTTTGGCAGATTTATCCAGAGCAGTCTGTTATGTGCCAAATAGGAGACTTAGTATTTAAAGAAAGTAAAGTATAATCTAATCATGAAACAGTGATCTCTGTTTCTTTTTGGTTCTATCTAATGTGGGGTTGACATTACCCTTACCCAAATAATTTGGTTTTTGTGCTTGTATCCTAAGAGATGATTTTAAAGAAACATTCCATAAAGAATTTAATAGTATTCACAATGGTACTGTGGCTTATGCTGTGGGCTGATCACTTCACTTGGTGGTTCAAACCCACCATCCATGCCTCAGGAATAAGATGAGACTGTCTGCTCCCATAAAGAGTAACAGCCTCAAAGAACCTATATGACTCAGAATCCACTGAATAGGAGTGGGTTTGGCCACAGACCACATCTAACTACTCTGTGGGGAGGCAGAAGACCAAGTCAGGAAGACAGCACAGATGCCTGGTGATGTTGTCCAACCTCCGGGGGGAGGGGTTGGAATGTTCCTTATGTCATGTCATGTTGTTAAGTGATCCCGTGTGACAGAGGAGAATTTCCTCAGAGGGTCATCTTTACGGGAGTAGATTGCCAGGTCTTTCTGCTATGGAACCACAAGTGCTTATCCAATGCACCACCAGCGTCTGCCCATGGATGTTCCATGGAGTTCTTTGCTGATGAAAGCTATCAAAGGTCTGTAGAGAAGTATTCAATCCCATGGGAGCTGTTGGGAACCCTCCCAGACCTTGCTCCCTGTGTATCTATCTATCTTCTATTAATCTATTTATTCTTACACTATCACTATAATCAATATAGTGTTTTCCATGAGGCATTCCAGAAAATGATCAAACTCAAAGGAACGGGGGAGCCAGCATCTCAGAAATGAGGGAGGCCAGGAAATTCCCAAGCTTGTGGCTGGCATCCGGGCAGGGCTGAAGGAAACACCTGAATTGGAGGCCAGCAGCTCAGAGGTGAGCACGTCATGGGAACGCCCAAACTTGCACTGATGCCGGCCTAGGTGGCCATCTGAAGGACAGTGAGTGTCCTTTCAAATTATGATCTCGGACCTAGTTCCAGATGGCTAAGGTCAGGGAAGTGCTGTATGGACGGCTGCAGTTAGAACTGAGCAGAAGTCGAAAGTGAGGGTTTGATTACATTTGCTATTTAACAACCTTCTAGGATGGAGGAGAGCCGCCCCATGGAATTCCCAAGGCTATAATCTTTACGGAAGCAGGTGGCTGCATACATCTTTCTCCCACGGAGTGGCTGGTGAATTCAAACTGCCAACCTTTTGTTAGCAGTCAAATGCTATAGTGACTGGGTCAACGGGTCTGGTGCTGTTACCATTTGTCCTGCTGATCTGGGACTGTCCGTCAGAAGTTGGTTGTGTTCTTCCATTTCTCTGGGGTGGGGTGGACAGTTCTCACAGCACTGTGCTCAGCTTACTTGATAGGGAGCCTCCTTATCTATGAAATGATGGAATTCTTTTAAAAAAATCATTTTATTAGGGGCTCATACAACTCTTATCACAATCCATACATACAACAATTGTGTAAATCACATTTGTACGTTCATTGCCCTCATCATTCTCAAAGCATTTGTTCTCCACTTAAGCCCTTGGCATCAGATCCTCATTTTTTCCCTCCCTCCCTGCTCCCCAATCCCTCACCATTCCTTGATAATTTATAAGTTATTATTTTGTCATATCTTGCCCTGTCTGACATCTCCCTTCACTCACTTTTCTGTTGTCCATCCCCCAGGGAGGAGGTCACATGTAGATCCTTGTAATCAGTTCCCTCTTTCCAACCCACTCTCCCTCTATCCTACCAGTATCACCACTCACACCACAGGTCCTGAAGGGATCATTCACCCTGGATTCCCTGTATTTCCAGTTCCTATCTGTACCAGTGTACATCCCCTGGTCTACCCAGACTTGCAAGGTAGAATTCAGATCATAATAGTGGGTGTGGGGGTGGGGAGGAAACATTTAGGAATTAGAGGAAAGTTGTATTTTTCATTGTTGCTACATTGCACCCTGACTTGCTCGTCTCCTCCCCAAGACCCAAGACCCCTCTGCAAAGGGATCTCCAGTGGCTGACAAATGGGCTTTGGGTCTTCACTCTGCACACCCCTCCTCATTCACTATGGTAAGATTTTTTTGTTCTGATGATGCCCTATACCTGATCCTTTCGACACCTCATGATCGCACAGGTGGGTGTGCTTCTTCCATGTGGGCTTTGTTGCTTCTGAGCTAGATGGCCGCTTGTTTACCTTCAAGCCTTTAAGACCCCAGACGCTATACCTTTTGATAGCCGGGCACCATCAGCTTTCTTCACCACATTTGCTTATGCACCCATTTGTCTTCAGTGATTGTATCAAAATGTTGGAATTCAATGACATAATACAATGACATAATGCACCTAAAATCCTAACACTTGCTAAACAGTAGTGACTGTAATTCACTTTATGATAATGAGTCAGGCTGAATTCTACTGTTACTGACACTTAATTTCACCTTTAACAAGGGATAGCATGGCACATAGGAGATCACCTATGCCAATATTCCATAGATTAGGTTCTCAACCAAGATCGATTCAATCTAAATTGAATTGTGACAAAAGTCAGTACGAAGGCAAGTCATGCCACTTCCACATACAAACTTACCGTCAAAATGGCTGAAAGCTATTGGTAACAATGTTTAACTTTAAAGACATATGCGAGAACTGGTGGTTGCATTTTATACTCCTCCTGAATCTAATGCCTCATAGCTGCCACCCTGGGGTTCTAGGTCAAGATCTGGAGCCGCCTGGCTATTTTCAAGAGAGCTCCCTGCGGGTCATCACTGCTTCCATCTCACGCTGTGTTGATCTCTTCTTTAGTTTCTTATGGGAGCTCCTAGGCAGCACTTTATTATCTAACTGAAGGAGCCCTGGTGATGCAGTGGGCTACATGTTGGACGGCTAGTCACAAGGTTACCAGTTTGGAACCACCAGCCCCTCCAAAGGAGAAAGAGGAGGCCTTCTACTTCTGTAATTATTGACAACTGGCACATCCGTGAGTCGAAATTTGGGAACATTTTGAATTATCTAGCATTCTTCCTGAAGTCCTGCTTGTGTGGTAGTGGGTACGAGTTGGGCTGTGATCTGAATGGTCGGCAGTTCAAAACCACAGCAGGTCCACGGGAGAAGGGCCGGACTTTGTACTCTCATCAACAGGTCCTCTTGGAAACCCACACGGGGTGACTATGGGTCAGCACTGACTCCAGGGCGGTGAGTTCAGTGAGAGCATTCCCCTGCTTACTTCTCATCACTGTTTGAGAGTGAATTCCCCTCTTGGGTCCCATCTTGGCAGGACACTAATGACACCTAGGGTGAGCTTGGGGACACGAAGGAAGAAGCTGTCAAGAAAAAGGCTCCAAATCTTGTTCTCTCTGTCTACTTCTTGAAGCACCAGTGCCCTTCCCTAAAGATCCTTGGAGGACTAAAAGCTGTTGTGGAAATGGAGCAGTAGAGTAGTTCCCATTTCCCATAAGATCCGAATGTCAAACATCATCATTTGGGAGAAGTAAGGTAAAGGCGTTTCTAGTGATCCTTTTATACCATACCTATATCCGCCCACATGGCCATGCCATAGCCTGCATTCTTTCTACTTATGAGAAAATGCTTTATGAAAACATAATATGACTTACTGGAGGAAATGTGAAGTTACAATCACAAGGGCAGACGTAGAGGTGTTGGTGTCATGGCTGAGGCCACAGAGGGGCAACACTAGGCCTTGGACTTAAGCACTCCTGACACTTACATCTGAACAAAGCCACTGGTCACACTCCCCACCTTCCCCCCTTACGTTGACTCTGATCAACGTGTGTCCGAAGGAGGACAGTGCACAGTGAGCTCCATCACCTGTGCTGATCCTCAGCACTTCTCAGCCTCTTCGCTTAGCGTTATATTGTTTCCTATATTTGCTTAGGGTGTCCACTATAATATTCTTCAGGACAGTACCACTTCTGATTTCTCTGTCACTGCCCAGTGCAAGAACTAAAAACATAAAGGAAATATGACCTAGAGGACAAACCAAATACCCACTACAATTGTGTTCAATGAATAGCACCATGACCAGGAGTTGGTTACATGCTGGCAGGTTGGGTGGGTGAAGACAAGAATCTACACAATTCCAATAAATTGCAAACTATAAGCAGAACAGACCCTGTGTCACCCAGGAGGAGTCCCCTGAGAGCCTCAGCTTGCCCACAGAATGTGCTTCTCTTCTCCATCCTTCCTGGTTGTTTCTGCCCGGATGAGGAGCTCTTGAGCATTACCAGCCCAGTTACCCCTGTATGTGTTGGAAACACATAGCCACTGGTCAAAGACTCAGCTGTCAGGCGGATGAGCAGCTGCTGCCTAGGAGATCAGACAGGAAGTGCTTGCTCCCCTGGCTGGGCCAGGTGGCTGGGAGCTCAGGCGGAATGCTCACTCAGCCCCACAGAAGCCTACTTTGTGCAAGTTACGTTCTCTTTCCAGGCATTTCCTGGTCTGTAGGAAAATGTTACACTGCTTGGTCTGATTAATTTGGTGGTCATTTATGGGTGATACCTCAGGAGTCTTGGTGGCATAGTGGACTATGCACTGAACTGCTAACCACACTGTCAGTGGTTCAAATCCGCTAGCAGCTCTGTAGGAGAAAGATGAGACTGTCTACTCCTGTAAAGATAGGTAAATAAATAGAGATAGCAATTGGATTAAACGTTTCCTGGGGTTATGGGAGGGGAAGCTGGGGGAAATGGGGAGCTAAGAACAATGAGTAAAAGAAAGAAGAAAATGTCCTAAAGTGGATTGTGGTGATGATTGTACCACTCTTCTTAATATGATTGAACTATTGAATTATATGTGATTTATATGCCAATAAGACTGTTAAAAAAAAAAGAACTGTATTCTAGGTCTTTTTTCATAGCTTTTTGCACTTTTAAAAGGTATTGTCTATTAATATATTATTAGGTACTTATTAAAGTATACCATTCCTAATTAAACAAACAAACAAACAAACCAGGTCTCAGAAAGCTAAAGGGGCAGTTCTAGTCTGTCTTAACATCTGAATGGCAATGAGTTTTTTAGCATGCCCTGTGCTAATGCAAAGCGTGGAGGATCGCGTCCCCCCAGAGTGACCTTAGAGAAAAGTCCCGGTGATCGACTGCTATCAAGACCAGCCACTAAAACCCAGTGGAGCACAGTGTACTCTGACAAGTCGAGGCCCTGCAATGTGCGGCATGGAGGCCCTCCTCAGAGGTACAGCTCTTCTGGGTACCATTCCCAATAGATGCCACTGCCCTTTCCTAATCGGTCTTTTGATCTGAGACAACCAGCAGTATCATCAAACTCTTTGTAAAGGCTTCTTTAAAGTACAACTTTGGTTATTCCAGGAAGCCCTGACGACACTGTCAGGTAAGCATTGGACTACTGACTGAAAAGTCAGAAACTCGAACCCATCAATGGCCTTGGAGGAGGAAGAGGAGGCTATTTGCTCCTTTAAAAGTGTACAGCGTTGGAAACTCCATCAAGCCTACAGGGCGATGGCAAGTTGGAAGTCACATAATGGCAGTGGAGTTCTGAGCAGAGCAGGTGTGGTTACCCATCGGGTGACTTTGAGGTAATGGATTCTTCTTGAGATAAATGAAAATAATGTCTTCTTAGATTATAAAAACAGTCCTGGAAGGGGGAAAAAGATGATTAGAAACTAAGTAGTTTCGGTAGTTTGGGAAAACAATGGGAGGAATTGTTTGGTTAAAATGTAAATATCAAGTTGCCTACAAATCCCTTCACCCAGCCTTGCTGAATACACAGACTTGCCAAGGTGAATTCTGTTCCCCTTTAAAATCGGGGTCTGAGCAACGGCCAGAAGCAAGCTCCAGGAACCCCTGAGAAATGCACCAAGTATCTTGTTTATCAACCAAAGCTGCTGCCCAAGCCAGATGGAGCCTTAGTTACTGTAACTTCAGAAGCTGTTTTCTTTTCTTTGTAGTTTTGTAGACTAAACTTTTTTTAAAAATTATTTTTTATTGTGCCACTTTCAGGATCTTGACTTTCCCAAACTTACCTACTAGGTGGGAAGTTAGGTTCTGATAAACCGAAAACCAAATCCACTGCTATCAAGTTGAATCCAGCTCATAGTGACCCTATAGAACAGAGTAGAACTGTCCTCTTTAGATTTCTGGGATTATACATCTTTAGAGGAACAGACATTGTCTTTCTCCCTTGGTGAAGCTGGTAGCTTCGAACTGCCAACCTTGAGGAAAGCAGCCCAACACCTAACCCACTCCATCACCAGGGTTCCTTTAGGCTCTGATGGTAGTATAAGGAATTGACAATAGTAGTTTTCCAGATACTTCAAATAGGACCATGAAGAAAATGACCAAGTTCTCAGTGGAAAAAAAAATCCTAATATACCATAAGGAGTCTGGGTGTTGCAAGTGGTTTGCAATCAGCTGTTAATCTAAATGTTGACATTCTAATCCACACAACCACACCACAGACAAAGGTCCTGGTGCTCTCCTTCCATAAAGAGTACAGTCAAGAAAACCCTGTGGAATACTTCTGCTCGCTAACACACAGAGGTCACCTTGATTCCACACTCTCTACTATACAGAGACCACCTAGCCGGCGGATTCCATAGCAGCTGACGGAAACAACACTATACAGCAGCAAGTTCCTTGGGGTTTCATCTCTGGATATATTTGTTCTGTCAAGTTCTTGCTACTCCTGGATGCTCTAACCCCAAAATCATACCACTGCCTTCTAGTTGATTCTGATTCAGGCACCCACAGGACTGCTCCAGATGGTTTCCTAGGTTGTAGATCTAGGGGAGCAGACACCTCAGCTTGCTGCCCTAAAGTGACTGGGAGTGTGTGAACCGCAGACCATGTAATTAGCAGCCCAGTGCATAAGACCCTTTGCTCCAGAGGCTCTTGGATGCTCTAATCATTCCTGACACAGATTAAGCACTCAATCAATATCAGCTATTTTTCTATTAATCTTTGTACTACAATTGTAATTGTAGAAGAAGACTTAGTTTTCCAGTTGCGATGAAGAAGATTTATTGAAATCCTTTGTCATCCTGGGGAAATGAACCTTATCCATCTTTTAAACTGCACAGTGCCTGGTACTGAGGAGGCACTGACTAACCTGAAGATGTGGAGGGAATTTTCTTCCCATGAAATGGCCAATGATGCTATATCTTTGAGTAATGTACATCTGGAGATGCAGGTCCTGTCCTCAGTTATGTGAGGAACTTTGTACATCTCAGTTAACTTTTCATAATGATAGTTTCCCTATCTGTAAATTGAGATTAATAAAACCCAGCACATAGGGTTATAGTGAAAAATAAATCAAATGATGCCTATAAAGCATGGTAAATGTTCAAGAAATGTCCATGCCCTTCCCTTTTATTCTATCTGATTATTATTTCACATCCTCACTTTGACTTGCCCCTTCATGGGAAATTAAGCTTTGGTAACTGGAACGTTTCCTGTTAGAGCTATAAAATTCCAGATGCTTCAAATGACTCTGGCTTATCTACAGCACACAGATTAATGAGGCATTGCATGACTCAGAGATAAGTTTCTCTTCTATGCTACAGCCAAGAAACCCAGCTTTCCAGATTTTAGGATTTTAGTACACATCATGTTTACACAGTGTTGTATATTTTAGTGTAGGCAGTATTTAAATTTTTCTTAACATAGGAAAGCAAGATTCTAGCCAATTCAAACTTCCACAGTATGATTTATGATTTATGCACCCACATTTCTTCTTATAAAACAGCAGATATGCTATTAAAAGAAATAAATCTTGTTCTCAGGAACTTTATAGACATTTGTAGATTTCAGATAATTTAATTGAAATATAGTAGAGGATTAAAATCTAGCTGCTCTAACTCCTCCCTTTTCAGTCTGAGGGAGAGATAGTGTCCATTTCCTAGGGCTACCATGACAAAAGACCTTAAGTGGGAAATGAAAGAACAAGAACTATTTTCTGACAATTCTGGAGACTTCAAATCCAAATCAAGGTATTGTCCACGTTGATTCCTTTTTTGAGGAAATCCCTGCCATTTAGATGCAGCTACCCCTGTGATCCTGTGTCGTCTCTTTTCCCTCTGCGTGTCTGACCCTTCCATATCTGTCCTGCCCTCTCAGAAGACATCATGCAGAAGGAATTAGCTGGAGCACCTGACCCTACTGAGGATGACCTAAACTATCTTCTAAGGCCCTATTTCTCTAAGCAAGGTCAAGTTCACAGGCACAAGCACGAGGACATCAGCGTATCATTTTGGGTGAAGTATAGTAGATATCCTCCACCTGACATTGTCATGCTGCCCTCTAACGTGCCAGGATAACTCATTCTAAAGAAGTTTCCTTCATGGCCAAACTTTAGCTGAAAAGCCTCACAAGTGGTTTCTGGTGACTCCTCGTTATGTTTTATGATTTCCTCTTGATTCGCTCATTCAATAGACCGACCACTATGGCAGCAATGACTCGACTGATTTTCTTTTCATCATCCAGAATCAAACTTGATGGGTTGGAAGATAACCAGTGAATTGTTTGGAGGGTGTTGGCAGACAGGTGAGGGGATTTGTGCTCCATGATCTTCCATTTTTCAGTGTTTTCTCCAGAAAGCAAACTAAGGAAATGTCTGAATGGAGACAAAAGCTGCTAAAATGGTGGACATATTTGGGACCTCTAACAGGAGAAATGGAGTCCCTGAGTAGTGTAAACGGTAAATGCATTTGGCTGATAACTGGAAGGTTGGACGTTCCAACCTACTCAGAGATATATTGTAGAGAGGAAGATCCTGATGATCTAATTAAAAAGACACACCAGCCATTGAAATCCCCGTCACGCACAGTTCTACTCTGACACCCATGGGCTTGCCTTAAGTGTGCGTCGACTGGGTGGCAGCCGGTGTTACTGGCTAACAGTAGAGAAAGGAAAGGAATTTGTCTTCTGAGTGTGTTCTGCAGTGACATGCCTTTTGTCCATATGTTTATATATGTCTTAGCCTTCTATTTGACAGTTCATTTTAAAGGATACAGTGCATTTTGTTTGATTCTTTTATTTCCTTCAAAAGAACTATCCTTAAACTTAAACAGTATGTGGTGATTCTCAGCTCTCTCAATAAAAGTAACCCCCCTGAAATTCTTTCTTTAGTCAGGTTTGAAAAAAATATATCAGGATTGTCCCAAAAGGTCGGCGCAGGGCTATTTCACAGCTGGGGTGGAAAGCTGACATAGTTTCAGCTGCCACACACTACATATTAGCGTTGGATTTTTTGGGGGGTAACATACACGATACTGTAGAAAGATAAGAGTTCTCAGAGACTACATGTTGAGTTTTATGTGTTAAGCTAAATTATTGTTTTCACTGTGAACACAGTGTGAAAAATGAAAGTCTAACGTGACTTCTTTTAGGAAGCACTCACATATGTCTCAGGGTCATTAGTCTGGGGGTTATCAAATGCCTGTCCTTAATGGTCTCTAGCAGGCATGAATGCTAAACTAATGGTGCCTGAGGCACATGAGGTAATAATATTCACAGTGGACTAGGAGAATAATGCTCAGTGAGCAGCTTGATACATAAAGTTTAACTAGTCAGAGAACAAACTTTTCAAGCTCTAAACATCTTAATCATTTTCTGGCTACCTGTAATAACCGCTTTCCAAGAAATTTCACTTCAAGGGAGACTGTGTAGGTCATGACAAAGGGAGAATTCCCAGATCTTACTTTTCACACTTTGAGCAATAATTCTCTGTGTCTTTGCCATCACCTCCACACTCTCATTGTCTTGTGTCCTCTGGAGGCTCAATCCTTTGGGGCTATTTTGTTATCCAGTTAAGCCATTGCTCATTCATTCATTTACTCTTCTATTCACTTTGCAAAGATTTACTATCTACTCAGAGACAGTTCCTTGGTCCCTAACTTCATGTACATCTTGAGACATGATATGATGCTGGTTCTGTAAATCACTGGTCCTGATGGTCACTCTGCTGCCCCTTCTTTTCGCGAAACCAGATCTGAGTTTGTTACATAGTCTTCAATGGTCGAATAGAGAACAGAGGACTTTGTATTGCTGCTTCAGCCTGAAATACCTCACATTGTAGGACCGGGTTCCCTTGGCTCATAACTTCCGAGCCTTGGTGCCAAGCACCAAGCAGAAGACACGAGAAGTTGAAACAGCTTTTCTTTTCCAACCCAGTGCCCAAGCATCCCATGGTCTCTAATCTCTGAGCTGCAGGCTTATGACCTGGGAGGCTCACCTAAGACTCAAGTTTAATTAGACGAGACTACTTCTTGTACATGACCAGCCCTCATCTTCCCACTCTGCTGCAACCTTTTGCCAGCCATCACACACCATTCCACAGCAGCCCTGGCTTCTCTCTCTCTCCTGGGAAACATGGCCCTGGTGTACAAACTGGATTCCAAAGACCAGAGCAATAACAGCGTCAGTGGGCTCCTCTCCCAGGAATGGTGTGCCCACACTCACATCTTGGCTGACCCCAACCCACGCAGTTTCAACCCCAATGCCTCCATTCCTCAGAGAGATTTGTCCTCACATGGAGCCACATAGTGTTGATGTGCATGTCTGCTGCATATCAGCACATGAGCACCTTCCACAGCAACGTGGAGGCTTCATGTGTAGGTGTGTCTCACCACTGAACCCAGTCGAGGGTAGACGGGGCCCTTATTTATTTAACAGTGGATCCCTTGCCTGTCAATGCCTACTTAGGGCCAATGATCTCCCTTCTTGCTTATTTATTTTTATTGTTGTTGAAAATATGCATGGCAGCAAACCATACACCAAGTCATTTTATTTCAACATGTGTAATTTGTACTGGTGTTTCAGTGGCTAAGCCCTTGGTGGCTAATCACTCCTTGGTTGAACGGCATAGCAGTCTGCTGCCCTAAGATTTGAAGACAGTTCTTAGTGCAGTTCTACCCAGGTGTATATGGTCCATCTAGGTGCTAATGGATTGGATGACAAGGGGAAATATTTATATTCTGAAAGTTCTGTCTCCCTCGTGTTCCAAAATTTCCCCTTTCCTATTGACATAAACTCACTACTTTTTTGACTTGCCCCCTACCTCTTTGAGTTGCTGTTTTCAATCTGATCTATATATAGTTCTTTAAAAGTTGCTGCTTATTTCAATTGGGAAAGAAAGAATTGGAAAAGCACTTCTATATGTTTTTATGACCAAATCTACAGGCTGGCTGCATCTGCACACACCGACTTTGCCTTCTCTCATTTCACTGTGAACGCAAGCTCATGGGTTCCTCTGTGGTGCTGGGCTCACAGCTACTCCGGTCCCTCATTTCCCAATCCCCCTCTCTCTATGCAGTATCAATTTTTCTCTCCATAGTCATTATCATTTAATCTCATCAGAGTAAGTGTAAGCTGTACCACTGTACTTGTCTGATTAAAAAAAACAACTCTTTTCAATTACAGCTCAATTTTTCTATTCCACTTATATCGAAATTGCTCTAGTGAATATCTATCCCTTGTCTATACTACTCTTCTCCTCATTCTCTCCTGAGCCACCTCTATTCAGGTGGTTACCTCACCACTCCTCCAAGCCTATCTCATAAGGTCACCAGTGACCTCCATGCTGCCAAGTCTCATGGTCACTTTTCAGTCCTCCTAGTTACAACGTTTACTTAGGTGATCAGTCTATTTCTGGAGACAATTTGTTTGTCTGACTTCCAGAGCATTATTTTCTCATTGATTCACCTTCCTCGGTGGAGGGAACTTTTCTCTAGATTCTTGCTGAAGCATCTCTATTTCTTCTTCAAACCTTGGCGACAGCCTGGCCTCCGTCTTCAGGATAGCTCTGCCTACACTCACACCTTCTTTGATCCTTAAATATAATTCACAAGTTGATGCACCTTAAATTTAAATCTGAAGCTCACACCTTTTCTGAGTTCTGAAATTATATTCCCAAATGCTTACTCAGTATCTTCACAGAAATTTCTAATACGCACCTTGAATCATATGTCTCCCAAACTAATCTCTTCCTCTTGTGATCCACAAACTCATTCTTCCTTAGGTTGCTCCATCTCCATATCTTATACTTTCATCTTTCTAATTGTTCTGTCCAAAACCACCATTGAGTTGTCTCCCACATCACAATTCTGTTTTCTCTCTTTGAAGTGTATCAAGAATATGATTAGTGTTTACTTTTGTTATTGACTTAAAGTTGTATGAATCCACTTTTATAAAAGGGCAAGATAAGATTTACACACAGAAAGAGACCTTCCTTAACAGCTCCCATGGTTGGGATGGGTGGAGAGGAAAAATTATTAACTAGAAATAGACTTGTATTCTTTTCGGTGAAGGGAAAAAATACAGTAAGGGGTGAAAAGTCAACATAAAATAAGGGGTCAATCAGCACAGTATCGCTAAGAACAAGAAAGATAGGGAGAGGGGCACTGGAGTTACAGATAACAAACACTGACTGTCATTGAATTGCTGTCAACGCATAGCAACCCACTAGGCCAGGACAGAGCTACCTGTGTGGGTTTTCAAGACTGAAACTAGAAAGCTTATCTTTCTCCCAACAGTTTCAAACTTCTGACCTTTTGGTCCACAGCCCAACATGTAACCAATATGCCACGAAGGCTCCCTACAGATAACAAAGATAATTACTAATATATATGCCTGTATTATTAGCAGTAACAAACATTAATTTACACAGGTAGACAGGCAAGATGAATAGGTATAGGGAATCAAACGGGTCTACACCAGGATCATATATAGTTTGGCAGGGACTAGTTTTATATAAGTATTTGCATGGAATGTAAATACACCCACATATACATTAGAGAGAAGTAATGTAGCCTTCTTAGCCACAACCAAACACTTTGACGGGATGAGCTACTGAGCCAGGGGACTGTGAACCCTAGTCCTGGGGAACTTCATGGTCAATTGACATAACATAGTCCACAAAGACCATGTTCAGTTTCCTAATGTGGTGAGTCTCGAGTGGAATATTAAAAGTATATAAATAGCCATCTAAGGCACAGCTATTTGTCTCTCCCTATCTGGAGCAAAGAGTGACGAAAATCAGGACTCAAGGAAACTATTTCTCCAAAGACAAATGGACCACGGAAATCTCTGCTTCCACAATCCTGACACCCGAAGAGGGAGATGGTGCCCAGCTACCACTCCTGGCTCTTCTGAAAGGGATCATCTTAGCAGGACTTGAATAGAGTGGGCAAAGATGGGACAGCACATAAAAGACCAGGCTGACCAGGCTGACAGAGATTGCTGGAACCTCTGTGATGAAGGTGTCCAATCACCCTTTAAGTCTGGGACTGAACTCACCTCATGGCTCAACTTTCAAACAGAAAACTCTCCTACGGGGTGTACAATAATACCAGAGAGCTATGCATGCCTGAGATCAATCAAACATACAAGGTAGAAAGGGTAGAAGTTGCCAAAGAAGAAAGCTCAATGGCAGCAATGGTTTGGAAAGAAGTGTGAATGGAAATGGCGGAAGGAGGAAGAGAGCTGGTGCATTGTAGGGACTATAGTCAATGTCCTGAAACAAAATGTGTATGGTGTTTCAATGGGAAATGAATTTGATCGATAAACTTTTACTTAAATTACAATACAAATGTTTAAAAGAGACAGAATCTAATGGTTCTTGTCAACTCCATCACTGCCTGCTCTAAGTCACTACTCTCTTATCACTTCAACCACTATTGTTTCTTACTGTGTGGTCTGGGAACCAACTACATGAGCTTACCTAAGTGTTTGTTAGGATGTCTGCTCAGACCTCAGATAAAAATAATCAGAATGGCATTTTCTTTTGATCTCTAGGTGATTCATTTGTACATACTGTTTGAGAAGCCGTGGCCCAGACTACTGCAAGAGCCCACTAACTGCCTTGCACCTGTGCTCCTCTTTCATTTTTTACAAAGCTGTCAGAGGGGTCTTCATAAAACAGAAGTCATAGAATGTTACACCCAAGGTCCAAATCCTTAACTGGCCCTCCATCTCACACATGGCAAGAGCTCAGGTCTCTCTAAACTTTATTTTGGTCCATGTTCCCCTCAGCCTCCACTGACTTCACACCTGATGGCTCTCCCTCTCAATCACTCCAGTGACATTGGCCTCTGTGCTGTCGTACCCACACCACAGGGCCTTTGCACTTGCTGACTGAAGCTAGTTTCCCAAGACATGGGGATATGTTCCTTCGAGATATTCAGACTTCTGCTTCAATGCCGACTCATCCTGAAATGCCTCTGTGCCATCCAAAATAGAAGTGGATCCCTCTTCACATGGATAAGTTGCACACAGCTCATTCACTACAGGGTTAACTGCTGTTAGAATATTCTCTGGCACATATTAAGTGCTCCTTATTTAACTGTTTATTAAATGAATGTATCCCCAATGTCTTATTGGGTACTGCGTTCCCATTGTAAGATTAATACCATGTAGTAAATGTTTTGAGATTCTTACAATGTTTTCAGAAGGCTGTGGCTTGAGAGAAGGTTTTAGAAAGTAAAGATTTCTTTGGAGCATACTGTGTATCATTTGGCACATTTTCAGTGCATTTTTTCCCCAGTGGCCTAAGCCCTTAAGTCAGGGAATGGAGAGCCAAATGCTGATGTGGGAGAGGTGGGATGGCTGAAACATAAGCCATGTAACACTGGCTTCCCCTGGCTGAAGGGTTTACTATTAGAATGTGGTTAAAACCCTGGCATGAATCCAGGGCATTTTTCTCTAGCACATCCCTCATCTACTGGCTAGCTTTCCTTTCATTTCATGCTTGGTGGCAGGGTTTGCAAGCAGTGCCTCCAGCTGAGTTATTTTAATCAACAGTGAAGGTGAACAGTCTGAGAAAACTCACACTGGCCGTGAGGAAGGCAGCTAACAGCATCTGGCGACTGCATGGATGGGACAATGGGCTGGGACTGCCAAGGACACTAAATGACCCCCAAGCTTTATGCATCCACTATGCCAGGACATAAATGGTTGCCTCCAATCCACTCCAGAATCAATGCCAAATATGTCTTTTAAAATCTTAACAAAGACTTACACCCTAAACGCATCACAGATTCAGTGCTTACTAAACCAGAAGATTAGATGCCCAGGAATCTGATAGATTAGATAGCAAGTCAGAGATATTTGGCAGACCTGCCTATATCTAAGCTGACTGCCTTTTTATATTATTTTATTTTACTCACAATTATGGAGTTTATTAAGCATGCTAACAGGTTACAAATGTTTAAGATACAATTATTTGGGCAAGACATCTTCTCAGCTATGCCCACAGACAAGCCTCTCTCTGGTCCTTGGCCTCTCAGCCACTCATCCCCTTGGCCTCTGTCCTGCTTGGGGAAGATTATGAAGTTCATAGAATTGCCAATAAATGCCCACAGGGAACACCACTCCCACATAAGCCTCAGCCTGAAGGCGTTCAACTTTAGCTCCCCCAGTGAAGTTCTTGGAGTCTTCACACTCTACACACAGCAGGTTGACTCCTGCCAGAAGGCACTCAGCTTTACTGCCTCTGTGGGCTGGGAAGTCTACCACTCTGTCTAATGCTCTGGCTCTTGGCTCCTCTGCTGTTGGTCCCTGCCATTTCCTCTTTTCCTCCTTTGGAGTCACAGCTGTCTCCTGTATCAAGGAGGTTCACTGCATTGCAATCTAGGGGTCCAATCTACTTGTTCTTCTCTCTCTTTCTCTCTTTAAATCATTTTATTGGGGGCTCATACAGCTCTTCTCATCATCCATCCATCCATCCATCCATCCATCCATCCATCCATCCATCTATCCATCCATTCATTGTGTCAAGCATATTTATACATTTGTTGCCATCATCATTTTCAAAACATTCTCTTTCTGCTTGAGCCCTTGGTATCAGCTCCTCATTTATTCCCCCTTTCTTCCCTCCCCCACCCCCACTCTCCCTAACCCTCCCTTCCTTATGAGCCCTTGATAACTTAAATTGTTATAATTTTTCCATGTCTTACACTAACGGAGTTAGTGTCTACTTGTGGCAACTGGTGTATTTTTTGTCATGTCAGAGTCTAAGAAACTCACCCATTACTGAGAGCTTGAGGAAGGTGCACAGAAGTGATAAATCTCTGCTTGTTTCAATAGTTAAAGGCTGTTTGTATTCTTTAGTAAAAGAGTTGGCTCTCTACCCGAACTCACCAACTAAGAGGCTGTGAGTTGCCCCATTCATACTCATCACTGTAGGTGTGAGCAGTGCTTTACACAATAGGCCTTCAATGGATATTTTTTCAGAATAGAGTACCAGCCCTTTCTTCTGAGGCATCCCTGTGTGAACTCAAACTTTTCAGTTAGCAGCAAGTAAATTAACCATTTGCTCCATAGAGGAACTTCACCCCCCACACTTCTAGTACTCGAAAAGCACAAAAGTTCTAGGATTGGAAATGACCTTAGGGAAATAAACTATTTCAAGAAAGTTAAGCAACCTGCCACATTGGCTTTCTGATTGAGTACCACATTTTTCCAATGAGCCGAATATGGAGCAACTCGCTTTGAGTTAGTGCTCCCAGTGGCATCACCTGGGGAGATTCTTTCTGGTCACAGTGAATTTTTACATGAAAGCAGTTTCGCTCAAAATTCATTTTTTATGTTGACCAATTTAAGAGAACAATGTACAGCTGTGAAATTTTGTTTCCTGTTTGGAAAAAATGCCACAGAAACTGTTGTGATGTTGAACACAGCTCACAAGGACAGCGTTATGGGGAAAACACCAGTGTATGAGTGGTTTTCTCATTTCAAAAAAAGGTGAAATGTCGATAGATGATAAACCTTGTTCTGGATGCCCGTCAACTTCCCGAACTGACAAAAACGTTGACTCATAATCCATTTGGAGTTTGTTCCACCAGCTCATACTGTTCATCAAGCCTTCTCGTTAGAGGTTCTGAAAAGATTGCATAACCACGTGCAACAAAAAAGGCCTGATTTGTGGCAGACAGAGGACTGGTTTTGCCACCATGACAATGTACCTGCTTATGCAGCCATCTCAGTGCGCCACTTTGTGGCCCAAACCAGCACGTTTCTTTTGCCCCATGCACCTTACTCAGCTGACCTCTCTCCATGCAACTTTGTTTTGTGTCTGTGACTGAAGAGGGACATGAAAGGACAGCGATTTGATGACATAGAAGAGGTGAAGAACAAAAGGAGAAAGGTGCTGTCAGCCATCCAAACAGATGAGTTTGAAAAATGTTTCCAAGAATGGAATAGCAGACTTGACAGATGTATTAAGTGTAATGGAGAGTACTTTGAAGGTGATAATGTTGTTTTGCAATAAATAAATAAATAAATGCATCACTTTGAAAAAATAATCCATTGGGGGGGGGTACCCCTTTGTATGATGATGCCAAAATTACATAGGAACCGTTGAGGGACTTAACATCTTCAGCACCTACCACCTTCCTTCATTCTCCACTGCCAGCCCCATGCATCCAGAGCCCTGTCAGGGCTCTTGTCCAGAGCCCATCTTGGTCCTCTCATCCTGGAACTTGCCTGAGTGCAAAGAACAATGTTCAAGTCCTGTCTTTCCTAACCTATCCTGGGAAAAATACTGAATCTGTCTATTTCCTCCTCTTCCAACTGGGGCTAATGGCACTCACCTTGTCGGGTTGCTGGGAGGAGCCCAGCACTGGAGTGGGAGCGCCTTAGATACCTCTCCTTCACCAAGCCTCACTTCTTCATTGACTTGCTTTCAGCTAGGAAGGTCTTTGATAAAAGAAACTACAGCCTGTTTGACCTTGAGGAAGGTGCACAGAAGTGATAAAACTCTGCTTGTTTCAATAGTTAAAGGCTGTTTGTATTCTTTAGTAAAAGAGTTGGCTCTCTACCCTAACTCACCAACTAAGAGGCTGTGAGTTGCCCCATTCATACTCATCACTGTGGACTGTCTAAGAGAGGCCAAGGATGAGGCATTGTTGGTCAAGCCCCTCCTTCTCATCCCCAAATCTCTTGCTGTCCATGTTGGCAAACTGCCTCAATTCACCTCTCTTCCTTTCTTCACTGTCAATTCATTACCTGCATCGGTCACAGAAAAAGTTATGTGAGATTATTGGAGAAGTTGATTGAAATTTATTTAAGTTATTATTTTTAAATCAGGATAACATTTCAACGAAACCTCTGCCATTGAGTCCAATCAACTCATAGCAAACACAGTCAAGATTGTTCCAGAACTTCCAAAATCCTTATTCCCTAACTATGGATATTGCCATGGAAAAAATGTATTTGCATAATAACAAGTTATCCTACAATATAGCTTTTAATCTTACCCAGGGAGTTCCTTTTCCCAAGGCTGATTTGATTCTTCAAAAAGCATGATGCCTTTCCATGATGCTCACCTTCCCTACACAATTGCATAAGCAAATATGGTGAAGAAAGCTGACAGTGCCCGGCTATC
>NW_022103955.1:3651147-3676854 GCF_000313985.2 Echinops telfairi
TCGCCACTCACACCACTGGTCCTGTAGGGCTCATCTGCCCTGGATTCCCTGTATTTTCAATGAATTAATTGATTAATGAATGCTTAACCCGTACTTGTACTTTTCATTGTGCCAGAAAGTGTTGTAAGCATTCTTATGTATGTCTCCTTGTTGCCTTTGCACAAGTGCTTCACAAGGCTCTGGCAAGAAAGAGGCATTGAGGCAGAGAGAATTAAAATAACACATTTGTGTAAATGTAAATATAAACTTTCTGGCCTCTGTCCCTGTCTTCACTGGCCCTGTATCCATTTGGGTCTTTGACTAGGCGGACCTAATGCTTCCCCATCTTGTGACCATTGCCAGTATTTATGCCATCCTCCTGTGCAGGACATCCTTGCCCATCTCACCCCATGGTCTCCTGTGCCAATCCGCTAGCACCCTCAAGATGTTCAAGCACTGGAGAAGTCTTGAGGGAGCAAGAGAGACAGGGAAGATATCTTTAAGGTTGAGGTCTTTAAAGGCAATCTAGAAGTCAGCCTCACCAGACTACTTTGCTGACAGAGGACAGCCAAGTGGACATGACCTGTCACTGCAGGACAGAAGTGAGGAGGAAGAGAGAGCGTAGTAAGAAATGGACAAGCGTCAGAATTCAGGGATCCTCCAGGCATGATGAAGAGTTTCTATTTTGTTATCATTGTAATGAGGTCTCAGTAAGAGAGCGGTGGGCTAGATTTTACTTGGAATCCCTTCCTAGAGTTTGAAGAGGATACTAGAAATATTCCAAAGTCAAGTGAGAGGTACCTCTGTTCTCTCCTCCGATGAGGGGGAGTCCTGCAGCTAGAGCTACTTCATGGATTGCTAGGAGGACCCTTCCTCACTCACGTCTGAGAATCTGATGCTCTGCAGTCAAGATCTTCTGCCCACCCCCCAATGAGGAAGGAGGAGGGACTTGAGTGCAGGTGGGGCAGAATTCAGTCTAGTGCATAGTCCTGTGGAATCTGAGTAGAGACATGGGGACAATGACCGTTAGCACCACCAATAGGCCACCATAAAAATGAGTGAACATGATGGTTAAGGAAAAATGCCCGTTCATTTAACTTCTTGCCTATTATAACAAAATAATAAACATACTAAGGTATAGCCCCCAGATTTATCATTATAACAGAGAAAAACAATACATCTAGTGGCAGGCCAAGCATGTTTTTTCAGTGTTGAAAGACAAAAGAAGGGTCAAAGTTTGAAATCATCAATAATGCATGTTATGGATTGAATTGTGTCTCCAAAGTATGTTTTATAAATCCTAACCTCTATACCAATCATTAAGATCCCATTACCAAATGGATTTTCTTTTGCTGTATTAATGAAGGTTATATTAAAAATATATATCCTTAGTGAATTTATATTGTGATAAAAGGGAACATACTAAGCATGCAGGCAAATAGAGATGTAGCATTTAGATGCTACGCCAATTGAAGATTACCAAGGAACCAAGCGACAGAAGCTAAAAAGGAAATAGACCTTCTATAGAGCCAGCACACTGAGAGAAAGACTTCCCCTAGAATTAGCACACCAAATTTGGACTTCTAACTTCCTAGCTTGCGAGAAAATCAATCTATTTGTTGATGTCATTCACTTGTAGTATTTCTATTATAGCAGCACTGGATAACCAAGACCATCATTATGAAGATTTAAAATTTTCAACCATGGACATGTATAATCATTATTATTATATATATTGTTATACATAGAGAAGTTTTATCCATAATATTCATCTATTACATATAGATGGTAGTTATGTATTTATACATATATAGTATACAGAAATGGGTCCAAAATTATTGTTGCTAGTGGCCAAGTTCATGGGTTTCTTCCAAGCAAATCTGCACTCAGTGTTGGCTGCAGACAAGTTATCTCAGGGATAAACTTGCCTTCGCCACATAAAGTTACTGCAATGATTAGATTTTATGCCAACTTAATGGTACTTGTGTGAATGTAAGGGTGAAGTCCAACCTCTTAATCAGGTCATGGCCTGATGATGCCTCTAGGGAGGAAAGCCATTTTAGACACTAAAAATTTCCTCTTTCTTGCCCCTTTTTACTTCCTGCTTGCCTGGGTTGTGTGCCTGGCTCTGGGGTTGACAGCCTATGTGAATGGGTGGCCCTGATAGCTGTGCCATCCTGCCACGTTCCTGCGAACCTATGATTCTACACCCAATGGCCTGTGCCCGCCCCTTCCTGTTTCACCTTTCTGCTGAACCCACTGGCACTGTGTGTGTCTGAAGAGGGTTCCAGCCAGCATTGATCCATGGGCTTGAGCTCCACTGGGTTGAGCTGCTCTCTTCATATAAAACTCTTTCTTGATATAAAGTTTCTTCTTATACATATGAGTGTCACTTGTTTGGTTTCTGTAGAGAACCCAGTCTAACACAGGTGCCATAAAAAAAAAAGTCTTGCATGAAGATTGGCTACCTCAAATCTTTCTATCAGTCTTTTTATTTTAATTGTTTTATTAGGGGCTCATATAACTCTTATCACAATGCATACATACATCAATTGTGTAAAGCACATTTGTACATTCATTGCCCTCATCATTCTCAAAACATTTGCTCTCCACTTAAGCCCCTGGCATCAGGTCCTCATTTTTCCCCTCCTTCCCCCTCCCCCCTCCCTCATGAGCTCTTGATAATTTATAAATTATTATTTTGTCATATCTTGCCCTGTCCGATGTCTCCCTTCACCCACTTTTCTGTTGTCTGTCCCCCAGGGAGGAGGTCACATGTAGATCTTTTTAATCGGTTCCCCTTTCCAACCCACCCTCCCTCTACCCTCCCAGTATCGCCATTCACACCACTGGTCCTGACCGGGATCATCCGCCCTGGATTCCCTGTGTTTCCAGTTCCTATCTGTACCAGTGTACATCCTCTGGTCTAGCCAGACTTGCAAGGTAGAATTGGGATCATGATAGTGGGGGCTGGGTGGAGGGTGGTGGAGGAAGCATTTAGGAACTAGAGGAAAGTTGTATTTTTCTTCGTTGCTACATTGCACCCTGAATGACTCGTCTCCTCCCCGAAACCCTTCTGTAAGGGGATGTCCAGTGGCCTAAAAATGGGCTTTGGGTCTCCACTCTGCACCAACCCCCTCATTCACTATGGTAAGATTTTTTGTTCTGATGATGTGTTATACCTGATCCCTTCGAAACCTCATGATCACACAGGCTGGTTTGCTTCTTCCATGTGGGCTTTGTTGCTTCTAAGCTAGATGGCTGCTTGCTTACCTTCAAGCCTTTAAGACCCCAGATGCTATATCTTTTGATAGCCAGTCACCATCAGCTTTCTTCACCACATTTGCCTATTCACCTACTTTGTCTTCAGCTGTTGTGTCGGGAAGGTGGGAAACCTAGAATGCTAATTTAATAGAAGAAAATAGTCTTGCATTGAGGGAGTACTTGAGTGGAGGCCCAATGTCCTTCTGCTACCTTAATACTAAACCTATAAATAGATGCATATAGATCTATTTACCCATCCTCATATATAAATACATTTGTATATGTACATGCCTTTATCTAGACTTCTATAAATGCCCTTTGCCTCCCAGCTCTTTCCTCTATTTACTTTGACTTTTCTCCTGTCCCACTATCATGCTCAGTCCCCACCTTGGTTTCAGCAATTCCTCTTGGTTACATTATCCTTGATCATGCCCTACCAGGCCTCCCACACCCTCCTTACCACCGATTTGGATCACTTGTTGTTCCCTTGTCCCTGAGTCAGAGTACAAAGTTCAATCAAAGAAATGGCTTCCAAAGGGATCTTTTGGTGAAGTTAAAATCATAGTTGAGTGGTTAGCTCAGGAGATTATGGCAAGAGATATTTTTATGGTTATTATTAAATAAGGGATACTTTTGTACAAGGGACACAGAACAAGTCATAAGGGCTTAGTAAGAAGAAGTTTGAGGGAAGTGAAAGCTGAATTGGTGAGAGAAAGACCAGGATGCACCTGTTAATTCTTCAAAATAGCAAGGGCTGACTTATGAGAACCTCACTGAAATACTTTACCCCATGTGATAGGTTTATTGTGCCAACTAGGCTTCCATGGGAACATGTGGGTGGAATTTAATAAGATCATAACTTGATTGGAGGTCAATGAGATTAATGGATTTCTGAGGCCAGCCTCCTTCTCATTCTCCAGGGCGATTGGACCAGAGGTCTGGTGCCTGAGCTAGTCCTTTGCGTCACCCATGTGCCGTGCTATTGTGGGCTGAGCCAACCTGTGGATTGTGTCGCCTTGCTGCGCATGCATCACTTGAGCTTGAGGTTCCATCGAGACCTGCTTTGCCATTCTTCTTGAGACTCTATCGGGACCACTGCACTATGCTCTGCACTACCGGCCTCTGCTATGCCTCAACTTTTCATTCTCCTGCTGTTGAGGCCAGACTCCCCTCTCTGCTTCCTTGACCTTAGGCCAGTACCCTGAGTGAGTTGAAGTACCTTCAGTATATCAACTGTTCCAGGAACGTGAGTTGAACTGAGCCCTCTGGGCTACTGTGTGGACTAATTAGCTGTTCTTTTCCTTCTCGCTATATAACACCACCCTTCCCCTCCCACATGCACAGCTATGTATGTATGTGTGTGTGTGTGTGTGTGTGTGTGTGTGTATAACTGGTTTTGTTTCTCTAGAGAATCCTGCCTAACACACCCCGTAAGCACTAGAGATTCTGATATTACCTCTGTAGACATTTTCTCCTCCAAAATTCAAAGATCATTTTAAAAGAACATGGGTTGGGTCCATTGAGGGTGTTGATACTACCACTTTGATATGGTATAAATTGAAGAGCACAGAATTCTTGGGCCAAACACCACTTTCAGAATTATATAGACTTAGATGGGGCTATGTTGAAACCAATAGCTTCATCTTTTGATACTTTTGTTTAAAAAAGATTTCTATGATTTTGTAGCAATAATTTTTGACCTACTCTTGAATGCTCTAGACCTATGGCTATAGAGCACACACAGTGCCTTGTTTATAGAAAATGCTATTTCTCATGTGTGCTGTTGTTTGCTTTCATCAGGTTAGTTCTGATTCATGGTCAACCCATGAACAGCAGAACAAAATACTCCTTGGGCCTGTGTCATCTCAATAATTTATCGATTAGACCATTGTGATCATTAGAATTTTTACTGGTTGAAATTTGGAAATAGATTTGCTGGCCTTTCTTCTTAATCTACTTTAATCTGGAGGCTCAATCGGAACCACTTTTGTGTCATAGCAACATGCAGGCCTCCAATGATTGACAGGTAGTTTCTGACAAACCTGAGTCTCCCATATGGAAGGTGGGGTTCTACTTCATATTCTGAAATGAGTAGTTCTCAATGAATGACACTGCTTAGCTGAAGGTATCAGCAGCAGCAATGAGACGCAGGACAAGAACCCACTCTGGGAAACGTTGGCACGTCTGCTCCTTGAGCATGCCCACCCCACTTTGTGAGCGCTCCCAAATTGTAGGGCTGTAGTCTGCTCCGGAGAACTCCAGTTTCTCTCTGTTCTGTACTTAGACCAATGCTAGGCCCTTCTCCTAAAATCAGTTTGTTTGACGCTGGTGCTTGTGTGTTGCTCTGATGCTGGAAGCGCTGCCACTGGTAATTCAAATGCCAACAGGGTCTAACCAAGTGAACAGGTGTCAGCAGAGCTTCCAGGCTAAGAATAGACAACAAATTAAAAAAAAAATCAGTTACCCATTTGGTAGAAAGTCGCCACTGACACTGTATACATAGCTTTGTGACATTGTCAGATACCGAAGACCTCATGAATGAGAGCAGACTGTTGTTAGAGATAGTGCCAGGGGATCGGTGCCTTGGATAGGAGGGCACTTGAAACGTGAATGTGGGGACCTTGCTTTTTTGAAGTCAGCCATGGTGATGTGAATGGAGTAATGCCTGTAGGAGTGGAGCCTTGTTGATTGACTGATTAAATGTCACTCAAGGCAAGAAGAAAAAGTTGCAAAAATCTGCTAATAATTGGAACTTGAAATGTGTTAAGTATGAAACTAGGAAGATTGGAAGGTGAGGCAAAAAGGAAATGGAATGCATGAAGATCGATATCCTAGGCATTATAGCACTGGAATGGATTAGTATTGGCCATTCTAAATCAGAAAATCATATGATTTACCATGCTGGGAATAACACAATCAAGAAAAATGGCTTTGCATTCATTGTTGAAAGGGACGTTTCAAAATCAATCTTGATGTACAATGCTGTCTGTGATAAGATTATATCTGTCCACCTTTAGGGAATCTAATCAATACAACTATTATTCAAATTTATGCAACAAATGCCAAAGCATGTAATGAAGAATCGAAGAAGTAGAGCAACCTCTTCAGTTGGAAATTGATCTAACTTGCAAGCAAGATAGACTGATAATTATTGCAAAAGTTGGAAACACAGAAGGAGGAAGAGCAGCTGGAAGATATGGACTCGGTGAGAGAAACGGAGCTGGAGATCTCATGATCGAGTCTTTCAAGACCAGTCACTTGTTCATAGCAACCGTCTTTCTGCAACAACACACAGACTTCTCGAGATGAAATACACGGAAATCAAATTAACTATATCTGTGGGAAGGAACATTGGAGAAACACAATAACAACAGTTAAAACCAGGCCAGAAGTTGGCTGTGGAACAGACCACCACTTGTTTATATGTAAGTTCAAGTGAAGCTGAAGGAAATTAAAAGAAGTACATGAAAGCCCAAATATGATCTTGGGTCTATCCCACCTGAATTTCAAGACCCTCTTGAGAACAGACTTTCTGCCTTGAACACTAACGGCAGAAGAAAGGGTAGATGTAGCAGGAAAAGGATGTCAATCATGGAGAAGGCAAAAGGTCACTAAAAGAAAGAAAGAAAGAAAAAAAGAAAGGATCAAAGTGGATTTCAGAAGAGGCTCTGAAACTTGCTCTGAACTGTAGAGTAGCCAAGTAAATGGAAGAAATGATGAAGTCAAGGGAATTTTGAAGGGCAGCTCGAAAAGATAAATGCAATATTATAATAATATGTGCACAGACCTAGCATTAGAACATCAAGAAGGGAAAACATTTTCAGCATATCTCAAACTGAACAAACTCAAGAAAAAAATCCAAGCCTCAAGTTGCAATATTGAGAGACTGTGTAGGAAAATTATTGAGTGATGTAGGAAACATCAAAAGAAGATGGAAAGAATTCACAGTCATTGTATTGAAAAGAACTACTCATCACTCCATAATTTTAGCAGGTGAACAAGAAGCAATGGTACTGAAGGAACAAGTTCAAGGTGCACTGAAACCAGGAGCCCAAAACAGGTCTCCAGGAATTGATTGAATGCCAACTGAAATGTTTCACCAGGCTGAAAAGCATTTGCTGTACTCACTTGTTTATGGCAGGAAATTTGGAAAGAAGTTACTTGTCCAAGTGAGTGGAAGAGTTACATATTTGTACCCACTCTCAAGAAAGTTGATCAACAGCTTACTCAAGTTATAGAAGAATATTGTTGGTATCATATGTAAGTGAAATTTTGCTGATGATCATCTGACAACAGTTGCAGCAGTACTTTGATAGGGAGCTGTCAGAGGTGCAGGGTGGATTCTGAAGATCATGGAACAAGGAATATCATGGCAGATCTCAGATGGATCTTGGCTCAAATCAGGAAATACCAGAAAGATGTTCACTTGTGTTTAATTGGCTAGGCCAAAGCATTAGACATGTGTACCATAGCAAACTGTAGCCTTGAGAAGAATGGGAATTCCAGAACATTTAATTGTACTTATGCGGAACTTGTACATGGATCAAGATGCAGTTTGGAAACAGAACAAGGAACTACTGCATGGTTTAAAATCAAGAGAGGTGTGCATCAGGGTTGTATCCTCTCACTATTATTCAATCTGCATGCTGAGCACATACCCTGAGAAGATGGACTGTATGAACAGGAATACGGCATCAGGGTTGGAGGAAAATTTATCAACAACCTTCGACATGCAAATGACATCCCTTGATTGCTGAAAGTGAAGAGGACTTGGAAGGACTTGCTGATGATGATCAAGGGTTGCAGCCTTCACTATGGATTATAACTCAACATCAAGAAAATCCAAATCCTCACAATTGGACCAAAGTAACATCATTGTAAATGGAGGAAACATTGAAGTTGTCAAGGAGTTTGTCTTGCTTGGACCCACACTCCATGCCCGTGAAAACAGCAGTCATTACAAGAATCTACATATAACCTGCTCCCTGGGGATGGACAACAGAAAAGTGGGTGAAGGGAGACGTTGGACAGTGTAAGATATGACCAAATAATAATTTATAAATTACCAAGGGTTCATGAGGGAGGGCAGAGCGGGGAGGGAGAGGGAAAATGAGGAGCTGATACCAAGGGCTTAAGTGGAGAGCAATATTTTGAGAATGATGAGAGCAACGAATATACAAATGTGCCTGACACAATTGATGTATGTATGGATTGTGATAAGAGTTGCATGAACCCCCAATAAAATGATTTAAAACAAACAAACAAAAAAAATCAAAAGATGCTTTGGATTAGGTACATCTGTGGCACAAGACCTCTTTTGAATATTGAAAATCAAGGGTGTTACTTTGAAGACTAAAGTGAGCGTGACCCAAACATGATATTTTCCCTTGTCTCATAGGCATGTGATAGTTGGACATGTAATAATAGAGACTCAAGAAAAATTGATCCATTACAATTGTGGTATTAGTGAAGAATATTGAAATATGATTTTCAATGTATTGCTACAAGGCAAACAGATCTATCTTAAAAGGAGTATGGCAAGGCTGACAAGTCTTTGTCTCACATACTTTGGACATGTTGTCAGGAGAGCCCAGTCCCTACACAAGGACATCGTGTTTGATAAACTGGAGGGGCAATAAGAAAGAGGGCAGCCCTCAGTGAGATGGATGGACACAAGGGCTGAGACAATGGGCTCAGGCATAACAACAGTTGTGAGCATGGTGCAGGACCCAGAAGTGTGGACCTGACTCAAAGGTACCTAACAACAATACTTTTTCTATTATTAATCAACCGCTGGCTTACTAACAATTTCAAATTGTCAATGCAAAAGAGCACATTTCAGATGCACACTTTATTGGGAGGGTCTAGTCATCATACCGAAATATGTTAGATTACCCTTGAAAAACCATTAGGTTCTGCAGTTAACCATGGACTGACAATATACTCTAATGTTATAAATCAGAAGTTCAAGTTTTTTTCCACTTCCATTGAGGTGATGAAGACTCATAGTGACTCTGTAGGACTATAAGACAGGGTAAAACTACCCTGTGTTTCCCAGACTGTATCTGTTTATGTCAATAGAGAGCCCAGTTTTTCTCTCATGGAGAAACTGGTGGCTTTGAACTTCAGACCTTGAGGCTCGCAGCCCAACGTTCAATCACTATGTCACCAGGGATCCTAAAAGTCCAAATAGATGTTATAAAACATTGTAATTATTCTGGTCATAAACATTTTCAGTAAAAGGATAGGTTAACGGACACCAACCATTGATTTACCAACAAATCATTTTACATAAAGATTCCTTTCTTGGTATAAGAATATGCTTGCTGCATGTATGGGAGATAAGCTAGAGAATGAAATGGCAGCAGATTCTCTATTGAAGGACATTTCAATTCCCACAGGAAATTATGGAAATTCCTGAAACGTCTAGGGAAAGAGATAAGACAATATAGCCTGTACTTTGATGGATAGGATATTCATGTTTCTTTCCCCCCCAGAACACACATTCCAAAGGAAACAGAAGGTCAAGGTAATTGGTTGGATTTTTAACTCCAGCATACACAACTCTGGAAGTTCAGCTTTGTTTTGATTGCTTATTTGTAAAGAACGTTCATTTCCCTAAAGATAGGTCTTCATATGACCTTCAAGATTCCCTTTTAAGGCACTTATATGCACAGGCAACCTTGCTTGTCTGATCTTGAACTTATACTGAAGTTTGTAAAAGCCTCATCATGTCTGGTTCTCCATACATGTTTGTTAAGTGAGTGGAAGAGCACCTGGTCCAAGTTCAGCATGGCAACCCCAGGAGAACAGAGGTTGGCAAATCCAAGTACGGGCAACTAGGGTGATAAGAAGATGGTGACCTCAGGGGCAGGACTTACATTTTTGGAGCATGCCTGCCTTTGTACCTTCAGTTAGGAAGTCCACCTAATACATTTCTGAGGTCCCAGAACCATTTTTTTTCATGCCCTGCCACCCACCCTTGACTCCCACGACCTTTAATTCCAATAACCACAAGGGACATGCTGCACACTCGCGGGTTCCAAGCCGTTTCTGTTACTCATATGTACCAGGCACTTGTGGGGCAACCAAGTTTTGAGCAACATTCAGAACAGGGCATTTTCCCTATTACTTGTTTTCAGAAGCATCTCGGTGGCCTGGTGGTTATGACATGACCTGCAAGGTCAGCAGTTTGAAAGTACCACCCAGGAGGCCGATGAGACTGTCTGCTCTCATAGAGTTACAGCCTTGGCAGCTCACAGGGACAGAGTAGAACTGAGTTTTGTTTGCAGGTTTTCAGGAAATGTAAGCAACGAGGGTAGGAGCAACTTGATCAATAACTAATCTGAGCATCAATACCTCTCATTTCATCTCCTTAAAATGAAGTGAGAAGGAGATTATTGTGAGTTGAATAGTGCAAGCTTCAAACCAGTCACCCGAGGTCAATAGTTATGATTTGATCATCCTTTCCACTTACAAAGCTGCTGCTGTTGTGTGCCTTCAAGCCAATTCCTACTCAGAGGAGCCCTGTCTCAGAGGGCTTACAAAGGTGCCATTTGTAAGGACTGTCACTCCTTTCTCCCACGAAGTGGTTGCTGGGTATAAAGCAACAACCTTTCAATTAGCATTTCAGCACTTAACCACTGCACATGACTCCTTAAAAAAGAGACAGAAAAGCTTTAGGTACACATATCAATAGTACAAATCATCTTTAACAATAAAATCCCAAGTCTATATAACTTCATTTCAATTTGATCCATTTGAACTCTCGTTTTAAAATTGAGACCTTCATGAAATAATAAAGAAAAAGATTCAGTGTTGCTTCTGATACCTAACTATGAACTTTCTTTAGTAGCCAAAGTAACATGTAAGACATACAATAGACTCTCATCTATTTTGAATACCTTTTCTCATTGTACAATGATATCTACATTTTCTTTTTTCTGTCTCCTATAAGAAGCAAGGTCAGCTCTACAATAATAAATGACGATAATTTTGAGAGCATTTTTGAGTTACCACACCACTACCTGTTGTCTGTGTGTTCAAGGCCCAAACTGCTTTTAAGACCCACTCATCCCCAAAACATCTGTGCCGAAGTGATATGGATCGATGGGATTTCCAAGTGTAGCTGTTTCCTTGGTGAGTGACTAATGAATTCCTACTGTTTTCTCTGATTGAGATTTAATCCTTGATTTTTAAATCAGAATCTCCTAAGTCTCGAGATTGCTTACATGTATGCTACATTGCATAGATAAAAGAGAAACATAAAGCGAAGGAGGGGAATAGATGTGAAAAAAAAGACTGAATGATAGACTGAAAGGAAACAAATTTTGTGCTGTCACATTTTTGTTTTGAAATAAATTGAATGCATGCTCTTTGGAGGGTATGCAAAAAGAGAAAAAATCTTTGATGTATAATTGGACAAGAAAATTGATGACAGGCAAGAGGGTTGCTGAGGTAGGGAGAGGAATTAATGAGAAAACGGACCGAGCGCAGTGCAAGGAACACAGTAGTTCTGAGATTTCTGGAGAAAGATAGGAAGAAAACGAACCTAATTTCTTTTTAAAAACATTTGATTGAGCGCTCTTACAGTTCTTGGACCAATCCATACATCAATTGTATCAACGTACATCTCTATCAATGTACATATGCTGCCATCATTATTTTCTAGACATTTATTTTCTTTTTGTAAATCATTTTATTGGGGACTCGTGCAATTCTTACCACAATTCATCCATCCATCTATTGTATCAAGCACATTTGTACATTTGTTGCATCATCATTCTCAAAACATTTTCTTCCTACTTGAGCCCTTGGTATCAGTTCCTCATTGCCCCCTTCCCCCTCCCCCCTTCCTCCCTCATGAACCCTTGATAATTATATCAAAATTAATATTATTTTGTCATGTCTTACACTGTCTGATGTCTCCCTTCACCCACCGTTCTGTTGTCCATCCTCCAGGGAGGGGGTTTTATGTGGATCCTTGTGATCAGTTCTCCCTTTCTCCCCCACCTTCCCCTTCCCCTCCTGGTATTGTCTCTCTCATTATTGTGAACCTAATTTCTTTTTTTTTGTTTTGTTTTCAACCTCATTTTTATTTATTTATTTTTTTCTTTTTTAACATTTTATTAGGGGCTCATACAACTGTTATCCCAATCCATACACACATCAATTGTGTAAAGCACACTTGTACATCGTTTCTCAAAACATTTTCTCTCCATTTAAACCCCCGACATTAGGTCCTCGTGAACCTAATTTCTATGGAAGGCATTTGATGGGCCTGTTAAGGAAAAGGATGGTGGTGGGTGGGGGGCATTTAGTAACTGCAGAGTCCAAGGAAAACCACTCCTTTCCAAATTATCAGACTATTCACCCACCATGTCAGACCCTCGGTTGTCTGTATGGTTTAGTATACTTTAAAGAAGGAGAAACATATTAGTCAGAAAGTGGCTTTGCTTTCCAACACCGGTTGCTGTCAGTGGTCAACTCCAACACATGGTGATACCGAGCCCAGCTGAAGGGAGGGTTACCTAGTCCTGCCCCCTCTTCCCTATTGTTATGCTCACATCCATTGTGGTGGCTATTGTGAGTGTCATCTTCCAACCTGGGGACTCATCGTAGCACTGTGTCAGACAGTGTTCTGTTATGATCCTGGGTATTCTTTGCCTAATTTTGGGAAGGAGATCATAAGACCATATGTCGGAAGCTTGGCTGGGCTGAAACATATTCACTGCAGGTGACCCTGCTGGTATTTGAGTTGCCAGTGGCCTACCTTGCAGAATCAGAGCAACACACCAGTCACCACAAGAAGACCACGTGAAGGTAGGCGATGGCCACGCTGTGGAGCTGAGGTCATTTTCCACTCCAAGTGTCTGTTTCTTTCAATCGTCAACATGAGCATCCAGCAGCTTGGCATCCCACACCTTTCCCACATCTGCTTCAAAAGCAGAAGGCTCTTCCTAATAGCTACATTCTACTCTTTTCCAATTATAGAAATAAACTGTTGACACCTGATTAGTTAGGTTGGCCAGTCCACAATTTCTAGAGGGGTGTTTGGTGGTTGTTGTCTGATACAGACCCAGATTATTTAAATGTGTTTTATATAGAAGAGAAAGGCAAGATAATTTGCCATTTGCTATATCATCATGCATCCTGTTATTCATGCATGATGTGACAATTCTAACTGTAGTGAAATGCCAGTGATCAAATTGAAACTAGGTAGAAAATATCATAACAGTAGATGCTAATGTTACATCAAATTTTATGGACTGAACCAACATAGTATTAATCATATTTAAGAATAAAATTACTTTAACATAGTTTTAAATAGAGGCAGAGTAGAGCACAAGAGAAATGAGCTTGGGCTGTAAAATAAGAGCATTCTGTCTTCTGATCTCACTGAAAACTTCCTACAAGCTGGGTGACTTACAGGAAATTATTTACCTTATCAGTGCTACAATGTCCTCATTTAAAATCAAAATTAACCCATTTCACAGGGTTATTTTAGCAATTAACTGAGGTCATGTCCAATGTGCTGTGCTCTAAGAAATACAGGTTTGTTATTAGTGTTATAAATTCAAAAGAAATTTATAATTGAGGTCTATACTGTTGGGAAGTGGTCCATTTCTCTAGAACTCCTACTGAGAGACTGGGTAAGACTAGGCAAACAGGGTGTGTGAAACACTAGCAGATGGGGTGGACGAGTGTTTCCATTCCAGCGGCTATGACCGCATCTCAGAAACACAGAGAGGACCCCAGGACCATCAAGAAGAACGGCGCAGGGAGCACAGGTGAGATCACTGTCCTGAGATGGCAGACAGCACCGAGGCCATCCCACTGAGGCCATGAGCCAGAACAGGAGAGCCACACCGAGACAGAGCAGCGGAGAGGTGCCAAGACAGTGAGGCCGTGAGGCCGAGCAGCACATGGCTTCTGAGGCCCAGGGAGGTAGAATGTGAGGGACAATGTGACTGAGAGGCTGAAGTGTGTGTGTAGGGGGTGGGCGTAGGGGTAGGAGGAGAAGGGCCATCTCATTATATTATGGATTTAACAACAACAATAACAAAACCTAAAGAGAACTCCCAGTGGCGCTATGTAGAGTTTCCAAAGCTACAAATCTTTGTGGGAACAGATGACTCACTGCTCTCAAGTTGATGCCCACATATGGCAACCCCCCCTGTGGGTTTCCAAGACGGTAACTGGTTACTGGAGTAGAAAGCCTCCTCTTTCTCCCTTGGGGAAGCTGGCGGTTTCAAACTGCTAACCATGGGGACCACAGGCCAACGCATAACCAGTATGCCACTGGGGAGCCGGGAGTTTCATTTTTCTCCTCTGGATCAACTGGTATGTTTGAACTATTGACCATGGCTCAAACATGAGATGTTGTTTAAAATGGGATATCATAATAGTCTCCAAGAACGGCATTTCTTTTTATGGATCCTTCATAAGATTTTGATGAAATGCTTAAAGAAGTCCCCCAAATCGGGTCAGGGATGAAATCGAACAAGTGACAATGAAAACCGAAAGAAGACATAGAGCAGACTAGTTATGCGAAATCCACACACACCATCAGCACCCAGAGACCCAAGGGAGGTGAAGATGGATCAAAGGGTTGTTTCTGATAAACAGGAACTGAACATCTCCAGAAGCCAAAAAGGACAAGCCAGGAAACTGGCAACTGACATTAACACTGTAAACGAAGCACCTTAATCCCAAGGAAACATCTCTCCCCACCCACAGAGAACAAAGGAATAGTATTATTAGAATTATCATCAACAACAGAGATTATTTGTGAGCACTAAGTGCCAAGTGCTATAAAAAGCCAATTCCCTATAGTCCCTATTTCTTCAGACCTATGAGTTTGTAATTATTATTCCCATTCCCATTGAAGATTAGGAGACTGAGGTTTACAGAATTTACACATGGTCCCCAGTACCTTATCGTATCACTGTTGCAGAACGAGTACATCTTCCGGTTGGGTCTAATGCTAAACATCAACCTCTTAGTAGGAACAAACAAAAGCCAATGATAATATTAACACTACAGAAGAAAGTGGGGTGTTTGGAGCTTTGGGCTGCTAACAATATGTCGGCAGTTCAAACCCACCAGTGTCTCTGAGAAAGCAAGATGAGGTTTTCTACTCCTATTAGGAGCCACGGCCTCAGAAACCAAAAGTTCAACTCTGTACTAAGAGATCACTATGAGTCAGAATTTTGGATTGTGCCTGGAGCCAGAGCCACCTCGGTCAGGTGGAGTGGAGGGAGGGCTAGCGCTGACTTGCTCCAGTGCCCACCTGCTGCGCAGTGGTCGCACACTGGTAGCTTGAACATGCTGTTGTGGGAGGCTTTACACAAGGATAGCTGGGTAATGTTACCGATCAGGGCTTTTCCGTTTTTGATTTCCAGAGAGCTGGTGGTTAACATGTGCCCATACGTGACTGCCCAGAGGCCTGTGAGTGGTGACAACCGCGGACAGATGGCGTGTTTGCCCAATAAGTTCACTGCTGTTTCTTGTTTCACTTCTAATCTGGGGAAAGTTAACATCGAAGCAATTACATAACATGCTGTGTTTTACACTTTAAAAAAACAACACTATTCCATTGAGTAAAGACAAATTTATATTTGAATCAAATCCCTAGTGCTATGTATATTTTAGGTGCTGGGATGGGGAGTTTTATCTTTTCAGAAAAGGCACCATTGATTTTCTATACTACATGAGTCTATCCTTCCCCTCACTTAGGCATTCATAAGCCTATTTTAAAATAGTTTTTTTGTGAAACATTTTTTGTTGCAAAAACCGCAAATTATCTTGACTTCTGCTTGATGCCACTGCTGCCATGTCCTTGGGGCCCCGGTGGGGCGGGCAGAGAAGCGCTGGACTGTGGCTGAAGCCAAGGTTCAAACCGTGTAGTCAATCTGTGTGAGAAAGAAGTTACAATCCCATACGGGGTCATTCCTAGTTGGTATGAATTCAATGGCAGTGAGTATTTTTATTAGCATTTTAGACTATTCTAATTAGACTCTATTTTATGCTATCTTTATTAGCCTATTAGACTATTCTAATAGTTAAAGCTAGTATAGGTTTAACCCCACTCTGTACCATCAGCTCTGGCATTGGCTGATCATTGAGAGCACTTTATTACCGTCTGCAAATGCAATTCAGGCAACCCTTATAAATTAATGTGCTACGTGCTGTACTAAAATCTGTGCAAAGTATTCTGCAAGGCCAGAGGACACATACCCACTTAGGAATGGCAAAGAGCTGAAGGCTTTTCAGAGAAGGGGAGATGACACTTTCTAGAATAGGGCTTAGAATGAAGAAAAGCACAGAAAAGAGGAGAGAAACAGAATGTGATTAAAAATGAACTGAGCAGTTGATTGCCACGAGATTGACGGGAATGATAAATTGGACCATTCTAAGAAGGATTAAGACAGCTAGGGAAGAACTGATCTGCTAGACATCTGCTCTGGGGAGATTGTTTCCGTAATCGTGAGTTCACGCAAAAGGATAGGGAGGGAGGGAATACAGACCAGAGACAACGGAATCAATATTCCCTGGAGTCAATAAGAGACTAGAATGAAGATTGGCAGGAAAGAGAACATAGATTTGAGGGATGTTAGCGAGGAGTGAACATTTGGCGCCTTACTTAATGGAAGAAAGTGCCCAGGGGTTCAAGTTTCTTAAGTTCACCCTGCCCCAGAGTTTGAGTGATGCCGCTGTGCTGTCAAAGACCTTTAGGAGATGTTTGATTATGTTTATTTCATGATCTGGAAAAGCAACGTGGATTATAATACATTGTGGATGGGATAGGTCCCCAGTCCATTTGGTATTAGGTCATTTGACTTTGCCCACATCTGACACATTACTTGGTCCATAATCTATTCTCAGTTAATTCTTCTTCTTCCTCTTCCTTTGTTTAATTGGAAATTGGTGAGGAAGGGTAGTCAGGAGTAGCTAGGACGTTTCTAGCAGAGAGGTTCAATAAGCACACAGCGCTCGATTCCTGACCTTAAAGGTTAGCAAGTTTCTATCCCATAGGAGTTGGACATAGTAATGACCCCCAGGTATCCAAGGACAAAGCTCTGAAGGGAGAGAAGGAGGAAGGGAAACAGGAAACACTTGGAAGCAGGAAGTGGGATAGTGATGTGTCAATGTTGGGATTGCAGTCAAAGAGATGAAACAAAAATGTGTATAAATGGTTGAATGGCAACCTGATCTTCTCTGTAAACTTGCACCAGTTCACAATAAAAACTGGAAACATGGTTGGTAGACTTTCCAAGGTAGGGAAAAAGATAAAAAAAAAAGGAGTCATGACCATGGTCCTGAAATAGGCTTCCCGCTGTGGTGCTTGGTACTTACTGTCCCCTTTGCCGTCATTATTGAACATAGTGATGCAGACCATCATCATACCTGTCCCAGGGAAAGACTTGACACCGACTTCTAGAAGTAGCCAGGTGATGTGGCTTCTTGACGGTTCTAACCATTGATGTAGAAAGAAGCTTAGACGTTTTAAACATGGCTGGTGGCTCTGTAATTGCCCATGCATTATAGATGAGTAACAACGCTCACTGTCTCTGGAGGTGTCCTTTCATAGACAGTCCCTTTCTTCGCGAGGCATTGCACTGATCTCAGAAAGCACAAAGCCATTGCTGCTGGGAGCCACTGTCCTCGCGGTACCCATCCGCTCGTCTGTTTGTGTTGCTGCAAGCAGCTGACTCTCCAACATGTACTACATGATTTTCAGAAGGTGTCAAAGCAGGATCATAGCCCTGGGAAAGGGAAGAAAGGAAAATAAAATCTACAACACAGGTAAGGAGTAGGTGAATTACTTCTTCTTAAGAGGACCAAGACATCTGCTTCCCCAGAGAGTCTCTGGGATGCAAGTATTATGGAATGCTCCCTGCATTCTTAGACTTGGTGATTTTTTAAAAAGTAGAAGGTAAACTTTTGTGAGCGAAAGCAAGGTGTTTGCAACTACCTTCTCACAGAAAATAACAGCTGTCTCTAGAAAGGGACAGCAGTACAAAGACTGGGTGGCTCTCGTCCTTGACCTTCTACGCCCTTCCTCCCAACAGGTCTGCTCCCACCTCCACTCTGAGGGCCTGGCTGTGTGTTGTTTGGCTCTGAGTGCACGTGCTCCAGGGTAATTGTGATCTATGCATGTATTTTTGCTTTAATCAACATTTGCAATTCTGACTCTGCTTGCCCATGTGTTCCAGAGTAGCCCTGCTCCATTGGGCTTTGTAGGCTGTTCTCTGTGGAAGTCAATCGCCAGGACTTTCCACGTAGGCACTTTATGGGTCAGAACCACCAACCACGAGGTTAGTAGTTTGCGCAACTTGAAAGGCAGATCAATATCCTGAAAATGTAAGCTGACTTCATTGCTCCTTCTCGGCCCGTCATACCAAGCAGTCGGTCTCAGGCTTTTGAATTTGAATCATGTGGTTTGTTAAGTGTGAGAGCACAAACAAAATCCCCATGTAGCCCATGCACTTCAAAGGCATTTATCAGAACTTCAGCAAGAAAATGGATTTTATTTGAATGGCCATGAAGTGGCCGCCATCCTTCCAAAGCAATGGGTGTCTCAGTAAGCAGAAGGCAAAGAAAACCTGCCTAGGAATTGTTAGCTGTGGCCATTTCTGTATGAACATTTTTCCTTTCTTCCATTCAAACAATGTAAATTTAATGGCTTAGAAATACTGACAGGCTTTCTAAATTATTCTTAGCATGACATATTTCCTCATGTCCTAAACTATAATATAATTATCCAAGCAATGAAACACTCTAATGATGATCAGGTGCTGAGCCACTTCATGTTCAACAGCCTTGATAACCCAACAAGCCTGCAGGGACGTTTCCTCCCCTGATACCCTGCTCTCTCTCTTCCTTTCATTTCTTTCTATGATGGTTGAAGTATTTCTGTGGTTTGTCATATGTATTGTTTTGACCCTACCTCCAAATAGTCTTTCTAAAAAATCATTTTATTGGGGGCTCACACAGCTCTTATCACAGTTCATACACACATCCATTGTGTCAAGCACATTTGTACATATGTTGCCATCATCATTTTCAAAACATTTTCTTTCTACTTGAGTCCTTGGTATTGGCTCATTTTCCCCCCTCCCTCTCCCCCCCGCCCCATGAACCCTGGATAATTTATAAATTATTTCTCATATCTTACACTGATCGATGTCTCGCTTCACCCACTTTTCTGTTGTCCATCCCCCTGGGAGGGGATTATATGTAGATCATTTTGATCAGTTCCCCCTTTCTTCCCTCACCTTCCCCTTTCCTTCCTGGTATTGCTACTCTCAATATTGTTCCTGAGGGGTTTCATATGTCCTGGATTCCCTGTGTTTCCAGCTCTTATCTGTACCTGAGTACATGGTCTGGTCTAGCTTGATTTGTAGAATTTGCCTCCAAATATTCTGATCCCAATTCAAAACCGCTGAAACCATAACTTTACTCTCATCCAGGGTTAAACTGCAACTATCCTTTGTTCTTGATACTGGAAACTGGGTTCAAAGTAGCTGGCTTTTGGACACTGTCTATTCTCATTTTTAACCATTTTAGAATGGTTTGTACGCCTGTTTTGACATGCCCACGAGTCCTCCACTTCTCATGGAAATCGTTTACTTAAAGCTTGTCTTCAGGGTTTTTATTTGTAAGATACAGGCTGATTTTACTTTAAAAAAAACAACAACACCTCATGCCAGGATTTTAATTCAATAATTGTTGCCTTAGCTGAGAAGATTAGTAAGGCATTATATTGGAAAGAAATGCTAAAGTAGTTAAGAATGTGAGTCTTGGGGAAATGACTAATAAGCCAGTTAGCTAGTTGGTCAACCAATTACTTCTAATGAAAATGGGAATGCAATACATCAACAAGACCCTCTTACTCCACTTTGCTCATGAACATGTCCACATGAGTCCAACCAATCCTTCCTCCTCCAAATACACAGATAGGTTTAGAGACATAGATCACGATATACTATCTGCAAAGATAGCTCCCCAATAATCTAAGTTCCCATCTCATTAGGTCTTCGTTGGGGAAGCTGTCACCACTCCTACCCTTGGTATTAAATAGAGATGCAGAGCTTCAAGGTGATTACTATAACAAGATGTGTGTCTTTCCAAATTCTGTGATCTAGAGTGATGAAAATCAGGGAGATTTTTCTTGCATGATTACACGTGGGAGTTAGGGCTATTCAGATGTTTTAGTGACGAGAAAGGTAGTCAAAGGAGAGATGTGTTCCTTTCATAAGTTATTTGACATATTTTTCTAAAGAACTCATCATCCCTTTTCTTTTCAAAGAGATTAAATTGAAGCAGAATGACCTTTCAGAAAGACAAAAAGTGGGTCAGTTTGTCTCTCCTAGGTAAAGTCTCCTAACTTGTCAGGAAGACCACCACTGCTGGGATTTATCAGACCTCACAGCCCCAATATCTCACCCACTTCCATTTGTAAGGAACTTTTCATCTACTGGAGCCTGGGGGAGGGGGGGAGGAGGAGGGCAATGATACACATCACATGTAACCAACAAATCCATCTGGCTCCTTAGCTGACTGCTAGCTTCTCACACATTCTTTATTGCTTGAAACCAGTTTTTATAGTGATCTGTTTATATGTTTTTAATTGGGAGATTAATAGTCACCAAATATTTGGGTTCCTGCACTACATCATTGAAAATGTGAACATCTTCCATGCACGCGCATGCTTATTCACAAACTACAACTGCACAATATTCTCTGGCTATATTATGCGATCTAAATATACATAGAAAGTGAAAAGTATTAAAGTAAAAAGAAATAGAAGTTCTAGTGTCTCGTTCCCGTGCTTCTAGTGCAGCAGTTCTCAACCTGTGGGTCGCGACCCCTTTGGGGGTCGAATGGCCCTTTCACAGGCGTCACCCGATTTATCCCAGTAGCAAAATGACAGTTATGTAGTAGCAACGAAAATAATGTTATGGTTGGGGGGTCACCACAACATGAGTGCTAAAGGGTCACGGCATAAGGAGGGTTGAGAATGCACTGCAGACAGGGATACCAGAGCACAGGACCATCACGGGGTGACTGCACAGAGAGAGGCAGGCAACAGAGCTCTGATTGAGATTGGCTTTATGACTAGCCTGCATGCAGATACTCTGAGTCACTTTCTGTAATCCCAATTCCTCTTGAGCTTGACAGTTTCATGCACCATAATGACTAATAGCTGAGCTAATAATAAATCTATTCAGTTATGCATACCTCAGAATTGTTTCAACAAAATTGAAAGCAGTTGGGAGAATATGACAGTACTCAACTTTGTCTGCCAGAAACACGAAGTTTCCCAACTCCTTCTAAGACACAGTATAAAATTAGACTATTAGATCATTGCTAGATAAAGCCCGTGCACATTTCTGAAATGTATTCATATGCATTTAAATAAACCGTTTGAAGATTATCTAAATGTCTTTTAATTAATAGATTAAAACTTTACAGTGCTTTGCTGCTTAATTTTGAAGAGTTTGTAATTGGTTAAGAATAACATTGATATCACCGGTCCTTAATTCGCTCTCTTTCCTCTGATATCGCCAGTGATTTCTGTTAAGTGATGGTGAAAAAAATGCTCAAACAGAAGGCTTGCTTCAAAGAGGAACGTGAAGAAAACCACGTGCTTGAGAGAAAGGACCAAGGGAGAGTGCTGCTTCATGTGCCCAACAGGGTCGTAAGGAACTCCTAAAGCGCGTTAGGAAGGCCTGGCTCAGAGAAGGGATGTCATCCTGTTTTTGAGGAGTTCATAGGCCAGTGGGAAAAACAAGGGCAACACCCATGAGAAGACCCTTTCCACCAGAATGTTCAGGTTGCTCTGTTAGCCCAGAAGAGTAGCGTGGAACTCAACAACAAACCGGTTGCAGTCAGATGGATTCTGACTCATGATGACCCATGTATGTCAGAGTAGAACTCTGCATCATAGGACTACCAATGCCGGAGTTTTCAGAAGCAGTTGATGGATTATCAGGGCTTTCTTCTGGAGTACTTCTGGTAAAACTCAGAGCTCTAGTCTTTTGATTAGCAGCCGAATGTATAAACAGTTTGCACAATCCAGAGATTCAGTAGGGAGCTGAGGTGGTAGCATTTGGATCATCTTCCATTCTTGTTGCCTGGGTTTAATTTGAAAATTATGAAAGAAGAAGATAATTATAATTAATCAAATTTTACTATTGTGTGCCATGGATTCTGCTACACATTTAATGAATATAATTTCATGGTTGAAATGCACTGATTGTGAAGGCAGACCTGTGGGGAGAGTCTACACAAATTCACTTAGCAATAGCAGCATTTACTAGCCATTGGATAGTTAGCTAATCTCTCTAAGCTTCCATTTTCACACATGTGAAATGTGATAATAAGAGTATTTATCTCTGGAGTAAATAATACAGTCATTTTTAAAGCTAGATAATCTATGCAAAGCACCAGGACAGTGCCAGACACAATAGATGCTCAGTAAATGTGGGAATTATATGTCTGTTGATCCTAACAGCCCCGGAAACTAGCTGTTATTATTGTTTCAGGATTGTCGCTATTTTACAGATGAGAGAACTCCGGCCTAGACAGGTGTTGTAACTTGTCAATGCCACCCCTGCCTGAGGAAACCAGGGTGTCAGGACCTTTCAGCCAGAGACAAGGGACCTCGTCAGAGGCTCGGTTGTAATAAGCATGGAAATTAGAGGAGAAATGAGCTAGAAATACTTCAGAAGGAATGTTTATTTAAGGATGATGAGTGGCATTCTCCCAGAATTTTTAGCAGATTTGGATTTTCTGACCCACGGATCAAAAGGAAAGAGAGAGAGAGAGAGAGAGAGACAGCGAAAAAGACTTAAGAAGCATTTGAAGACAAATAAAAAAAGATATACATGTGTATGTATATCTCTCTATATATACTCATATATATTTTGTATATAATATATATATATTATATATATTATATATATATATATATACACACACACAAAGGGGAAAATATACCAGTTAAGAATTTAATACTCATGTAGTAACAATATGATAATAAATCTATATAATATAATAATAAATCTATGACCTCAGTTGGTTCCTTATTTTGTTATATTCCAGAGGAAAAAGAGACTCCAAATTCAAATATAATTTGTAGAACACATTTTTAAAATGTTTTCATTAAGCCTTAAACAGGACAAAGACAAATCATCTGAATGTGGGAGCCCATGAGCACAAACCAGATTGGGGTACAGGGATGCCCAGTCATGTGGCCCCTTACTTAAAGATACGGTGAACAAAGGACCCTATCACAAACTCATGACTAATGGCAAAGCAGCTCATTACAGTTACAAGTGGGATGACAGAACGGGGAAATGGTCTGTGAACATTTAGTATATATATCTTTGGTAAGGTATATACTCATATATGTATATATATATATATACATATAGGTATATATGTGTGTGTGTGTGTGTGTGTGTATACATACACTATTGCAGACTAGAAAAGGTTACAAGTTTGGTTCAGGACCCTCCAACAACGTTGGTCTTACCATGTAGTCCAGAGCCCTGATTTCCATCAAGGACAGGCTCTGATAACTTCCCGAGGCTGAGATTGACCCTCCCTGGGCTGGCCCGGGGAGAGGGACTAGCCAACTCCCTCTGCATGAGCGCACAGCAGGTCCTAGGCAAGAAAGAACTCGGTGGAATCTGAATCTCTGCGGAGACTCAAAGGGATTAGGGCTCCCACTGTCAACCTAGTGCTCTGAATTTAAGCACTTGACCATGAATTGTTCAGCAGATGACAGACTACTTTCTTACAATATGTTTTTCTTGTCCATTTAGCATTCGTATAAGGGACTCCTAGAATTTTATCCTGTCCAATCCTAAGTCTCAAATTCCAGTATTCCTTGAAATATCAGCTGCAACTCAGACTGCAGGTAGTGACCAGGAATAGGACATCCCCCCAAGAGGACCTGGCCGACTCCCTTCCCAGTCGCCACTAACAGGAAGGCGCCAGCCCAACTCAGTGGATTGGAGTCTTTCTGGAAGGAGCATCTTCTCTGTCACAGATTTCCTGCTAATGGGTTCATCTTTGCTTACCGTGTCAATCCTAATCACAGTTAATCTATCAAACAGACAAAACGGAAGAAAATTATCAAGTGAAACAATCCATGCTAGTATTTTTTCTGCTTTGATTGCTAAAAATAGCCCCATTTAGTCACCACTTCCCTTCATGCATTTACTAGCGCACATTTCCTTTACAGACTTTAGAATGAAAAACACCCGGGTTTGACGAGCAATACTCTTGCCTGGTGTGGTTTGCGTGGCTCAGGACTTTTCTTCCAACGAGCCGCGCTTAGACACTGCATGGATTCCAATTGTGAACATGCTCCTTCTGGGCAGGCGTGAGGCCACATGCCGGGGAGGTGCTCTGTGCAGGCAGGAGAACTCGCAACATGAGCCTACCTTTGAAAAAGGAAGGAGTGGCTTCCAAAGTCCCTAAGGAATAACAACAGATGAATCATAAAGAGAACATTTCCCGACACATGTTTTTCATTCAGATGAAATAAGGTATTTCTGGGACGTATACTTGTAATAGTTCAATCGTAGATGGTATTTTAGTTCAATCGGTGATGGTACTTAATGCCAGATTTTAAAGGATATCAGAGTAAGAGTTGTTACTTTGTAAGAACTTGCATTATTATGCCTATAAATGGGAGCACAAGCCCCATTATGCATGCGCGCCGACTACGGTGTGGGCTTTCTCTTAGACTCCAGCATGGACTCCTGACAAGTGTATGTAGAGCAGAGCGCACCACTGCTGCACAACTGTTAGGTCCCAGCCCATTGTTGCGGTGACTGTGTTCATCCATCGTGTTGCTGTGAATTGCTGTCATATCAACTAACTCATGGTGACCCCACGTGCCACTACCTGTGCCCAAGTGACTGTGTCAATCAATCCGAGGGCTGGCCTTGACTCTCCCTATGTCACCAAACCCGATGTTCATCTCCAACAACGGAATTCGACAGTGCTCTGTTGTGATCCCTACGCGTTCACTGATGAGTGTTTGAAACTAGACAGTCAGGTGTTTCTAACTAGTCTCTGTGATCCTGAAATCTGGGAAAAGTGATGCGTTAAAGCCAAGAAAAGGTGGAGCCTTTTTGGAATGAGTAAAGCTGTGTGCTAGAATCTCGGAGTGTCTCCCGGACGCACCAGGTCCCTTTCCAGCGCTAGCCTCCCGAGGAAATCGTCACTGGTATGCAGTGTTCTTCTACAACCTTATGGAGGAAAGAGCTTTCCAGGCGGGAGGGGACACCATTGAAAACTCATAGAAAAGGAGACGAGCCAGTCAGGGTGCGATATAACAACGATGAGAAATACAACTTTCCTCTAGTTCCTAAATGTTTCCTCCCCGCTCCCACTATCATGACACGAATTCAACCTTGCAAGTCTGGCTAGACCAGAGGA
>NW_022103955.1:3677196-3705324 GCF_000313985.2 Echinops telfairi
GTACAAATGCGCTTTACACAATTGATGTGTGTATGGATTGGGATAACAGTTGTATGAGCCCCTAATAAAATGTTAAAAAAAAAAGAAATAAACAGCTAACTATAGAGCAGTAAAAAACAAAACAAACAAAAAAAACCTCATAGAAAGAGTTTAGAGAAACTGATGGTGACCTTGAGGATTGCGGCTGCAGGGCCTCCCCTGAGCAGCCCACCGGCGATGTCTGTGTTGTTTCCTCTCCGTATTCCTTCCTTTTCCTGTGTTCCATCATCTTGTCAGACCTATGTATTCAAAAAGCATTGTGCGTTTCCTCAATGGCTTGCGCTTTTTTGAGCTTTCCTTGGATGCAAGACAGGAGAAAGTCCCCTGACTGCCTCTGTGAGCTCTGCCTGAGGTTCTGATCATGGTAAGCACTTGCCTTACTTCATATGAAGTAATGTCAGCTTGTAATATAAGATGTCTGGAATAGTGTAAAGAAGAAGATGCTTTCAGTTCCTCGTGGACAAAATATACAATGGTAAAATAACCATAGAAAATATTGAAATGGCATCTCCTTTAAAAGCACTCTGAACATACTCTCTTAGTAAATGCTTGTCGTCTTCCCTCAGGGGGAATGACCACCTATTCTAGGGGCACAGGGAAGAATGGAGAGAGGTGTTGACCTCGACAGCTACCTTTAGTTGATCTTTGCCCCACATGACTCAACCCTGGAACAATCTGGTGCTTTCCTTTCTTGAACTGCTGCTCTTTCTTCCATGGCTCTTCCTTTCGGCCTCCCACTTCCACCTTCCTTCAAGTCACATTGCTAATTCTCCAATTGGTCAGAACTAATAAAAGCAACGACTGTTTGAGAGAGAAAGATCCTGGAAGAGAGAGGTATTAAAAAGGCACTAGAATAAGTTGAGAACATGGTTTTTACATGGAATTCAAGACTAAGTTTTACCTTAATCCAAAGAAGTTTGGGGATTTGTGTATACATTGTCCAAGTAAATTGATGATGGATATGCTACAGAAATGTTGTGTAATACGAGGTTCTGCTGGTTATCTTCCCAGTCTGAAACAGACATGTTGGTTGGGAAGTGATTTCAGAGGGCAGAAATGAGGGGCAGATGGAGGGAAGCAGAAAGGAGGCAAAAGCAAGTTCACGATGTTGTGCGCAACCGTATCAGAACTTCTAAGGAGCCAAAGGGGCAGTCTTTATCAGTTCTCATCGCCATTGGCCACCTGTGGCTCAAAGAGTGTAAACTTTACACACAGCCCACATGTTTCCCCGGGAAGTCATAGAGAAAGCTCAAGGGAAAAGTCAAAAGCTCTGCATGGTCAGGTTCCACCTCTGCAAATCGGGTCCATTTCTGTGTGAATGGGAGGAGGGCCCGAAGATTTTCCCGAGGCATACAGGGAGTGTCCGAGAAGGTAACAGAGGTTGTTATCATAACAATAGAAGACTAAAAGGAGAGGCACAGAGCTCATGGTTTTGTTTTGTTTCAAATCTCAACTCACAATTCTACCTTTACCTTTCCTGAGGTCACCCTCTCTGGTTAAATTTCACATATTAATATATGTGTCAATAAGTGGATAGTAGATAACACACATGCATAATGTTCTTATTTATGATGAAATGTAAAAGTTTGACCAAGATCACATGAATGTAGGTGAGCATGGGTTGGTCTTTACATTTCTTCCCGACCACATTCAATGTAAAATACATAGGCGGAGGGGAGATTACCCTTATCCTTTACTCCAGAGATGGGGTTCTGATTATTTTAACTCAATCAAGACCATCCAGGCTCTTTTTCACAAGGATTGGTCAAGTACTTCAGGCTGAAACTAAACCCACTGCTGTGACCTCATGGGTACCAGCTTTCCCAGGAAGCTCTTCCTCTGAATGGTGAGGTTCTGGCCCATTATACTCATCACTCCCACCCCTCCAGGTATTTCAAGGAACCTTTGCTTTCTGACTCAGAAAAGCTGCTGAATCATGACACACTGTTGCTAAGTTTCTGAAACTCAAGAGAAGGGTTTTAAATATATACTTTCCATAAATTAATATTTAACAGGTCTCATTCTAATTAAAACTAATGTACTATAAAGGTGTGAAAACACTTCAAAAGATAGTTTCCTTTTGTAAACATCTGCACATAGGAATTTTCACTATCACATATATGAATGTTTTCACTTAAAAATATTGAATACATTTTAAAATAAAACACTAATTTAAATGTTCCATTTAATATATTTTATGTTTATTCTATGTGTGGTAGTTACATAATCTGGTGTCAGTTTGAAAGGATTACAAGTGAAGGGGTGGAGTCTGGCCTGTCAATCAGATATAACCAATGAGGTCTCTGTGTGGGCATGGCCTTCTCCTGAGAATTCTGGGTACTCTAGTACTTCCTCCTTGGAGGCAGGATACACCTTTCTCTCTCTGCTCACTCCCTGAGAGATGCTTTACTGACAAGACACATGGTACTACGCCCTGGGAGCTGGAGAAGTCACATGGAATTACCCTGATGCAACCAGACCTCTGGAGCCAGAGAAGCCCCATAGAGACCCCTGCCAGTGCTGAGATCCTTACAGACCACTGGATCCACAAGCTCAACAACCCAGTGGCCTGTGATCCTCCTGCATTCGGCATCATTGCATGTATTTCATGAGTCTGAAGAGGACTTTTTAGATTGGTATCGGACATATGGGCTAATATTGGATTTATGGACTTGATCTGGACTGGGGTGGGACGTTTTCTCAATATTAAATTGCTCTTGTATTCAATTGCTCAATGTTCAATTGCTCAGTATTCAATTGCTCTTTCTTATATACATATGAATGTCTATGAATTTGTTTCTCTAGTCTACCTGGACTAACATACCATGCATAGACTCCTTATTTACATATTATGTCTATTTACATACAATTATACTTATAAATATTAATACGATATATAATATATATCGTATTAATATATAATATAAAATATACATAACCCATTTCCCAGAATTATAAGCCCTGAGGCAGTCCCCTCCGCAAGCCAGGCTCCTGCACAAAAGCATTCACCTTAACTTGCTCTGTTGGTTTGGAAGTACATCGCTCTGGTCCATGTTCTGTTGCTGCAATTTTGATGGTATCACTGTCTTTTCAATCTAGGAGGTTCACTGCACAGGGCTCTAGGATCCAGAGGACATGCTCCACTCCTGGGTCTTGCTGGTAATGTGAGCCCTCTTCCTGCTTCTCACAGGGCTCATTTTACACAGCAGAATAGCACTCCAGGGAATCCTGTTCACAATTACTCACAGGTGAATCACATTAGTGTCTTCCCTCCCACCTTCTTACCAGATCCATTCATGGAAAGTTCATTTGCTGGAAGTCAGAGACTTTGCCTAGAAGAGCCACACTATATTATCATTCACTGCCCCTACAATATCAATTTATAATTGGAATAGGAATGTACATAGTATGAATCTGGAAAAATTAGAAATTGTCAAAAATGAATTAAAAAGCATAAAATGGACATTTTAGATACAAGTGAGCTAAAATGGACTGGTATTGGCTATTTTGAATCAGAAAAATCATATGACTTACTGTGCTGGGAAGGATACAACACAAAAGTCGGCTATGCACATGGACTTCTCCAGATGGATTACACCAAAATTAAATTGACTACATCTGTGGGAAGAGACAGATGCTGGAGAAGTTCAATATCAGCAGGCAAAGCCAGGCCAGAAGTTGACTGTGGAACTGCCCATTAATTGATCAGGTTCAAGTTGAAGAAAATTAAAGTAAGTCCACAAGAGCCCAAATATGACCTTCAGTTTGTCCCACCAGAATTTCAAGAACAGATTTGATGCATTGAACACCAATGACAGAAGACCTGATGAGCTGTGGGAGGATGTCAAGTTCATCCTGCATGACGAAAACTAAAGTTTATTAAAAATACAGGAAAGAAAGAAAAAAAAGACCAGCTTGTATGTCAGAAGAGAATCTGAACTTTCTCTTCATTGGGGAGTAAGTAAGGCATTAAGAATGAAATGATGAAGTCTATGAACTGAACAGAAAATTTCAAAGGTCAACTCCAGAAGATAAAATCAAATATTATGATGAAACGTACAAAGACCTAAAGTTAGAAAACCAGAAAGGAAGAAGATTCTCAGAGAACTCAAGAAAAAGTTCAAACCTCAAGTTGAAATATTAAAGGAGTCTATAGGTACTGTATATATGTATGTATACATATATATATTACAAAATAATAGAAAATTTTATTGAATAAAAATTTCAGTGTGAAGCTGTTTTTTATCAACATAGCCTCTGGGTATACACACTTCTCTCTCGCTTTTTTAAATTTGGGAATTAATACATATATATCATATAATTCCATAGTTCAATCCACATCAGGCAGTATTGTACTGTGCAGAAAGCATTAAAAGATAGAAAAAATATAGCCACTTTACCAAAAACAACTAATAAACTGTCAACTATTTCAAGAGGTAGCATATGCTCAAGAAACAATGGTACTTAAGAAAGAGTCCAAGCTGCATTGAAAGCATTAGCCTAAAACAAGGTTCCAGGAATTGATGGAATACTAACTGAAATATTTCAACAAAATAATGAGGCACATTCCAGGGGGACTGACAGCAGAAACGTGGGTGAAATTAGACAGCAGTTGGTGTAAGACATGGGAAAAAAATAAGAGTTTATAAATTATCAAGGGGACATGGGGGAGGGAGGTTGGGGGAGGGAGGGAGAAAAAAATAAGAAGCTGATGCCAGGGGCTCAAGTAGGGAGAAAATGTTTTGAAAAAGATGATGACAGCATATGTAAAATGTGTTTGACACGATGAATATATGTATGGATCGTGATAAGAGTTGTAAGAACCCCAAATTAAATAAGATTAAAATTAAAAAATGATAAGGAACTAGAAGCACTCCCTTATCTGTCAGGAAATTTGGAAGACAGCTAATTGGAAGGGATTCATATTTGTACTTATTCCAAAGACAAGTGACCCAACAGAATGCTGATACTATGGAACAATGTCATTGATAACACCTGCAAATAAAATTTTGCTGAAGATCATCCAACAATGGTTGCAGCAGTACATTATTAGGTAACTGTCAGAGGTTTGGGTCAGATTCAGAAGAGGATGTGGAACAAGGGACATCATTACTAATGTCAGATGGATCTTGGCTAAAAGTAAAGAATACCAGAAAGAGGTTTACTTGTGTTTTATTAACTATGCTAAGGTATTTGAATGTGTAGACCATAACAAACTATGGATAGCCTTGAGAAAAATGGGAACCCCAGAACCTTTCATTGGGTTTATGCAGAACTTGTACATGGATCAAGAGGCCATTGTGTAAACAGAACAAAGGCCTAGTGCATGGTTTTAAATCAGGAAAGGTGTGTGTCATGGTTGTGTCCTCTCACCATAATTAATCTGTATGTGGAACAATCATCAGAGAAGCTAGTTTATGTGAAGAAGAATGTGGCATCAGGATTGGTGGAAGACTTATTAACAACCTGTGACATGCAAATGGCACAACCTTGCTTACTGAAAGTGAGGAGAACTTGAAGGACTTGTTGATGAAGATCAAGTGTTGCAGCCTTCAGTATGAATTACAATTCATTGTAACGAAGACAAGAATTCTCACAACTCGACCATTAGGTCAGATGTCAGAGTGGTGGTATCTTGTGACTTGAAACCTGCCTGGACTTGAACTTACTTCTATAATTGTGTGAGCCATCTTCTTGATCTAAATCTACTGGTTTTGCTTTTCTAGATCACTCAGCCTAGGACGATTAAATAGCTAAATTGTTAAATAGCTGATCTTTGGATAACTCCAAAGATTGGCAGGAAATAGGGCAGGCCATTGACTCAAGTCTAAAGAACAGGAAGTTGATAAGTCAGACATAGGACCTGTTGTCACTGTTAGGTACCATGGCGTAGGTTCTGACTCACAGTGACCCCTATGCACAACAGAACAAAACTGCCCAGTTCTGTGCCAACCTCACAATTGTTCTTATGTTTGAGCCCATTGTTGCAGTCATTTAAAATATGTATGTGTTTCCTCTTATACTTTTGTCTGATATTAGACACAAGCATATACTTATGATGTAATTAAAAAATAGCTAACTTGGTCATAACTTTATTTCTTTTGAATCTATCAGCATCACAGATCATAAATTTTACTGGGGTAATCAAATCATTAACTCATGGAGTTTTTCAAATTATTGTTCGGGTGTTTTGAGACTTCGTAATTTTAGTATATATTTTATATAGTTTTACTGTATGATATTACATCTCAGGAAGATATTTGAAATAAGGTTCATTGCTATGTTTAGAGATTTTTTTCCTCATTAAAAGTCACTTAATTTGGCTTTAAATTACTTTTAAAGTTAATTCTCATAAGGTCTTCCAATTTTAAGCAGTATTATTATTATAAGTTGATCAGGACCACATTAAGTTTTGTCATCTACATATCAGCTTTTACTTTGCTGGCTAGTTGAAAACAACCAAAATAAGAGGGGGCTTCAAAAAGTTCATGGGGAATATGGAATGAAAAGATAATGGATTTTCCCCCCACAAACATTTTGAAGTCCTCTCCTAGTTTAACAAAAATTATATTACACTTAGAAACTACATTAAACTTATTAAAATAATCCTGTGATGCTTTGAACATGAAGGCCACTAGGCTGAGTCGAGATTTTCAGAGTTCTTGTGTGGGAGCTGCCAAGTTCCCAGACTTTCACTGATTCAGAAATGTACAGAAGAGAAATTGACTTGATAGGATACAGTGGATTAAAGGGTTAGCATGTTTTCATTTTTAAATGTGAGAGTATTGCTGTTGTTTTAATATTGTACTTATTAGTTATAAAAAAAGAATTATATCCCTTCCTCGAAATGATCAAACTAATGTTTTGTTTTGTTTTCCTACCTGTAGATTTACACTGGTTCTTGTTAGGCTATTCCTATGTGTTTATATACAATCATTTAACAAAACTGAAAAAATAAGGAGTATGAGAAGAATGTAAAACTGAAACCATAAAGGAGCCCTAAAAACGTTAAAAAGATGAATTAGGAGATGAGAAAAAGCCCTACCATAGAGTGACTTATAATCAGCATCGTCCTATTAGGTAATGAAATAGTACTTGCATTAAGGAAAATCACCACACTTTGAGCAGGTTTGGTAGTGAAACTGTGAGATCTCTCCGGGGAGCGATCTACCTCGCTCCTTGATTTCATGAGAGGAAGAATTCACGCTGAAGCCTGCTTTGTGATCCCAGTGGGTTTATCGAGAATAGCAGCAGTTTCAGGTTCTACAGTAAATGGAACACAAGCCAGAAAGAGTCCGCGGCACAGTTGCGGGACCACAACCTGGCTGTGCTACATTGTGTAGCAGCTGCTGGGAAAGAGCCCAGAGCAAGACCTCTGGCTTTTCAGGGGCCCTGTTGAGAGGCGTGGTTGACAATACTGGTTGACCCTATTGGCTGAATCAAATTCACCTGGCTTAGATGGGCCAATCCAGGTGTAATGCCCACCCCTTCAAGGCCTGAAACCTGAACCTCTGAGCATGCACAGTGTACCACTCCTTCATGGGCTGGTAGCTCGGACCTCTGGGCATGCTAGCTACCTAACAAAACTTTCCAATTGGAAATATCTGTTTGTAAAGAACTTAGCAGAGTTGTAAAGACCATAGGAAATCTGACTGGAAACTCAGGTCAGGATGGGGGGAGGGGGACATGTATATCTTGAAGAAGACATTGACATCTTTGTTGAAAGGAAAACAGTAAGGAAGAACTTCCCATGGGGTGGGGGTGGGGGGATTGAAGCTTAGCAATACTTATGTGGAACCCAAAGGGAGACTAAGCCTGTCACTCTATTCCTAATTTGATACTTTTGGTCTCGTTTCAATGCAGCCCTTGGTGATTCAGCGACAGAACACTGGGACTGTAGACTTTGCTCTTTTGAGGCACATAGCATCCTTCATGGTCCCTCCAGAAGGACTCCATGTGGAAACCCCATTAAGTAAAGTGAACTTTACCTTGAACTCACCAGTAGGCATCAGACTGACAGTGAAAACTCCCTAGTGTGAAAAGAAGCAGATGAATGCTAGCCCAAGGGCACAGAACTGGAAGACGTTGGAATTCACATCTCTTGCCTTGAGAATGCTCAAGGAATGGTGGCCTGGAACTACCGTGTCCACTATTTTAGTGCCCTCTTTGCTACATTGTGGCAAGTATTAATATGATAGGCATGGTTCTGCTGCTGTGAATGAATATGATTGGAAGATTTGCCCTATTACCAACCCCAGTTGTTTATGTGAATAGTGCCCAGTCACAAGAGTTTAATCTGTACAAGTCAACAATTCATGTTCTGTGCTTCATAGCTGGTCTTTATTCACATAATTTCCTTTTCTCAAAGTGTTTTGAATTCTGTACCATTGGTTAAACGACAATGTCAATACATTGTGGTTACACATTGGACTGCTAACCAGAACGTCAGCAGTTTGAAACTACCAGCCAGCTCCACAGGGGAAGGATGAGGCTTTCCACTCCTGTGAAGATTTTCAGGCTTGGAGACTCACAGGGGTGGTACTACCTTGTCCTGTAGGGTCACTATGAGAATTGACTTGATAGCAGTGAAAGTGATGCATCAAGGGGATAATTGATAGTGCTCTCTAATATAAAATGACAATGATGTCTCTAAGGTGAATAAGAGACAAATATAAACCCTAGATGCACGAATGGATTTTGAGCATACACTTAATTCTAGCCCCAATTCTTATGACATGACCCTGCTTGATGCTTGTACTCATGAAGAAATCACTAAAGATATGGGTGCTATACCAAAGTGTGATAAAGAAACTAGATGGTGCCCAGCATCTGGGTTCTTAAGGGCTTGTCTTCAAAAAAGCAGCTATCTAAGTGAGGCATCTACTAAGTTCACAAGGAAGAAGCACACCAGCCTGTGTGATCCAAGGATTGTAAATCATGTAATCCAAACCCAAAGGAGAGAATGGTATCAGAGCTTATATTGTGAACACCTAGTTCTCAGAATGCTATAGAGGACAGTGGAAGCCCAAAATCCATTTGTAGGATCCATACCAAGGATTAAAACTCTGGTGAATTCCTTCCAATCATAGTTGAGCGGTGCATATAGCCCTGTTATCAGACAGGAAGCATTGTAAAGCTAATTATAGCAGACGAAGTTAGGATAAAGGTATTATCTTATCATTTGATCCTCCTTTGCCCCATTTAAAGCAATTTCAGCTTTTTGTTTGTTTGTTTGTTTGTTTGTTTTTAAGTGAAGGAGAGGTATACAAGGATTCAGCCTCTGGTGGATCCCCTCTGACCATGGACCAGGGATGTGAACAGCCTTGCTAGCTTGCAGTGTGCTTTGGAAAGAGGGTTGTTGCAGATGCAGTTAGGTTAGAATGTAGCACCCCATCGTCTGATCTCCCTTATGATCCATTTAAATCTGTTCTAGTTTCTAATATTTTCTGCTTTCTTTTTGTTGCCTCTTTTCTCTGTTTTATTTTGGTTTTGATGTTAGGTGATTTGTTTGTGTGTTTAATGTTTTTCTGTGTAGGTAAGTCTTTAGAGACAGTAACTGGATAATTAATAGTTCTTTGGGGTAATGGCTGGGGAGTTTGAGGGAAATGGGTAGCTAATTACTGAGTACAATAATGACTAAAATATTTCAGAACTTATTGTGGTGGTGATTATACAACTCTTCTGGATATGATTGATCTATTGAATTGTATGAATTACATGCCAATAAAACTGTTGGGAAAAGTATCTGAAGTTTGAGCTATGATTTTACAAATAGAATAACTAGATTTACAGTATTCTCCCAAGATTAGAGAAATGTTGCTGTATTTATATTAATAACATGCATTCTGAGGTTTTATTGAGTATAACCGTAGTTCAGACACATGAAAAAAATTACTGATACTGTTTATGTATCAATAAATGCTTTATGGGATTTGTTTCCTTTTTTCAAAGACTTAGGGCTATGTTGTAATTTTTATGATTTCAGTCAATTGGCCTACAATGGTTCTATCTCACAATTCATAGCAGAGTCTGAGGGTTTAAAGAATTTCAAGTGCCCTTCTTATTTGCAACCATTGGTCTCTGGTCATCTGTAACAACAGACGAAAAGAGTATCTTACACTGAAAAGATTCCAGGGAATATTTTTTATTTTAATATGGCAACCAAATGAACTATCTATCAAATATTTCTGCACAAATTATAAATATAGTCAGGGAACACCCAAATTTACTTAATGACGATTCCATCCTTTGAGAATTTACTTTAGAAAATCTTCTAAAATACCAAAAATTTGCCACTTTGGACCAGATTGAGATATAGAAAAGGCAAAATGTTATCAAGATCCTGTTAATAAGCTATATAACTAGGTCTAATAAGAAAAGTGTTTTACCTAACTTCACTAAAGTCGTGTGAGTGTTTAATATAATATTCTCAACTGTATCTTTTACAGTGGAAAGAAGCCTTCAGTGAACAAAAATTGGACATTTGCTATTATCAGTCCAATACTTACCCAATAGTAGCATCAGGGAGGAATGTAGTGATGAGCCCTAAAATCCAGAGATGTTTGGGGGCAAATTTCCAGTAATGGACTGAGAAACAAAGGGTAGGGGATAGAAAGAGATGTGATATCAAACTTATTACAAAGCATGTCAAACCCAGGAACTGTCCAGTAGGAAAGTTATTGTAAAATGACGCCTGGGCCTGTCCTTAGATGGCAACTAGATTAGCTCGTCATTTTAGAAATCTTTATAGTCATGCCGATTAAGCTGATTGTGTATATATAAAAAACTGCTTCAACTTCAGAATACTTACTAATTACACCATGTGCTGCCTAGGAACAATTATTATTATTCTTTGATACAATTCTTTTTCTTTTCACTCCTAATAGAGTGTGAGACTTTGTTCTTTCACAAGACAGTGAGGTTTTTCTTACTGGAATCAGTGGACATCTTATGTTAAAATAAGCAGTGACAATTCGTAAGGGTATCTTAGAGTGTCTAAACACACTAAAGAGCATAATAGAACGGACTCTTCTCCTGGCAACCTCTGCAGCATAGAAGAGGCACTAGAAGTCAAGGAATGGATACTGAGTCTAAGCCTACACTCTCCACTACCAGGCTGATGAAGGGATTAAATGAGATGACATACAATACTCATTTCCTCTTCCTTTTCATCTCTCATATGAGAGTTAAGGGAAAGAAAATGTAGATTTATTGATTTGCAAGGTTTCTTGTTGTTCATACCATGCCTACAGTATGTTCCCTGGCAAGTTGTGATTCATAAAAAGGATTATTTTACAATTAAACCAAGCAATAAAAACAGTCAAACAAGCATAGGAGAAACAAAGCAGAGCAAGACAAGTCGCCTTTCTCAGCTTCAAATAGATATTGTTTTCAGAGTTTAGATCATAATTATTCTTAAGCTTTTTTATTGCAATTTATCTATGTAAGTTATAAATTTAGATTGGGGGGGATGGTGGTGGTGGTGGAATATAGGTTTATAATGAAAAAGGCCAAAATATCTTAACTAGAATCATCGATTTTCTTTCCTCTTTTCGGATACCTGGCTCATGCCCTGGTTGACTTTCATCTGGGTCTGTTCATGGTTTGGGGACCCCATGAAGGAAGCCCTTTAGAAAGAAGGATTCACGGTTCTTTTCTAGGGTTGTGGTCAGCTCTGGCTGAGTCAGCCTGACTCCTGCAGACCCAGGCACAATAGCACAAAGCGCCAACAGGTTCGGCATCATCTCCATGCCTGTATGTGAGATGCATTAGGTGGGTCTTCTGGGGTGAAAGAGTTAATAGGAGATGGCTACTAAGTATAGATGATAATGTACCACATAGTCAAGACTAATGATTAGGAATCAAAATGTAAAGTTTCAGGTGATTTGGGGTAAGTTACTTAAACTCTAGAAAATGGGGGCAATATTCCCTGATCCACCATGTTTATTATAAGTACTTACCAAGAAATGTTTGTCAAGTGCTTAGTACACTACCCAGAATATGAAAAGCCTCCATATATGATAGTCAATGACTATAAATAAAGGAGACATTGCCTGTCTGGGTGCCTAGAGCAGATTTAGTATAGTCAGATTTGGGTAGAAGCTGTAAAAATTCCCAACCAATTCCCTCTGGTGCCTGACTGTTCATGTAGTCAATACCTCTTCCAAATGGATTGTTCAGAAGCTTGTTGGAAAAATATTCTTTCTCATGGTCCTGTGCAGGACTCCAGCCATTTGGTAACCTTGGAAGCTCAGTCAAAAGGTGAGAAACAACACAGGGCAACCCTAAGGAGAAGGGTTTTGTTCCTAGGCAAGTGGAACAAAACAGGACAACTGCTGCATTCACTTATCCTGGGCTGAGTGCACAGGGTTTCTCAAAGGTGAGCCTGGAGGGAAAGAGAGGGCAAATTGCAAGGGAGATTTCTTGAAAGAGATTGACATTACATCTCAAATTTATTACAGCATATGTACCCACACAAGAATGTACAAATATTTTCTGCCCCAAAGAGTATAATATAATAAAGAGGAATTGAAAGCAGATCACTTCTATCTTAGTAAAATCCTTATACTTATTGCTTTCCTTGCCTGGATTATAGATTTCAGTAAAGTACATTCCTAGACTTAGAAATAAATCATAAAAATGTCTGTTTAAGAGACCCCAAAAAACAATATAATCGTTGAGCTGAATATATTCTATTTTTTATTTTGCAAATGAGGAAACTGTAAATAATGAATTTTCTATAAAAATATGAGGGTCTAAAACTGCCAAGTGGCACAGATGAAATTAAATCCAGACTTGCATAGCTGAGTTCAAAGCTATTTCCCCTCCACTATGACTTCCTACTATTCAGAAAACTGATGGCTCATTAAACTTGTCTAAAAACTTTATGAAGAAAATTTTGTCATGCGAAATAAGGTTAGGTTGTCTAATCCTCCAACTATCCACTGCCATCAAGTCAACCCCAACTCGTGTTGACGTCATAGGATGAAGTAGAATTGCTCCCTAGGGTCTCCAAGACTGAAGCTCTTTCTGAAAGCTGGATGCTATAGCTCTCTCTTCTGGAGTGGCTGGTAGGACCAAACCACTGATCTTTTGGCTAGTAGCTGAGTGATTTAACCACTGCACTATCAGGGCTCCCTGCTAGATGGACTAGGAAAAGTTAGTTGAATTTGAGTGTCAAAAATTATTTTTCTCTAGACACAATAAAACCATCTAAAGATAAGCAACCTAAAAGTTATTTTCCTTGATTATATGAGTCTAAACCTGTCTAGTAACCCTATTTATTTGCTTCCCACGATGATACCAAAAGTGATGCAGTTATTTTCTTTTTTTGTGGTTGTTAAATAATTTTATTGGGGGCTCGTACAACTCTTATTACAATCCTTACATACATCCATTGTGTCAAGCACATTTGTGCTTTTGTTGCCATCATCATTCTCAAAACATTTGCTTTCTACTTGAGCCCTTGATATCAGCTCCTCATTTCCCCCCTCCCTCCCCGCTCCCCTCTCCCTCATGAACCCTTGATAATTTACAAATTACTATTATTTTGTCATATCTTACACTGTCCGACATCTCCCTTCACCCACTTTTCTGTTGTCCACCCCCCGGGGAGGAGGTTATATGTAGATCCTTGTAATTGGTTCCCCCTTTCTACCCAACCCTCCCTATACCCTATACTCTCAGCACTGGTCCTGAAGGGATCATCTGTCCAGGATTCCCTGTGTTTCCAGTTCCTATCTGTACCAGTGTATGTCCTCTGGTCCAGCTGGATTTGTAAGGTAGAATTGGGATCATGATAGTGGGGGTGGGGAGGAAGCATTCAAGAACTAGAGGAAAGTTGTATGTTTCATCGTTACTACACTGCACCCTGACTGCCTCATCTCCTACCCGCGACCCTTATGCAAGGGGCTGTCCAGTGGCCTACAGATGGGTCTTGGGTCCCCCAATCTGCACTCCCCCTCATTCACAATGATATGATTTTTTGCTCTTTGATGCCTGACATCTGATCCCTTCAACACCTCATGATCACACAGGCTGGTGTGCTTCTTCCATGTGGGCTTTGCTGCTTATTTTCTGATTAGGACATTGGTGGATATGGTTTCCTTGCAGTTGGCATCTATCACTGGTAGGAAGAAAGAAATCTCAATCTGACAAGAGACTAAGTAAACGAGTGAATGATACTGTCCCTTTAATTCAAGAGAAGAGGAAAATACTGCTATTGTGTAGTATCAGTGTGGCATAGGAGTTAAAAACAAACAAACAACCTTATCTCAATAGTTTCTTCTGACAAGATGAAAACAATGGAACCCGCTCTAGCCTGCTTACCAAGGAGATTTGATTTCAAATGTTCTCATATGATTATTTGAGCTCTCTATTTTTCCTAAATGATAAACACTGCTTAGAGGTTAAAGTATGAAGCTCATGCTTGTACCTCAGAATGTGTCATACATGCATCAAAATCCAGGGGGCTTGAAGACTTTTGCAAAAAGTAGGTTCAAGAAAACTTGGGGCTCTTAGATTTCATTAAAAGGAGAGATAGATGGATGGATGGATAGATAGATAGATAGATAGATAGATAGACATTGATTTTTATCCTTTGTCTCTGAGTTAGGATGCTAACCTCAGACTAACTCTGCCTATGATTTTTACCATCCTATCTTTAATTGGCTAAGTTTTGCCTCTGTTCTCCTATATAAGAAACTTGTTGGACAATGGTTGTTATAAGCAACAATAAATGTGTTACTTAATGTAAAGGGCTACAAGGAGCCCAGGTGGCATAGTGATTACATGTTCAGCTACTAACCCTAAGGTCAGCGGTTGAAAACCACAATCAGTTCCCTGGGAGAAAGACAAGAATTTCTTAATCCCATAAAGTGTTACAATCTTGGAAACTAATAGGGGCAGTCCTACCCTGCCCTACAGGGTCACTGTGAGAAGCTCTGCCTCTTTCTAATTGGATAAATGTTGAGGCTTTTAAACCTAACAACATATTTCCAAACTTTGTTTGTAGTGTGCCGCTGAGTATTTATTTCTATTGCTGGAATTTCTGTTGTTCCCCTCATAGACCCTTGCTCACCTTTTATTTCATTCTTAAGTTAATAACTAGAACTGCAAAGTCTCAAGAATATGAAGTAAAATAGTAATTTCATAAATCATAATACAACTCAGGTTATTGTATAGACTTTTCATTAGTTAGGCAACAGTTTGACCAAAAACTCCTCTATGTTTATATTAGCAGTATTCATTATCTCTGAGACTTCTTTTTCAATGTAAAGATGTTTGCATTATGAGACATTGACACGAATGAAGATAAAATTTCAGCCCATACTGAAGAATTTTGCTTGCCTAATTTATTTACATGACTGGGTTAAATATTGTGCTTTGCATAATTATCTCTTGGTTAAAAGCCACTACTCAACCAGTTGCATGACAAGGATCAAACTTGTTAATGTGGTGCATTTATTAACGAGAAATGTTATTTTTTCATGTAAATTAAAGATATATTTCAGTTTATTGCTGCTTTTTTGTCGTATTTTACTTTTATGCAATTAAGAAGTAGTCTTTCCTTCAACAAGCTTGAAATCTAATCCTCTTCAAACATAATAAAATCTAATGTGCTAATTAAATGGGTGAAAATATGTTTTGGGAAGAGTTCTTATTTAATTAGTTTGTTTTAGAAGCAATGAACAGCCATGTTGGCCCTCTTACCTTCAAGAAAAATACGGTCCATCCTTAGTGTTTGCAGAACTTAACTAGAAAATCTAAAATTGATGCCAACTTTGACAAAAGATTCAACTTTATCTTAGGCTAGGTTCTCTAGAGAAGCAAAGGCAGTGAGACTTATTTGTCTCAAGAAAATGGCTCACACGGTGTAGAGGCTTACAAGTTCCAAGTCCTTGGGTCAGATGTCAGGTGGAGGCTTCTCCTGACTCAAGTAACTACAGGGATGATAAACCTAACAGGAAATAAGGCAGGCCACTGGCTCAAGTTAAAAACAAAGAAACAAAGAAAGAACCAACCAAACAAACAATTGGAGGCAAGATAGTGAAGAGTCAATACAGGAAACAGATCCAGCAGAAAGCCAAAAGCATTGCCAAAATGTCTATATATATTAGAGGCAGGCCATATCCCATGGGATGACTATGTCATAACTGCCAGACTACTGAGAATCATGGTCCAGATAAGTGGATGCACAACCTTAACCATTTAAAACTCCTTAACATTAAGGACAGCAATATGGTCCTGGTCTATATAACCGTTATTCTGCCTTAGTGCTCAGTGGACTACTGTTCTCAAGTTGGAAGTGAGACAGTCATTGCTTCAGTGTGCTATCACTTTCCCCCGAGAACCTGCTCTTGAACGGTCCTACATACCCTCAGGTTCCCCACTACTGAAATGCTTATTTGGGACCTTTTGTTTGGCATTTTGGTAGGGTTTGTTTTGGCTTATATCCCTCGTTGAGAGAGGAGATTCATGTGTTTTTCTAAATGTCATAACTTAAAAATCCTGTACTGTTCCCTTTACAGAATTTATAAGATACTCACAATATTTATATCACAATGAAAATCATAAATGATACTAAATTAGTACACTAAATTACACTAACATTTACATCAGGATATTATATAATACCAGGGTGCTATATAATACCACCACTTGTCTATCAGTTGGTCCTACTGTGGTGCCTTGTATGTTACTGTGCTGCTGGAAGCCATTTCACCAGTACTTCATGCCTGATGGTCATCCAAGGTGAAAAGGCTTTAGCACAGCTTCCAGACAAAGAACAGACAACTGACAAGGAGTAGGCTGTCCATTCTGAAGAAGTAGCTGCGGACAACCTGCTGCATAGCTGCAATATGGCGTCCAATACTTAAAGCTTCCTGGATGAAAGTGGAACACTGTAGGCTTTAGTGCCAGGAGACGGGTCCCTTGGGCTCGAAGGCACTTCAAAGGTGACTGAGGAAGAGCTGGTTTCGCAAAGGAGAGTTGAACATCGTGCTGTGATTGCGGTAAATCCTTGGGGAGAGGCGCCTTCTGTATCTTTATTTGCTGATGGGGCACAATTCAATGTTAAGAAGAAATAGCTGCAAAATTTAATGATCAGAATGCAGAATGAATGAATTATGAATCAAGGAAAGGAGAGTCATCAAAAATAAAATGGAACACATAAAGATCGATATCCTAGGAGTAAGTGAGCTGAAATGGATCATTTTGAAATGAACCATTTTGGCCATTTTGAATCAGAAAATGATATGATTTATTATGCTGGAAATGAGACAATCAAGAACAGTGCTTTGGTCATAGCCAAAATGACATTTCAAGGTCATTTTTAAGTACAATGCAGTGTGCAGTAGGATTACACCTATTTCTCTCTAAGGAAATCCAATCAATACATCTATTCTTCAGATTTATGTACCAACCACAAAAGCTAGTGATGAAAAAATTGAAGGTTTATACAAATATCTTCAGTCTGAAATTGATCAAACAGGAAATCAAGATGATTGATAATTATTAGCAAAAGTAAGAAATAAACATGAAGGAACAGTAGTTGGAAAATATGTTTTTGTTTTATTCATTTTATTGGGCACTCTTACCAGAAAATATGGTCTTGATAAAACCGAAGATTGTATAATAGAATTTTGCAAGACCACCATCTCGTTTATCGAAATGCCTTTTCTCAACAATACGAACAACAACTATACACATGGACTTCTCCAAGTGAAATACACAGAAATCAAATTGACTACATCTATGGGAAGGAATGATGGAGAAACTCAATATTAGCAGGCTAAATCAGGCAAGGAGCCTACTGTGAAACACGCCTTCAATGGCTCATATGTAAGTTCACGTTAAAGCTGAAAAAAATTAAAATAAGTCCACAAGAGCCAAAATACACCTGGATTTTGAGAACATCCCAAGAACAAATTTGATGCATTGTATACTAATGACAGAAGACATGATTACCTGTGGGAGGATGTCAAGAGCATCATTCATGAAGAAAGAAAAAGGTCATTAAAAAGACAGGAAAGAAAGAAAAGATCAAAGTTTCAGCAGAAACTCTGAAACTTACTCTTAATCATAGACTAGCTAAGCAAATGAGGGCCTGATGACATCACAGAGCTGAAAAAAACATTTCGAAGGACAGTTTGAGAAGACAAAGTCAAATATAATGTGTAAAGACCTAGAATTAGAGAAATTAGAAATGTTCAGTATATCTTAAACTGAAAGAACCGAAGAAAAAATTAAACTTAGAGCTGAAATATTAAAAGATTCCATAGGCAAAATATTGAATGATGCATCAAGAGAAAATGGAAAGAATTGACAGAATCATTGTACCAAAAAGACCTAGTTGACATTCCATCATTCCTGGAGGCAGCATATGAACCAGAACCAGTGATGCTGAAGGAAGAAGTTCAAGCTGCACTGAAAGCTCCAGGAATGGATGGCATGCCAAGTGGAATGTTTCAACAAACCGCTGAAGCACTGGAATCTCTTGCTCCTCTAGGTCAGGAAGTTTGGAAGACAGCTACTTGGCCAACTGACCAGAAGAGATTCATATTCATCCCCATTTCAAGAAAGGCGACCCAACGAAATGCTCAAATTATAGAACAATATCATTGATTTCACAGGCAAGTAAGAGTTTGCTGAAGATCATCTTATAAAGATTGCAGCGTTACATTGACAGAGAACTGCTAGAGGTTCAGGCCAGATTCAGAAGAGGACATGGAACAAAGGATATCATTGATGCTGTTGTCTGGCTCTTGGCTGAAAGCAGAGAATACCCGAAATATCTTTACTAGTATTTTATTGACTATGCCAAGGCATTCAACTGTGTGGATAATAACAAACTATGGATAGCCTTGAGAAGAATGGGAATTCCAGACCACGTTAGTGTGCTCATGTGGAACTTGTACATGGATGAAGAGGCAGGTGTGTGAACAGAACAAAGAAATACTGCATCTTTTCCTTAGATGAAACCCAATAAAGGGAAATCTATAAAGATAGAGATAGTAATAGAGGTAAATCTCTAGAGATAATAAATCTAGAGAGATCGTATCTATAGAGATCGTAAATCTATAGAGATAGGTCCTTATAATTATTGCAAGGAAGGTGGGGTGGTGGGTGGTGTCAATGGAGAGCTAATAATAATAGGTGCACGAATGAAAAAAATGTTCTAAAATTGATGTAGAGATGATTGCACAGCTTTTTAATGTATTTAAACCACTGAAGTGGATGATGCATTAATTATATGTCAATAAAACTGTTTTTAAATTCTAAAACATGAATAGAATATTGACATTGTGAGAAGTATAACTAATGCCATTCAATGATATGAATGAAAATCGTCAAAGGGAAACCTAATTTTGTATGGCAACTCTCACCAAAATTACAATAAAATTTCATTTAAAAATGTTGCTATGAAGGTCCAGTTCATATATGCACAAATTTATTTCAAATCAAATATGTTTAAACAAGTTTCTGAAATTAGTGGATGGCTGCAGACAAGTTCTCTCAGTCAAACATTTGCGTCAATATATGAGGGTACTGTTCAAACAAGATCCAGTGACAGCTGAGTCCTGAGTGGCTCTGCGGTGTCAGCTAAACTCCAGGCAGAGAAAGCAGCTAAGACGGTGCTGGAGACAGGTTTGGGAGATTTCAAAGGGATAATCTTGATAGATTATTTGCAAGGAAACATGACACGTAAAAGGGTCTTACTGGGAAGACATTGCAAGAAAATTAAAAACTCGATTGGTGAGAAAAATAAAATTTCCTTACATCATGATAATACACTTGATCATTCTTTGATGGCAGCAAAGGCTATCTTATGATAATTTTGCTGAAAAATCTTACCCCATCCATGCTGAGACAGTTTATTGTGCCAGCCTGGCTGATAAACGCAGGTGGGATTGACTGAGGGGCGGAGAGATGGATGGCTTGGTGAGCCTTGCCTTTCTTGTCTCTCGCTCTGTGATCATCGGACCAGTGTGCGGCTGCCTTGCTTGTTCTGTGCTTTAATTTAAAGGCTACAGAGCCTGTGGGACGCCTAGCCTGTGGACTGTGTTGCTGTAAGTTGAGGTCCCTTTAAGACTTCTCTGGAGCTGGGAACTGGCAATTGGTGACCTGCCTTGTGATTGGCTGCTGTGCTGACATAACCTAGCTCTCTCTACAAATACAGGAAGATCTGGCATCAGATAGAGACTGAAAGGACTGCTAGTCTCTCAACTTTCTCTCACGGACGTGAGTTGCACTAAGCCGTTTATAGTGCTTCTAATTTAACTGTTTATTTCTTGTGTATTTATCTGTATATGATTGTATATTTATGTGTATATGATTTAAGATTGTATATTTATCTGTATATGATTTAACATTTCATTTCTCGTTATATATCTAATTATCTTTATGATTTAACATTTCATTTTTTGTTATATATTAATTACCTTTATAAATAAATATAAATATAAATAAATATATTATATTATCAAGAATTTGGTTTTATCTCTCTAGAGAACCCTGTCTAACACACATGCCTTCATTTTGTTCCTGGACTGAAGTGCTTCAGCTTTAAATCCAAAGTGCTATTTCACTTCCTTTAATTTGCAACAGGTGTGTTTAAGGTAAAATCTGGTTCCTTTATTGGGGTTTCCAAATCACAGAATTCGGCTGTGGTCTGTGAAGAATGACCTTAAAAAGACAAATCTAAAATCCAGGTAGCCTATGGAACACCATCAGGGTCACAGAGAGATGAAAAGAAACTCAGTAAAAAAGTGCATGATTCGCAACACAATACTAGGCCGCTTCTTCCATTGGGAGTCTATGCAGGTAACGTTATATAGGCATTTTCCCCAAGCGCAGGCTGATTCGGCTTGGTTTACCACCCAACAGAAGGGAAGATCTAGCTGTCCCTTTCCCTAGTTATGAATTACCATGGAAGTTCATGGATCATGATCACAGGAGTGTCTATTCATTTGGGGTGACCATGGGCCAATGCTATAGAGCAGGAACAATTTGGTCATGTTCCTTTCCTTCTTAAATAATAATAATAATAACTCCCCTCAGCGGAGGTGCAGCCTCTTCTGAAGAAGTGGTCTTTAAGATGTCCAGATAAGGCTGTGATCCAGGAGTGTACGCACAGACAGACACAGCCCCACGTGGTTTGGCAGACCCCCTGCCATGATGTCCTGGTCAGAGAACAGGTGCCTGTCTGTCTTGTTTGCCCGTAGAGTCAGCATCTAATGGATATTTGGTCTTTTGGTGATTAACTCACTATTTCCAGCAGAATTTTCTCCAGGTCTGACCATATTGTTTAGTTATGCATAGTATTCCATTGAGTGTGTGTACCAAAGTTTCTTTATCCACTTTTTAATCGATGGGCTTCTGGGCTATTTCCAATTTATTGCTATTGTGAACAGGGAACATGTGCCTACTCTGTGCGTCTCTTCCTTCCTTTGGGTGTGCAATCCACAGAAATATCATTGGGTTATGTGGAATTACAATGTTCATTGTTTCAGGTAATGCCATATGACTGTCCCCATGACTATATATATGTTTAGAGATCCACTAGCCACCATGAGAGTTCCAACCTTGTTGTACCCTCTCCTGCACTCGAGTTCTGGTTTTTTGAGTTGGGCAGTCATTGTCAGTGGAAAGTGAAAGCTCATCATTGTTGTGATTTGCATCTCTCGATAGCTCGTCACCATGAGTGTGATTTTCATGTTTGTCACCAGTTGGAATTTTGTGCGTGTGTGAACTTCTGTTCATGACTTTTGCTTGGTTTTTGACAGGATTTTTTTTTTTCATTATTGAGGTCTTGTGTTCAATAGATTTTAGAGACTAGCCCTTTGTCTGCTTTGTCCTCGCTGAAGATCTTTTCCCCTCTTTTGATGAATCTTTTGGATACACCTGGTTGTCTTACTTTTCCACAGGCCCCGCCATCTATTTTGTCTTCGAATGTGTGCGATTCCTTTCTTTCCCTGGTAGTATGAATGCCTCCAAAAGGGCCCTTACATTTCTCCCTACTTTCTCACTGATGGTCATTATAGCTCCAGGATTGACACTTACAGCTAGGCTTTAGTGATCTATCTTGAGTTCACTTGGGGACACTGGGTGAGGTATGGGCCACTTCATTCTTCTATAGATGCAGATCCAATTTTGCCAACACCATTTGTTGGAGACTTTGTCTCTTTCCCATTTGATGTGTGTGTGTGTGTGTGTGTGTGTGTGTGTGTGTTACCTATAGGTGGATGCGGTTATTTCTGGGTTTTCTATTGTGTTACATCGATCTATGTGGCTATTCTTGTGCCAGTTCAGGCTGTTTTGACAACAGTGACTATGGAAATGTTTTGAGGTTACATAGTGTGAAACTTCTTACTTCGCTCTATTTTTTTCAAAACCATTTTATTAGGAGCTAATACAGATATCATATCATTTCATAGTTAAATCACATCAAGCAGTAATGTATGATTGCTATGACAATTGGTTTCAAAACATTTTCTTCCTTCTTGAGCTCCTTGATATCAGCTCTGCTTCACCTCCCAGCTCCCCCCTATCCCCCCCACCCCGCCCACCCCAACCAGGAGCCCTTATACTGCTTGTCTCTGTAGGTTCACCAATCCTGAGTTTTGTATTCCAAGAAATAGGAAAACATATAAGAAGATTTAAGAAGGATATCCTCAGTGACAAAATACATCAGAGATAAACCCTAATATTGGGAGGGAAAAACCCCCACATAAAATACTGAAAACCAGATTGGCCCTCAAGAAGAGGGATCAAGGTTTAAAACATTCAACTCAAGTTTATCATTTTGATCTCCTATAGTCATCTCTCTAATACTGTTTGGTAACCAATTTATTCCCATCCTTCAATTATGGATGGAGGGAAATCACCAGAGGCTGATTTCCTATGTAGATCTCACAAATGTATCCTAGGGTTCCACTGTCATTCATAGCTTTCTGCTAACCGGAATCTCACAATTTAAGCTCTCATGATTTCCCTCCTTCGTTTTAGGATTATATAATTTATAATCCCTGGATTATGGATGTTGATGTGCTTCTTCCATGTGGATTACTTGACATCTCACCTAGATAGATGGCTGCTTGTTTGGAAACAAGCCGTTAAGACCCCAGATACGTTCTTTCTGATAGCTGGGTACCATCTAATTTCTTCACCATATTTTGCTATAGCACCCATATCTTCCTACTTCTTTCATGAGGGTGAGTATCGAGCAGGGCCATGTGGTAAGAACTAATTCTTCTTCAGTTGGAGCTGGGATTTAGTGCAAGCCCTAAATCCATGCTCAGATCTACCGTATGTCTTTTAATTGCTTCTGGCTCCCCTTAGAGACCTCTTTGTTAATTTATGGTAGAGAACCTGCCTGGTTTGCTCTTTAGATTAAGGAATTATTTGTTCTTCCCTCTTTATTTCCAACTTTGCATTCCAATCCCCCCAAACTATCAATCATCTTGATTGCATGTGTGATCAATTTTTTGACTGAAGACATTGGTAGAATTCTTCAATTTCTTCATCACTAGCTTGAGTATCAGGATATTTGCATTTTAAAGGGCATGCAGAAACATCTAGAACTACTTTGAGACTAAAGAAGAAGGAAAAACAGTAATTGGGTTGACTTTTTGAATTGGAATGAATGCAAGCAGTTGACTAGACACACCCACGCTGGGAAAGTCGATGACATTGGCAAAATACACTCTTCAATGAGTAAAATTTAATGGCAGCCCGTGGGAATCTAGTATGCTTGCTAGGTGATCACCTGGATTCATTTGTTGAGTAGAAGTGGGGAAATCACAGCAATGAAGAAGCAAGGTTGAGCCTGGCCATTGACACCCATGAACCTAGTACACATGGACTTGAGAAGAGAGATGAGAAAGGTGTGGCTGGTCTGAAGTTTAAAGAGTTGTTTATAATTTGAGCCTATATCATGGCCTAGTCCAAAGGGGCCTGGATTGATAAGAATATGTAAAGGGCCAGGTGGTCTGAAGTGAAGGGAGTTGTGTATGATCCCCAAGATTACTACTGGCCCAGCTTGGAATGGCTATGCCTGAGTTGACCAGAACTTAATTGGATGAAGAGAAAGATCTTTGACCCTGTGAGCTGGCACACATGGCTTGCAATCTTGATGGAAGGCCTGCTATAGATTTGATTTTGCTTGTGGTTGCAGCCATATATAATTTCAACTGGAATGAAGATTCCTCATGTCAAAGAATATGCTTCTTTCTTCAGAGCCCTAGGCTGATAGAATGGGTAATTCAGAAATTGTACATCCAAATTGGGAAGGTAAAACCTTGACGTGGCTTTGGTTTAAGCAAGGATCCTCCCTGAATAGTGTACTTTTTCCTAACAGCCCTAGGAAAGAGAGGGGCAGCGGGCTGTTGGTGGGTTTATAGGATTCAGGTGTAGGTAATTGTTTACAGCAAGCATCAAATATTTTTGTTTTGTTCATTTATAAAACATAAGATGTAATTGGGGCTGGTGTGTTTTAGGTTGTATGCCGGTTAGTTGTATCCTGTTAGATGCGAGGATGATTTTATTATATCTTTGTTTGGAGATTATGTATAAAGAGACGTGTATAAGGGCCATTTGACAAGGGGTGGACTGTGAGGTTAGATTTTATATCAACTTGGTTTTTGTGTGTGAAAGGTGTGGGTGGCCTCTCAATCAGGATACAGCAGAATGATGTCTCCTAGGGGTGGTGGCTTTTTACAAGAGATGTGGAGAACTTCTCTCTCTTTCGCCCTCTCCTTTCTGATTCATTGGGTTCTGTGCCTCACAGCTAGGGCTCACCCTCAAGTGTCCTGACAACCTTTGAAGCAGTGAGTACCCTACTATGTTCCGGCAGAACTTGAATCTATGCAACTCCATATCCACTTGCCTGTGATCTTCCTGCTTTACTCTCCTGCTTAATCTGCTAAAATCTTTGTTAATTTTAGTGCCTCAAGCTAGCATCTGACCCATTGACTTGTGTTGATGGGGCTGGATCACTTCCTCAAAGTGATGTAAAATTCCTTCTTGATGTAAAGTTCTTTCTTATATGTATTTGAGTGTTACTGATCTTGTTTCTCTAGAAAACTCAGCCTAAATTTTTACTCAGGTAATAAAATATCCCCCAGAGGGGAGTTATTTATTCCTTTTCTATAAAAGCTAGACTCTAAAGATTTTACTACAAATCATCTGTCTTTCAGCTTTTTAATGCAAAAAGGTATGTTAGAGAGTAGCTAAAGCAATTTGTTTCCTACTATCATTCTTAGGGATGTGGCCTTTTTATAAGTGATGTTGTGGACCCTTATGGTGTAATGGTTACGATTTGGGCTGATAACCTCAAGGCCAGCAGTTTGAAGCCACAAGTCACTCCTCAGGAGAAAGATGGGGCTTTCCACTTCGTCAGTTACAGTTTGGGAGACTTCAGGGCGGTTCTACCTTGTCTGATCGGGTTGTAATGAGTCAGAATTGACTAAGTGGCAATGAATATGGTTTTAGAATCCTAGCAACGTGATAATTTAAAAGCAAAAGAATAATCAAAAGATAAGACCAGAAAAAAGGGAAAAAACTCCTCTAAACCTGAATAACTAGAATCAAACTTCAGAAAGACATAGTTTTGTAGAGGTAGGGTGCATATTTTTGAAAGCATACTACTTTGCAACAGTCAATGTAATCAATCATTTGTTCAATAACTATAAACGATGGTTTCCTTATTTTAAGAAGCATCACTGACCCTGACAATAATTTGTGTCCAGTATCAATGTAAGTCCCCTGCTTGTGATGTTGTACTACATTGACGCAAGAGGTCATCATTGGGGTGACCTGGGTGAATGCTATGTGGGATAGCTCTGTATTAATTCTTTACTGTATGAGTCCACATGATCTAAAACTAAAACTTACCTAATAAAGTGATAAGACTTGATTGATTATAAACACATAAATAGAGGCTTTATCTTGTGGGTATTTTTTCTAACCTCTTAATTTACTATAATGATGTTACATTACATGTAACTATTGTTTCACCATCTCAAACTTACATTTAATTCTGAATCATTAACAGCTATTCTTAAAACTCTTTTTTATCTGAAAATCAAGTATACTTATATTCTTTTTACTAACAAAGGGATTTATTTTAGCCATTAAGGCTAATGAACTTATCTAAATTCATTATGTTTTCCAAATAGAAACTTTTAATTTTACCTAGATGTTACCAGCCAAAGTAAAATGCATCAATATAATTGACTCAAAAGCAAGTAAAAAACAACGTTATATTTTTACTCTGATAAACGCTGTTAGTTTCGTTCACCTTAAATAACCTTACAAATTTAATTGTATCAGGTCTTCTCCCTATCTATTTTTAGCTATTTTAATGTCATAGGCTGATACAGGGTGACACAGTATAAGATGTTGCCCAATCCTGTACCATCTCTATGATCTTTGATATCTTTGAGCCCCTTATTGTGTCAATCTATCTCATTGAGGATTTCTCAATTTTCCCTGACCTTCTACTTTGCCAAATATGATGCCCTTTTCTTTGCTATTGGCCTTTCCTAGTGGCATGTCAGAGTCAGGCAAGATTTGCCATCCTTACTTCTGAGAAGCATGCTCGTTTTCCATTTCTTCTAGGACTGATTCATTTATTCTTCTGGCAGAGTCTGTCTGGTTATTCAGTACACTTTGCCAATGCTAAAATTCTAATGCCTCCATTGTTATTCTGTCCCCTTTGTTCATGGTCCTCTTGTGATGATGCTGTTGCTCAGGGCCATTGAGTCCCTACAAATCCTCCCGGTGTCCGAAGGACACACTGCCTAGTCCTGTCTCGCCCTCACTATCATTTTTTGAGTGAGCCTATTGTTTCGGTCACTGTGTCAAACATCTCGCTGAGGGACTTCCTCTTTTGTGCTGACCCTCTACTTAGCGGCTGGTCTGTCCAGCCCCAAGCATATGAGATGAATGTACTTTAAACTACGCTCCATAAGAATGTCAGTGCAGTTGGCACTCGATGAACAAGTACAGGAGACTCTCCCCAACAACCACCTGGAAAACGTCACCACAAGGAGAAATTTCAGGTCCCTGGACACCTGGAGAAGCACCTTAAAGCTAAGTGGATTGAGGTCTCTACACCTCAGGCAGTGTGAGAGTGGGGAGAACAAGGAGAGAAAAGATCAAAGCTGAGCACCTGGATCTCAGCATCCTCTACCAGTGCCCCTGGCAGCCTTGCACACTTCCCTGCTGAGAGATGCTGCTGGGTTTCCCCATCACCACTGATCACTGACCTGGGTTGCTGCTCAGACCCCCACCTCTGTCACACACCAGTCTACACTGTTACCCATACCACGCACTTCCTTTGTTTCCTCCCTGTGGCCACTGCCACCACCCCAGCGCTAGTAACTGGTCATAGATAGCAGCCTTCCATGCCTGCTCCACACAGCCACCACTGATGCCATCCCCATAGCCAACTTCCTCCCTCCCCTGCCCAGCCTGCCTTCGTGGCTGCTGCCAGGGAGCAAGCACCATTCACAGCACATTACACCGAGGCTGTTCCAACTCTCACCACCCACCACCCATGATGCTTGGTGGTTGCTGTCCTGAGCCACCCATGCAGAGTGCTTCCAACGCCACAGGAGCTCCCCCAGCTCGCTTTTGCAGAGGCTGCTGTGGCTTGAGCACCGGCCATGCTTTGCAGTTATTTCTGCAGCAACCACAGTCGGCCTTTACAGCGGCTGTCATGGGGCCGTGCACCCACAGTGCCACGCAGCCACTGTGGATCCCGCCCCCTCCTATGCAGAACACAACGGCCATGGCTGGCCCACTATGAGGTCCAGTGGCAGATTGCAGTGCTAGCTTCCGCTGCAGTAGCTGAGCACAGACCCCCGCTCTGCACATACCAGCTGCACTGGTCCTGACTGGAGTGCTTCTCAGGGCCTTGTCTTAGCACCTGGCCAGCCTGTACACTGGGGTCACTCAGGCACCCCGCCTTCTCAAACCTACAATAGCAGCAGGATTCGGAAGTCTCAAGGACAGCTGCTTCATGAGAATGCAGGACGATCACAGACCAGTGGGTGCAGAGCCTTGTCAATCCAATGGTGGTGGAAG
>NW_022103955.1:3705436-3730656 GCF_000313985.2 Echinops telfairi
CGGGGGCGGGGGGGCCTGTCTCCAGTGAGCCATTTATCTTGGGTGCACCTTCAAATTAGATCAAGCTGCAGCCTGATTGATAGGCTAGATTCCTTTATATTTTATTTATCAAGATGACATGAAATTAGGTAACTACCATAAATCTGCTCAGCATATCTCAAACGGACAGAACTAAGGAAAAAACTTCAAGCTTCAGATTGAAACATTGAAAGATTCTATGGGCAATAAATATATTGAATGATGCTGAAAACATCCAAAGAATATGGAACGAATAAACCGAGTCACTGCAACCAAAGAGCAGGTTGACATTCAAGCATTTCTGGTGTAGGCACATGAACAAGGACCCGTGGTGCTGAAGGAAGACAGTTAAGCTACACCGAAAGCATTAGCCCTAGACAAGGCTACAGACATTGATGAAATATTCAGCGAAGTGTTTCAGCAGGCTGAGGAACTACTGGAAGCACTCACTCATTTATGCCAGGAAATTAGGAAGACAGCTGCTGCACCAGCTGATGGCAAGAGATCCATATCTGTAGCCAATCCAAAGCAAGGCGATGCAAATGATACAACAATATCATTCATATCACACGCAAGTAACATTTTTCTAAAGACCATCCAACAGCAATTGCAGAAGTACCTGGACTGGGAGCTGACAGAAGTTCAGGCTGGATTCAGAAGAAGATGTCGAACAATGGGTGTCGTTGCTGATGTCAGGAATCTTGACTGAAAGTAGAGAATACCAGAAAGTTGTTTACGTGTGTTTTATGAACTATGCCAAGTTATATCACTGTGTGGATCATAACAAACTATATCTAGCCTTGAGAAGGCAAGAAAACTTGATTATGCGTTTGTGAAATGTATGTGATCAAAAGACTGTTGTGTGAACAAAACAAGGGTATCATAAATGATTTAAAATCAGATAAGGTGTATATCAGGGTTGTATCCTCTCAGGATACTTATTCAATCTGTATGCTGAGTAAATAATCAGAGAAACTAGATTTGATAAAGAAGAATGTGGCATGAGAATTGAAGGAAAGCTTTTTAACACCCTCCGGTATGCAAATGACACAACCACGCTTGCTTAAAATGAGGAGGAACTGAAGGAACTGGCTGATGAAAATCAAAGTTTGCAGCCTTCGGTATGGATTACAACACAATATAACTAAACATGCTCACAACTAGACCAATAGATAGCATCATGTGAAATGGAGAATAGATTGAAGTTGTGAAAGATTTTGTCTTGCTTAAATCCACAACTAATGCTCATGGAAGCAGCAATCAAGAGATCAAAAGACAAATTGCCTTATGTGTGTCTGCTACACAAGACCGCTTTTGAATATTGAAAAGTAAGGATGTTACTTTGGGGACAAGGTCCAGCTTGACCCAAGCCGTGGTATTTTCTATGATCTCAAAAGCATGTGAAAGTTGGAGATTGAAGAAAGAAGATCAAAGTAGAATTGATGCACTTGAATTATGTTGGTAGCGAAGCAGATTGAAAGCCCCATGGACTGCTCAAAGGACCTACAAATCTGTGCTGGAAGAAATATGGGGAGACTTCTCCTTAGAGAAAAGGATGATGAGACTTCGTTTCAAATGCTTTGCAAACGTCGTCAGTGAAGATCCGTCCCTGGTTAAGGACATCATGACTGGGAGAGAGACAGCGGAAGACAGGAAGGACCTCAACAAGAAGGCTTGACACAGTGGCTCCAACCACAGGCTCAGGCACAGAGCAATTGTGAGGACGGTGCAGGGCTGTGCTGTGTTTTGTTCCGTCGCACACAGGGTTGTTATGGTTCAGAACGGACTCCGTGGCACCTAGCAATAGGATACATGTGAAAGTTGGACCTTGAATAAGAAAGGCAGAAGTACAATGGATGCATTCAAATTACGGTGCTGGTGAAGAATATTGACAGTATCAGCAATTGCCAACAGAAAAAACCAATCTGTCCTCAAAGAAGTACAGCCGAATGCTGTTTAGAAGCAAGAAGGGAGAGACTTCATCTCAGGTCCTTTCAACATGTTATCAGGACATCATTCTTGGTAAAGCAGAGGAGCAGCAAAAAGGAAGACCCTCCCCCAGACGGACTGACATTTGTGGCTGCAACCATTGACTCAAACATGTCAATGATTGTGAGAGTGATTGAGAACCGGACAGTATTTGACTTTGTTGTACATTGGGTTGCTATGATTTGAAACGGAATCCCATGGTACCTAACAACGCCACCACCAACACCAACAACAGAGTGCTGAACAGAAAGCAATAAAGCAATTCAACTGATAGTTTTCACCTAAAAGATGAAATACTGACGAATAAACCTAACTAGAGAAACACAATTTATACAAAGAAAACTACAGAGCACCAGTACAAGAAAGCAAAAGAAATTCACAAATATGGAAGAACATTCCATGTTCAATGGGTAAGAAGTTTTAACTTTGTGAACTTGTCAATGCTATCAAAAGCAATCTAAAAATACAACACACCTATGATTCATATCCCATTTTCATTCTTTAAAGAAATGTAAACTAAATACTGATTTTATATTGAGTGGGATGAGACACAAAATAAACCAAGAACTTCTTAAGAAGAAAACCAAGAAAGGAGGCCTCTTACTTTCTGACCTCAGAACTTATTACACAGCCACAATTGCCCAAAAACTGCTACAATTATAGATACCTAGGCCTATGGGGCAAAACAGACAACTTAGTAATACATGGATCCCCATAACAACAACTCATATTTGACAGAGATCCAAAAACGATTATACAGGAAAGAAATTGTCTTTTCCAAAATAGTGCTAGTAAAATGGAATCTCCATCTGCAGAAGAATGCAACAGAACCAGACCTCCCCCATGTACAGAACCAATCAAGATGGATCAAAAAACCTGAATGGAAACCCCAGAGCTATAAAGATCATCAATGAACAAATAGGGACACATTTAATTACCCTATTTTAGGGCATAGACAGACGTTTATATCTAAAAAGGTTTGAAAGAGAGACAGTGGGTGCTAAAATAGATGACTGGAACCTACTAAAAATAAATCAAAAGACTTAATCAAAGAGTAAAAACTGAACCCCTGTACTGGGGGAAAAATGCAATGACCCAACAAACAAGGGAATAATCTTAAAAATCTATAGAAAACTACAAAACCTCCAAAAGAAAAATGTGAATAACCCATTAGAAAGTGGGCACAGTCTGTGGCCATACCACCCTGAATGCGTCCAATCTCGTCTGACCTTGGAAGCTAAGCAGGGCCCAGCATGGTTAGTACTTGGATGGGAGAAAGTGGGCAAAGGATATGAATAGACAAGTCACCAAAGATGACATCCAACTTGCTAACAAACATGTGAAAAAATGCTCATGACCATTCGCCATCTAGGGGATGTAAACCAAGCCGCAATGAGATACTGTGTTACACATCCAATACCAGCCACACACACAAAAAAAATACTGGGGACTCTGCAGGGAGCTTGGAACCCTCTTACCCTGCTGGGAAGACTGTAAAAATATGCAACTATTATGGAGAGTGACATGGCACTACCTCCACCAATGAGAATAGAAATTCCATGATCCAACAACACCCTGCTGGGTATATGCCCAAAGGAATTGAGAACGACACAGGAACAAATATCGGCCCACCCAGGTTCATCACAACACTGTTCACAATAGCAAGATGATGTAAACAAACTAACAGCCCCTACCTAGAGGATTGGCTAAAGAAACTTGGTTATACACACACAATGCATTGCTAAAAAACAATGAAAATCATAAAGCACTTCATTCATAAGTGGACCTGAAAAACATTATGCTGAGTGAAATTTGTCAATCACAAAGGGACGACTTTTGTATGAGACCACTCGCATAGTATCAAAACCCAAAGACTTGCATGCCAAAGGGAACAGACAATGGAGGTCACCAACACGGGAAAACGAGAGAAAGAAGATTCAGCAATGGATCAGCGAGGTGACCGATGCTCCTTCGCTTGGGTGCAAGGTGCTCTTCCCCACTTCCCCTCCGCAAGAGAGAGGAGGCCATCGGGTGAGGGGTGGGAGTGTGAATCCTGGGATGAGTGGTTTGAACTCTTGAATGCTTCCATGGGGGCTCATTGTGGATCTAAGCTGATAATTTGAAATGAAAACCTCTCCACCTAACTCACAATAAATAAATCACGCCCCCCAAAAGAAAGGATAAATACAATACTCCACTGTTTCTAAAGAGCATTCTGGCTGTACTTCTCCCAAGATAGATTTTTTGGTTCTTCTGGAAGGTCATGGTATTTTCACTATTTTTTGCCAACATCATAATTCAAATATAACAATTCTTCATTCTTCCTATTCTTTGTTCATCTTTCACATGCATGGAAGATGACTGAAATTATCATGACTTGATTCAGGCACACCTTAGTTCTCAGAGTGAACTCTTTAACACTTTAAACTCTTTAACACTTTGCTCTTTAATGCTTTAAAGAGGCTTGTATCATAGATTTTCCCAGTTCAAGATGTTTGATTTCTTGGCTGCTGCTTCCAAAAGGGTTAATTGTGAATATAAGTAAAACAAATTCCTTGACAACCTCACTTTCCCCCTCTATTTTCCATGGTGTTGTCTGTTGGTCCAGTTGTGAGGATTTTGGTTTTCTTTACATTTACTTATAATGAAGATGGTCATCTTTGATCTTTATCAGTAAATGCTTCAAGTCCTCTGCACTTTCACTAAGCAAGGCTGTGTCGTATGCATTTTGTAGGTTGTTGTTAAATGTTCCTTCAATCCTGACGTCACATCCTTCTTTATTTGGTCCAGCTTCACAGATTATTTGCTCAGCAAACAGACTGAGTAAATAAGGTGAAAAATGATCTACACCGTCCCTGATTTTAAACCATGCACTATCCCTTGTTAAGTGTTCTAGAATTTCATTTTTTTTTAATTTTTATTTTTATTTTTTTTAGAATTTCATTTTTTTTTGGTAAAGTTATTCACAACTTTCCATACTTCCCCTAGTTTAATGCCTTTGCATAATCAATAATACACTTTCCGGTATTCTCCACTTTCAGTTAATATCTAGCTGATGCTAGCAATGAGTCTTACCCCTGTGCTCTTCTGAATGTGGCTTGAATTTATGGAAGATCCCTAACGATGTAGGATAATATACACTTGATTTTCTAAAAAGTATTTTTATTAAATTACTTTCAAAGTGTAAATATCTATGTATATGTTTACTTTTAATAATGTTCTATATTTCTTGTTTCATAATTTTTCTAAATTAATTACTTTTTATTTTGAAATAATTTTAGGCTCACGTGAAACTATAAAAATAAAATAAAGAGAAATCTCATGTACATTTTATCCCCAATGGTGATCTCTTACAAAACTCAGTATAATGTCACAACCAGTTAATTGACACTAGTACAATCCACTGATCTTGTTCAGACCTCCCCAGTTTTACTTGTATTTATTTGTTTGTGTATATGCATTTTGTTGTATACATAATGTTATATTTTGCTCTTCTATTACATTTTCCACCAAAAGAGCATTGGGACTCATTTGTGTTTATGTTTTGGAAAGATGAGCTAGAGATTTCAGCCATGGAAATCCAAATCCACGTGGTGCGCTCGCTCCTCAGTGGCACACAGACCTTCCGTTTGGCTACTGCTCCGCCAGCCCTAAGCAGCAACCATGGAAAACACAGGAACGCTTTCGCAGAGTCCTTGTCTGCTCCACGTTGTGATTTCATGTCACCATTCTCCACGTTCAAAGGCATGCTTCTCTCTCATCCTTTTGCCTCTACAGCTCCCTTCCCCTATTTTGTTCCCCTCTTTACTTTTAAACAGATAAAGTAAAATCAGCCTCTGGGAAAAATTTACAACTTAAATGAACAAATCTACTCTTTAGAGAGTTATAAATAAATTATGAACTAAAGAAAAAAGATCTTATGGCCACTATTGAATAGATTATACCAAGGAACAAATATAAAATATATAAGCAGGAGGTTGTTTATGGTTTTATGGGAACTGAAAAGTCATAAAAGATTTATGGATTGAAAATGAAGAAATCATCCTAAATATCTGTAGTGATTTCTTGCATCTCTAATAATGTCCACACACATATATACGTACATACAGGCACACTCACACACAATGTACACAAAGAGCTCAAGTAATGAATATAATTCTTGTTTTTAAATTAATACCAGTGCGCGTAGTGGTTCCCCAAATTTCAGCGTAGACATCTGAAAAAGTGAAGCACTGATTGTTTTCTCAAGGGAATTAAAGAAAAAGTCAGTCACATTTTCCCGTTTTGCTGCAAATGAAAGTATTTAGAAAAACAAGGTGCTTGTATCTTGCTAAGATAGCTTGTCTAATGATAGCTTGAACATGTAAGCCAAATTCTGCTTGTCCTAGAGTTTTTTCCCATAAGGACATGCCATTATCATGTGATATACATTTCCCTCAGGCCCTTTTCTTTCCATACTTCCTGGAGTGGATTTGTTCAAGAGGGAAAAAATAATGGCAAGAGAAAGGAATTGTCTAGAGTGAAATATTCGCACATTGAATTATGTATTCATTGTTGATGAATAATCTAAGGATTTATATAGCACAGTCTACAGGTATGCTCCTAGCTAACAGACCAAGTAGGCTATAAAAGACTCACAAAATCATGGCATTTCATGAGGAATTCGTCTTACATATCTGTTCATAGTACCACATCCTGCTCTTGTAAATTGCAAGACTGCATGGTTTTAAACTGGGCCTTTTAGTTAATGCAGAATGAGCAGTCTTCTGAGGATTGGTGAATTCTGGGTATCTGCGAGTCTGGAAACTCTTTCCCTTCCACCACGAAGGGGTTTTCGAGTGAGAGAAGGTTTGGCCCATGTGTTCTACAGAGAGGCACATAGGATGTGCACGCAGAAGAGAGTGCCAGCTCTCAGCTCCGTCACCAAAGACTTTGCAATGATGTGGGTCCCTGCTGTCTTTTAGCACTGGTGGTGGGGAATTCAGAATCAGCCATGAAATTTCATCAGAATCCAAATTTGTCAGCCAGAAATTACTCTGACTTAATAATGAAACAGATGCACCTGTAAAACCATCTACTCCTAATTCAAAAACACATTAGTGAGACAGTTATACTCATTTTAAGCCAACAAAATCTTGTTTGAATTAGGCAGGCATGGAGGCCTTCCCTGGTGGTGTCAAAGCCAAGCATGATCTGATCACCATCACGTTGAGGTAAGGCCAGGTCTTCCAACGAGTGTAGGAGGAGTTGCCTGGAAGTTGAGCTGAGCTGTTTCTGATTAGCCCACCTCACCCAGTTCCAAAGAGGAGCCTGGTTATTCCAAAATCTGGCAAAACCATTCGTTAGAAACATGAATTTTGGACAGCATCCCAGATAGCATTCAGAAGAAAGATCTCCCAAGTGAAGGCATCAGAAGGGCAGAACAGAGAGAAGGCTCCCTTTCCACACACAGAGAGTGCCTTCTTGTGACCATCCCTTCTCTGGACTCAAAGATGTAGATTATCAGCTCACCTCTGCAATTTACATCTTTGACTTGATCATTTAAGCCAAGTTGATCTGACTCATAAATTAAAATAAGAGTCTCCCATTTCCCCAGTAACTCCAGCCAGTGTTCAGAATCAAGAGTCAGACTTAGACAAATCTCTGCCTGTGGTGCCAGGGCAGGAGCCAGGTTTCTAAGGGGGGGGGGGGAATGTTTCATGCCAGCAAGGGGTATGCTGGCAGGATTCCAAGCCTATGACATGCTGGAAGTTAAGCCATTTGTCTCTTTTCTCCTTGAGTGTTCCCATATGTTTCTGAACAATCACCTCTTTATCCCTGCTAGGGAACTGACAATCTCTCTGTAAAATTTGAGTAGTGCACAAGCATGCACACACACACACACACACACACACACACTCACACCCTGATCTCTACTCACATACATTCTCAACCCTCCTATGAGTCTTCATGCTTCACATCTAATATCTAATATCTGAACACGGTAGTAGCTTGCTGATCATATTTTTCTTTCCTTAAAATGTATTTATTCATCATTTTCAAATAAATATTTAATTTGCAAAACTATTTAACATCATAGGCACATTAACATGCATATTCTGATTGCAGCCTTGATTAAATAGGTGTTGGGCTGCTAACCACATGGTCAGTAGTTCGAAACCACCAGCAAGAAAGATACAGCTTCCTTTTCCCATAAAGAAGTACACTCTGGGAAACCCAAAGGGCAGCTCGACCCCATCCCGTGATCCGCCACGAGGTGGAATTGACTCCACGGCAGTAAGTTTGTCTGTTTTCCAACAGCTTTATTGGCATATAGCTCACATGTCATACAATTCAACTGTTCAATCACACCAAGAAGCATTGTGCCACCATCGCCATCATGAGTTTGGGAACATTTTCTTTATTCTTGAACTCGTCATTATTAGCGCCCTATTTCCCCCCAACCTCCCCTGCCACACCCCCAAGGAATCCTTACCCATCCCGTTACCATCTCAATAAAATATCCTGCATTTTATATTCAGAAGAACATTTTTATAAACTAAAAACAAAGTAAAACATATGAAAACATCGATTGAAAAGAAAGAATTAAAAACTAGAAGAAATTTAAATGGATCATAAGGAAGATCAAGTGAGAGGGTGCTGGATTTTGACTTTGGTCACTACAGGCATCCAGATTTTGGACTCAGAAACCCGACTCTGAGCTCACACTTGGTTCCGCCAGTTCTTAGAGAAGTACCTTGAGCTGAGTACTTACTACCACATTGCTCTGGGCCGGAACTTTGTCATCCATCCAGAGAGGCCAACATCAATAGTATTTGCTTTGTGGCGCTTTTGTGAAAATCAAATGAATTAACACAGGCCAAGTGTTTAGAACAGTGCCTGCCATCTAGCACGGAGCCAATGAATATTGTTATTTTGGCTTTTTCTAGTTAGTGACAATCATTGAAGATGTGGTGCCCTGCTAGCAGGTTCTTGTAGAAACACTTAAGTAACAGTGCATTATTAAATAGACAGTATGCCACTGTTTTAAACAACAATCTTTACATCCACTGTCCAAATCTCAACCCTCCACCTACGTATGCTGAGCATTGTTAACTTCAATATTAGTTACAAAAAAGAAAACACACACACACAGAATATCATTGAAACTGCGTTTCTTGTCGAAGGACATGAACTAAATTTCAGAGTCAGAACTCTGGTGACCTGATTCTTGCACCAGCTCCTTTTCAATAATACTGAAATTACTGACATACTGAAATCGTTGATATTGTAATTTTGAATTTTATGAGCAATATGGAAAGAGACCTTTCAGTACTCACCAAAAGGAAATTATTTACATTTTCAAATAAACACAACTTCTAAAAGAATGTGTGCAGAACAAAGTCTTCCAAACAATGTTCCATACTCATTTAGTATATCATGAAATCAACCTATGAGTTGTGAGCAACATTAAAAAAATATGTACAGGCTAAATTTCACTATAATGGAGCAGAAAATATCAGAATGAAATATTGTTTTCTGAAGCTTATTTCAGTTATTGTGTGTGTGTGCTCAGTTGAAATACAAACAAAATTCCTTTAAAATGTTATTATTTACCCACTGTGATGCTTATAATCAAAAACCTGGAAGATGACAACAATTTGTTAGTGTCTGGGGGAATTGGAGCCCTTGGGCCCTGCTCATTGGAAAGAGAAATGATTCCACACAGTAGGAAACAGCCCAGCATTTCCTCAAAAAGTCCAACATAGTCGTAGATATGGAAGTAAGTATTCAAGCAAGTTTGTTATTAGGTGCTTCCAGGAAGACATGGAAGTAAGTATTCAAGCAAGTTTGTTATTAGGTGCTGTGGAGTCGATTTGCAACTGAAAGTGGACCATGTGACAAAGTAAAAGAGAAAGAAAGGAAGGAAGGAAGAAGAAAGAGGAAAGACAGACAGACAGAAAGGACAGACAGACCCATTGGGGCTTCCTGGGTGTGACCTTTATGGGAGTAGATTGGCAGATCTTTCTCCTGTGGAGCTAGTGGGTGGGTTTGAAAGACCAACTTTGGGGGGTTAACATTTTAGTGCTTCACCACTGCTCCCCCAACACTTCTTCTAAACAACGATTCATCTAGATAGCAGTCACAAGGTGGAAACAATGCAAACGTGCATCCTGAGAGGAAGGGATAAGCACAAGGCAGTATATGCAGACAGTGCATTAACCAACCGGAGCACCGCAGGAAGCAAAATGTGGATGAAGAGTGCGAGCATCATGTGGAGTGAAAAGACGAGGCACACAAAGAGCATACATATCACACACACACACACACACACACACACACACACACACACGCACGCATGCACGCGCAGGCGCGATTTGTTTATTTGAAATATCCAGGTACATCCACAGAGACCCCACAAGCAGAGTAGTGGTATTTTGCGGTTGGGCTGGGAGGTCGGTGGGGATTAATTGCTAATAGGGTCTCTTTTGATAGTAGATTACGAAAATATTTGGGAACAAGAGAGAAATGAAGGTTGTACAACATTGTGAATCTCCTAATTATCTCTGAATTATACACCTTTTAATTGTTAACTTATGTTCTTGCTGTTGTCAGGTGTCATCAGTCCCAAGAGAACGAAGCACCACCCAGGCCAGCACCATTCTCACCATCGCTGCTCGGTGGGGCCCATTGTTTCCGCTGTGGTGCCGCCGTCTGATGGAAAGTCTCCCTCTTTTCCACTGACCTGCTGCTTTACGAGGGAAGATGTCTTTCTGGAGATGTCTCCCCAGATAATCTATTCCAAAGACACGTTCACTGGTAAAGAGCATTCTGGCTGTACTTTACCCAAGACAGATTTGTTAGCTCTGGCAGTATGTTGTATATTCAGCATTCTTCACCCAACACCATCATCAAGGTCATTAGTTCTTCTACCTTCCTTGTGCATTTCTGCACTTTGCCCATGCATATGAGATCACTGAAAATACCATGGCGTGGGTCAGGAGCACATTAATCCACAATATGATATGATGGCTCTTTAACTTTAAAAAAAAATCGTTTTATTAGGGGCACATACAACTCTCATCACAATCCATACATACATCATTTGTGTAAAGCGCATTTGTACACTCATTGCCCTCATCATTCCCAAAACATGTGCTCTCCATTTAAGCCCCTGGCATTAGGTCCTCATTTTTTCCCCTCCCTTCCCGCTCTGCCCCAACCCCCAATAAGTCCCCGATAATTTACAAATCACCATTTTGTCATATCTTGCCCTGTCCGACATATCCCCTCACCCACTTTTCTGCTGTCAGTCCCCCAGGGAGGAGGTCCCATGTAGATCCTTATAATCGGTTCCCCCTTTCCAACGTGCTCTCACGCCACCCTCGCGGTATCAACACTCTCACCACTGGTCCTGAAGGGATCATCTGCCCTGGATTCCCTGGATTTTCAGTTCCTATCTGTACCAGTGTACATCCTCTGGTCTAGCCAGACTTGCAAGATCGAATTCGAGTCATGGTAGCGGGAGCGGGGAGGAAACCTTTAGGAACTAGAGGAAAGTTGTATTTCTCATCATTGTTACATCGCATCCTGACTGGCTTGTCTCCTCCCCGAGACCACTCTGCAAGGGGATCTGCAATGGTCTACAAATGGGCTTTGGGTCTCCACTCTGCACTCCCCCCCTCATTCTCTCTTGTAGCACATTTTCTCAATATGAAGCGGTCAAGAAATCTAGCCACAAATTGGGGAAAGTTGCTACAAAGGACCTCTTTAACAGGTATTGATTGTGAATCCAAGTAAAAATTATATTGTTGGCAACTTAATCCTTTCTCCATTTATCATGATGATGCTCATTGGCTCAGTTGTGAGGACCAGTTTCCTTGATGTCGAGGTGAAATTCCTATGGAAGACTTTGGTCAAGGAGCCCTGGTGGAGTCCTGGGTTATACTTTGGGCTGCTAACCACAAGGTCAGCAGTTTGAAACCACTAGTTGGTCCAGGAGAAAGATGAGGCTTTCTACTCCCACAAATATTTACAATTTCAGAAACCCATAAAGGCAATTCTACTCTGTCCCGTAGTGGAACTAGGAGTTGAGGTTGACTTCGTGGCAGGGAGTTGCGTTGTCATTTAACTCTTTGATCTCCATGAGTACGTGCTTCAAGTCCTTTGCTTTCAGCTAGGAAAGGACATTGTGTCATCTGCACATTAACGGTTGTTAAGGAGTCTTCTTCTAATCTCAATGTCACACACTTCTTTGGACAGTGCACCTTCGCAAATTATTTGCTCGGCATATAAATTGAATCGGGATGATGATAAGACCGCGACACACAACTTTCCTGATGTGAAACCACACATTATCCCTATGACTACTTCTTGGTCCAACTACAAGTTCCACACGAGGGCAGCTGTATACCATGCATTATTTGAACTTCATGCCTAAGTACAAAAATACTTTTTAAAGTTACTTCTCCTTGTGGGTGACAGTCAAAAAACCCATTTGAAAGCCATTCAAACCAAGGCCATGTTTGATAAGGTGCCTGTCTTCTTGGACCAGCATGATTCCATGTGGGAACAGCGGCGCACCTTCCTCATTAACTTCCATCGCTTTGCTTAAGGAAGGGAGATTGGAGGCTCAGGAAGAGACTGCCACCTAGCTCGGATCTTCTCAAGGGCTGAGCAGTACCGTGGGTTCCTGCCAACATGAACGCGCCATGGAAGGAGAGGCAACAGCTGGACATAATGAAACTAGCACCAGAGGGGTAGTTCTGTGATGATAGAGCCACATCTTCGTTCTCCCATAGTTAATCCATGGCCTTGGGCAAATACTGTATCCTTTATCTTCTGAATGTGCTAATTTTCACTGTTGTGAGGACTAAATAAAATAAAAATATAAAGCTTGCAGAACATAACTGGGAAGCCAAACTCCTGGCTATTATGTCAGCTTTGCCTCATCGCAATCCTCTAGAACAGAATACACTTCGGCCAGTGAGTTTCAGAGGCTGTGAATCTTCACAGGAAGAGACAGCCTCTTCTTCTGTGGTGCGGATGGTGGTTTCAAACTGCTGATCATGTGTTAGCAGCCCTTCGTTACCATTATGCAAACAGGGATCCTTAAGCAAAACATAATGCATGCTTAATGAAATGCAGATTCCATCAGGGTGTGGGTTAAGCTGTTGGCTCCAATATCTGGGGTTCAAACCTATTAGTCACTGTGAGGGAGAAAGGTGAGGCTGTCTGCTCCATGAAGATTTCCAGGCTCAGAAACTCGATGGAGGGTTGCTATAACAACGATCATGGATTTGGTTTGCTCCGCTATTCTTATAATTAATATAATTTCAATAACTCTTCCATTCTAATCTCATCGGATCATGTTATAATGAAAAGTTAGAATGTATCTTGCAATTTAAAACAAGTTATAGTTCAATTGGCAACATTTTTATCTTCCCCAGTGACACATCTTGATAACATCTTGGAACAATAAACTACAATATTATGAAAAGCAAGTCTTCTACAATAGTAGATCTCAACTTTAGAAGACCTCATGTGGTGGGCAAAATTTGCCCTCTTTGTAAATTTTCATAAAACATAGCTGAAGTTGCCATGATCTTTGCTACTACTTTTTAGGATCAGCTTTTGTTTTAAACGTACCCGTATATGCATAAAATTCAGGAGAAATCCTCCCCCAGATTATATTTAAACATATTTTCTTATTGTTTCAATACTGCCTCCTGAACTTTTGAGCCATTGAGATAAATCTATTTTCTGGGACATACATGATGCATTTGTTTCCTGAGAGAGTTAATGTAACTTGCAGATGTGTCTAACTTATTACCTGAAAATATTCTCAAGCCTTCTGGTAAAATCTTCCCTACTTAGGCTAAGAAAGCCAGCATTTATCTCACTTCTTTGCACAGTTATAAGCTTCCTGGTTCTCCCCAGCCCCGCAATCCCATCTTCCCTCCTTTTTTTTTTTAACAGAAAAAAACTCCAACAGAAGATTAGTTTTTGTGTTTGATAGTCTAGAAGAGGAAGCCACATAAGTCTACATGAAATGATTGAAAGCTCATTGCCAACAATCTGATTAAAGAAACTTGAATGCAATATACTTAGAACAGACAAATTCTCAAAAAAAAAAAGATTTCAATATCTCTTTGGTGAGATCTAGCCAATATACCTGGAGCATGCCAATGTACCTCTATCAATGCTTCGCTAGGGAGAAAACATTTAAATATAACTAATCTTGAGTTCTTACTGCCTGCTGTAACAGAAACATTTTCATGAGGGTACAGAAAATTACCTAGTTTTCCCTTGCTTTTCATGTCCTCATTTCCTCAGGTGCAGATTCGAAGGGAAATGTTTTATAGATAGAGTTAGTACAACAGTTTACTCAGAATGATAATTGTGTGGCCAAAAAATGGCCCTGTTCCCTCTAGTCGCCATGCCTCATTCAAGGCGTTCATACCCGAAGGTTCTCTAATGTGGGGAAAGGAGGGCGAGTCAAAGAGCAGTGCTGCTAAGGTTTAAGTTCATACATGCATGGATTTATTCCAAACAAACTGTGTTTAAATGTGTGTCTGTGATCAAAGAATAGCTGCCAGCAAATTCTCAGGTTTGCTCCTGTCACAGTCTCATTTCAGGGCTCCAAAGACAGTGGCAGTGGTGGGTAGACTGGCCCCGAGAAGTGGTTTTGAAGTCCTGTAGGAAATTACTGTTTGAACAAAACTCAAGTCAACATCTTTTCAAATTATTGAAGCTTTGCAAGAAATTGATGAGACTGCCACACAACATAAAACAATAGTTTGTAGATGGAGCAAGTATTTTAAGGAATGTAGGGAAGACCTCAAGGAAGCAGCTCTGCCTAAGGTCCAGATACGGGTGGAAACGGATTGTAGAATTACCATTAGTGTGAGAGCCGCTGAAGTTGAGGTCTCACAGGGTTCAACTTTCCCTACTGGAAGCCAATAGCTTGGCCTCAGCTAAATGGATGCCCAAAGCAGTGTGTAAAGTCCAGCTAGCTCAAAGAGATCATCTTTCCACCTCTCGTAAGCAAGTTGAAAGCTAATGAAGACAAGTATGGAACAAATCATAACCAGAGATCAGCCTTGTATTTACCAGTCTGGGCAAAGTCAAATCAATATGGTGGCTCCTGACAGGATCTTTTGGGCCAGTTACCTTAAATAGTGAGGGGTCCACTTAGAAGATTATTACAAGTTTTTTGTTCTCCAAGGGGTAATCTTGATAAATTTTTTTCAGAAGACATATGAAAACAACAGGGGCTGATTATGAAGCAATGTTAAGAAAATTGAAAATGTCATTGGTGAGAAAAAATTAGGAAAGGTATGTTAAGGAATTTTTTTTCTATCACAATAATAGTCTCATGAAAATTGTGTTGAACCCCAAACTTATAAAGTTTGCCTCTTCAAACTACCCGCCCCCCTGAAATCAAAGATGATTTAAAAGGAAAATGATTGAGTTCCTTGAGGTGCCTAAGCTCAGAAACACCACCTTCCGAAACGTATATCCACAGATGGAGGATAGAGTGAGAGCCAATTGTTTCACACGTGTATATCTTTGCTTAATAAATATTTAATGATTTTGTAGCCATACATTCTGACTTCCCCTCATAGAACCATGCAAAATGGTTTATAAATTGGTAGTTAGTCCCACAATTCTTTTTCGACAATGTCAAAGCCTCAAAACTTCAAAAATCCCAAGTTTTCCCTAACCTATTTGGTGGAAAAAATAATATGATCTGAAATGGTTTTGACAATATTGTCTAGTCAAATTAAAGGGAATGTGCTTTGCTACAGAAATATGTCCTTATTATTAGCTGTCATAAAGTTGGCTCTGACACATGGGGACCTTCTATTCCACGCAACAAAAGGTTGCTCACTCTTGCACCATGATTGATGGCATAGATTATCCATCTGTCAGGCTGTCAGGCTGCGGTGGTTTCCGTGTTGTTGTGCTCATGGCAACCATGCCACTGGCATTTAAAATACAGCAAAGGGAGGCAGATTTCAACAGAGCTTTCAATCTAAGATAGACCAGAAAGAAAGGTCAGGCAATTTGCTTCTGGAAATTTGGCACAGAAAACACTAGTGTTATAGAAATATGAATAGGTCTGAGTGTTGTCACAGCCCCAGTGAGCATAATCGTAGTTCATGCTTCACTTAATTCCTTTTTTTAGGGGCGAGGGGAGAAACTGTGAATTTTGCAACAGATCTAGTCCCCAGGGTTTCAGATGAACAGATCATGTATTAAACCCCTAATCCAACCAGCCTGCCTATGTGTAGCATCTCACTGATCCTTACAAGTACTCCATATGAGGGAGAGCGATGGGAAACTGGGTCTGCAGCACTCATGTGAGCTAGGACTATGTATTTACGTTTTCTTAAATATGAATTTATTTTTTCAGTCCCCCAGAGCTCAAGGTCACGTTACTATGTCTGGTACTTCTCTCCTGTTCACTTCGCATCAAGCCCTTATTCACCACCCACCAAGCCTCAATGTGGGGCAATGGCTTCTATGTCCTTTATGGGCACCGCAGTTGGACAGCGGAGGGAAGAGGTAAGCATCTGTGATGAAGGAGTTTCCTGGATTGACCTTTTCAAATAAGTGGAGCGTCTTGACCAAACTTTTTTTGTATGCCAATTCACTGCCATCTAGTGGCTATTTGAAGGTCAGCGTCGTTTCTAATAGGTTGGAGTCAGTACTGGAATGCTATTTAAAAAATAAAAACACTTGCCCTAAACAGAACAATAACGGTGAAATTTTAATAAAATTATATAGAATTTTATTTTGTGGAGGCTTCATTAAAATCTAAGCTGTACAACCTGACCTAAACAATCAGAGAAAATCCCTAAGCAGGTTGCTTGGAACAATAAACAGTTTCACAGAAAAAGGTTTACCTTGTCTTTCTCCCAAGGTTTTCAGGGAATTATTTTGCTCTGATTATATGATTCACAATGCAAATTGGTGGTTGCAATGCACACATGCTTCATGAGCCATGCACTGTGAATCTTAGAACTGGAGCACACAACCCATCATTCATCTTTAGTAATCTCGATATGACTTTACAATGTGAAGTTTTGAGGAAGAAAATCATCATCTTGCCCATCAAGAGAAACGGGTTGTACACGTTGCCGCTGTTAGATGCCATCCCGTCCGCTGTGGACAGAGGAATGAAACACTGCCTCAACCGGCTCCGTCTCCGTAAGTGTTGTTCTGTTCGAGTGCATTGTGTTACACATAATAAGTCCGTAGTGTGTTTAACCGTTGCAATGGTTATTGAGCTCCTGAAAATCCTTGTGATGGATTCAACTGTAGACTCAAAAGTTTCTTGGCCTCAAGTAGCTTTTAATTTGAAGGAGGCGGTTGGGAAGTATATGTTGTTACTGTCGTTAGGTGCCATCAGGTGGCTTTTGGCGCATCACCATCATACGGACAAGAGATACTTCCCAGTGCTTAAGCCACCGCAGCAGCCACGTGGCCGTCCATCTTGTGGGGCAGCTTCCTCTTTCTCCACGGACTGTGGACATTCCCAAGCAGGATGTCATTTTCCAGGTTCCCGCCCTTCCTGATAGCCTGGCCAATGTAACAGAGGAAGTCTTGCCATCCTCGGTGTCAAGAAGCATTCTGGTGCGGTGTTTACAAGACAGATTTGCTTGTGCTTCTGCCTGTCCACAGTGTATTCAGTATTCTTCACCAATACCATTCCCCCCCAAAAGTTCATCAAATAATTTCATTATCTTTTAGTTCAATTTCCCCCCAAACTTTTTGAAACCCATTTATATATCTATTCCCCCATTGGAATGGTCCAGGATTAAAATTTTGAAGCATATTCAGATGGCAGGGTTGGGAACTTCTTAACATTGGTGTTCCCTCAGGTGAAACTATCAACCGTATGCTCCTAAAAAGGCATGAAGGGGCTCCCTGGGGGTACAATCAAGCTCCTGGTAATTGGCTGAGGGGGGAAGGTGTGACTTTATCCAGGAGGCACCCTGAAAGTCAGGGCTGGCAATCTCCTGCTGGAGGGAAAGTCAAGGAAAACCCCCAGGAACACAGTTGTACTTGAACGCACTGCAGGCTCCATGAGTTAACATGGATTCCACAGCCACTGGTGTGCACAGGCTCCGAGGAAAGAATTCAGGTTACTTTTGAATAAACAGCTTATACCCTTGTTGGGTGATCTGTGCACAGCTGTGTTCTTCTAACCTGACCCAAGATGAGCAGGAGTCTATGAATGTCAGAATGATGAGCCCCTCCCATTAAGCTTTGCTTACAGTTTATTCCATGATGCTTGTAAAGGAGGCATCTACTAAAATGCAGGTTCCAAAACATCACTTTATTTTCATGTGGTGTGGCTTAATGAGAAAAAAATTACAGCCTTTTCCTTTTTTTGAAATTGAATACTTGTATCACAATCTAGCAGTAACCCCGGGGGCCCTTGTCTCTCTACATGGGTATGCTGGTCTCTTTTCTAGTTGCCTCCTAATCCTGATCATGTTCTTATCTTGTGTTGGTAAGCATTGATTTATTCACAGAAACCCTGTTACAGAGCCCATTCCATGGAGACACAGGTTTTCCTTATTTCTGCTGCGTGATAGGTGATGGGTCAATTCGGGAGCAAAGGCAAGGAGGGCAGGGCTCCTTACAGAGTAAAATCAGAATCTCTGTGATCCACAAGAAGGGAAATGAAAAGTAAATGTGGCCCCGTGGAATAAAATCCGAACATCAGCCTGTGCCTGGCTGGGGGGCTGTGGGTGGGATGACTGGGAGACAGCACTGTGTAGCAGCCTTGTCCAGTCAGTGGACGCAGTGGGAGTTGCCCCGTCCCACTCCAAATCAAGATTGACTACCGGTGATCAGAGTCCCTTCTAACGCACAGGGAGCGCATGTGTTTGAGGGTAGAGCTGAGTCCCATAGAGTTTCCAATGGCTGCCCGCCCAAAAAAAAGATTGCAAGCCTTCCTTCTGAGGTGCTTCTGAATACACTCAAGCCTCTGACATTTCACTGCACCACCCAGACTCTGAAGACTGACTATATCCCATTGGTTTCTGGATGTGTTAGAGCAGTGGTTCTCAACCTTCCTCATGCCGCGACCCTTTCATACAGTTCCTCATGTGGTGGTGACCCCCAACCATCAGACATGTGTTTTCCAATGGCCATAGGCGACCCCTGTGAAAGGGTCATTCGACCCCCAAAGGGGTTGTGACCTACAGGTTTCGAACCGCTTTGTTAGAGAAAATTAGGAGGCTCTCCTTTCGGGCAGGTCAGATGATGGAGTGGCTTCCTGAGCCCATTGGGAGAATTCGAGTAAGACAGAGTTTGTAAGATAGCAATAAACTTGATCTGAGCCACAAAGAAAACTGGAGCATTTTGATAAAGCTAAAATTTCACAATACATTTGTTCACAGCACCCTCCCTCCTAGAAGGCGGTCTCGAGTAGTGTTTGAAGGCAGCTCAGAGTCTAGACACAGAGCTGCAAGCCTGTCCTAGCCACCGGATTCTGGGCAAGTGTTTTCCACTCTTCCGCAGCTGGGCTCCATGAGCTGCCATGTGGGAGCCTGGCAGACCTGGTCTCATAGGGTGACTACGAGGGTGAAAGGATTGAACCAGGCACGTAGCACAGGACCCCCAATAGAGAAGCTTCCGTAAATGTAGCTGCTGTTATGACTCTAGTTAGAGTGATGTTTTCATGGATCCTTAAGTGATTCAATATACAAATGTTCACCAGGTGGTTATTAGATGCACTAAGTAGTGAAATGCACATTTAGATTTTTAAAATTCCACATAACGTATGTTGACAGGAAAACTACAATTGTTTGGTGCTTTGTAAAATGTTGAACTACTTTATCTAATTTAATATTCCTTGGAGGAAATAATTTCCCACCATTTATAGGCAATGAAACAGAGGCTTGAAAAGCTGAGTAACATGTCATACAACAAACAAGCAATAGAATGAACTTCAAAGCCAGGTATACCCGATGCTAAAGCATGAGTTTTTCTACTAATTCCAAAGTCATTTTCAATGACTAAGACACACATGATTTTCTGCTCAGCTTCCTGGAATCCAAGCTAAATATGTAGATTTATTTTTTGAAAGGATGAAACTATTCCATTGTTGTTATTTTTTAAAAATCACTTTATTGGGGGCTCATACAACTCATCACAATCCGTACATCCATCCATTGTTTCAAGCACATTTGTACATTTGTTGCCTTCATCATTCTCAAAACACTTGCTTTCCACTTGAGCCCTTGGTATCAGCTCCTCATTTTCCCCCCTCCTTCCCTGCTCCCCCCTCCCTCATCAACCCTTGATAATTTATAAATTCTTGTTATTTTGTCATATCTTACACTGTTATTTCTGATCAGTGTCAGAGTCAGTTCCACTCCCAGCCACCCTGTGTACAACAGAATAAACACTGCCCACTTCTGCGCCTCCTCACAAGTGGTTTTGGTTTGAGTCCATTGAGGCGGCCATTGTATCAGTCCATCTTGTCTAAGGTCTGTTCCTTTTTTGCTGCCCTGCTACTTGACCAAGCACGATGTCCTTCTCCAGGGACTGATCTCTCTTGCCAACATGTCCAAAGTACCTAAGTGTGATTTCTAAATGCATATTAAAATTATAATAGTCAATATTCTCTGTTGGACTGTTAGGGAAATAAAAAAAAACAAAACTAAAACACTCAGCAATATGATATTTTTTGTAATGTCTCTTGCTGAACTCCGCCTCACAGAAGGTGTCTCTGCTACAGTGTTTTATACTGACGTATAGCTAGAGAGTCCTCAGGTGACCTAGCTCCTAAAATCACAGTTTGGAAAGCCTTAAGGAACAAATTCTAAACATGTCTTTTGGAAAATTTCCCTCATCTATCAGTTTCTTGACTGGAGTTTCTTCAGGTGTTAGTAATCAATTTGGCATTGAACTCTCAGAAAATGACCAGGTATTAGAAAACTAGGACATAACCTCATTCAGGATTCATTGTCACTTCCTCAATTGGATTTTTATTAAAAAAAAATTTAATGTCAGTACTCACTGATTGTACAGAGAAAGAACGCCATAGAAATAAGCTCTTCAACTCCCCGTGTATACAGGAAATGGAGAGACAGAAATTCAATAGAAAACAATTTCAGGCTCGGGCTTCCAGAGAGTTCCATATAAGAATTTGAAAATCTTTTTAAAGGATGAGATCAGCAATGAGTGAGAGATTGCTAGTAGTTCAATAGCTTATTGGAAATCTGCAAGAGTGCACACAACAGTGGGGGTATTTGTCACTTAAAGAAAGTAAAGATAAAGTTAAATATTTAAAATTTTCGTGAATACTTCAAAAAGACAGAAACATAGAACTAGGTTTATGGTCATCTTTTTATGAAACCTCTCCAACTTTTGAGAAAAGAACCCTCTCTCTCTTACATATACACCTATGCATACACACACACATGCATAGACACCCCCCCTCCCAACACACACATCCCGTTTCATCCCCCAGCCCACCACCTCCGTGTGGCTCAGACTCGACTCTACCTGCCATCACCCCGTGGTTGGCATAAGCAAAAATCACTGAACCTACTTTGCTCACAATTTGCATTCTTAAATTGGGCATAAAAAATAGTTGAAATCACTCTCAACTTCCCTCACTCTCAAAACTTACTTCTGACATGTCAGCGAACTCTATCATCCCTGCCTTCATAATCTGTCCAAACCCAACTATTTCTTACCATGTCCATGCATCATCATTTCTCACTTTCCTTATTGCAAAAGCCTAGCAACTAGTCATCCAGGTTCTTCTCTTATTGCAGCCAGAGTGATGCTTTTAACAAACTATGTCAATCTGGTGCCGTTAGTCTTTCTGTGATTCCTCTTCCTATTCGGCAATGGCCTAGGTCAGTATAATGACCAAAGGCCCTTTCCTATCTGTGGTCCCTGAACTTTTGCTCTCTGGACTCATCTCAGTGGTTTATTTCTCTCTGAGCCCATATATTTTGAACTTGAACTAACTACGCTTATCCTATCTTATATTCCATCCTGACTACTCGCTATGCCTGATGCTCATAATATCTGTCTTTCAATATTGGTTTCCAGATCTATCTCTCTACCTGTCCTGCTACCTACCTACCTATATCTCCACTTATCTCATTCCTTCATTTTCTTGAGGAACATGCCTTCTCAGTGAGGTTTTCATGGTGTCTAAGAGTATAAGAGTATTTCCTCCATAAACTTTTATCCCCCTTCCCGACTTTACTTTTCTATTTATTGTTTATGATCATCTAACTTCCTATATAAGAGCAGTGGTGTTGTAGTGGTTACATATTAGGCTTCTAACCAGCAGTTCAATTCCACCAATCTGCTCTGTGGTAGAAAAATGAGTTTTTTTGCTCCCGTAAAGAATTACAGCTTCTGAAACCCACAAAGTCAATTCTACTTTGTCCTATAAGATTTCTGCGAATCAGACTGGACTTAATGTCAGTGGGGTAACTCCCTATATACTAATTTATTCTACACATTGTCTGATACACACTGTTAGAATCTTAGTTTCCATAAAAGCAGAGATTTCTTTTTTGTGTTTCTAGTGCTACATCATTGAACATTTAAAAGATCAGCAGGTAGCTTACTGTTGCTCCAACACCACCAGCATCTCTATGTCCTCCTCTTCATTGCTTGTAATTCCCTAGTTGTTCCCTGTCTGTGGCATTGTTTGTTTACCGCTCCTTCCCCTGCCCCATCTCCCCACAGGTCCCTCTAGAACAGCAGTTCTCAACCTGTGAGTGATGACCCCTTTGGGGTTCAGATGACCCTTTCACAGGAGTCCCCTAATTATAACAGTAGCAAAGTTACAGTTATTAAGTAGAGTCAAAAATAATTTTATGGTTGGGGGGGAGGGGGTCACCACAACATGAGGAACTATATGAAAGGGTTGCGGCATTAGGAAGGTTGAGAACCACTGCTCTGGAATTTCGGCCCATTGACTTCTCCTCGGGCTTTCTTCCCATGACTATCTTGTGGAGGTAGGCAAAACAACAATAACAGAGACAAAACAAAAAGAAAACCAAAGATTGAATAAAAAGAGAAAAAACAAGAAAAGCTAGCTGCTTGTAATTACTAAGAGGCAGAAGAAGGAGCAGGATAGTGGGGCAGGAAGAAGGTAAAAGAAAACAGAGGAAAGATCTAGGAATCAAAGCTATGGATAGAGGTATAAACGTAGATGTAAATATATTAATTCATAAAATAGAGGGATTGGCCTATGTACATATATTTATATGGCAATACATTGAGAAGTGGCCAGACTTTGGGCTTCTGCTCGAGCCCTCCATCAACACAAGAACACTGTTTTAACAACCTGGCATTCTCTGATGCTCACCCTTCTGACACAATTGCTGAAGACCAAGCTGGTGCATAAACAAATGTGGGGAAGAAAGCTGATGGTGTCTGGCTATCAAAAGATATAGCATCTGGGGTCTTAAAGGCTTGAAATTACACAGGCAGCCATCTAGCAGCAAAGCAGCAAGCCCACATGGGAGAAGCACACCAGGCTGTGCGATCATGAGGTGTTGACATGATCAGGGGCACCAGAAGACCCAAAGCAAACAAATAAACAAACCATATTGTTGCGAATGAGATAGGTTGGAGCAAGACTCCAAACCCATCTGTAGACAATAGGATGTCCCCACACAGAAGGGTCACAAGGAAAAGATGAATCAACCAGGGTGCAGTATAGCACCGATAAAACACACAATATTCCTCTGGTTCATTGAGGCTTCCTCACTTCCTACTATCATGACCCCAGTCCTGCCTTTCAGTTCTGGTTAGAGCAGAGCATGTACGCTGGTACAGATAAGAAGAGCTCACAAGACACGAAATCTAGGTCATATAACCACCTCAGAAACAGAATTGGAAGTAGTGATACCAGGAGAGTAGGGAGAAGATGGGGGGAAGAGGGAGGAATGGGGAACTGATAGCAATGATTGACACATACCCTCCCCCATGCCTTACCCAAGGGGGATGAACAATAGAAACGTGGGTGAAGGAAGACAGTGGTAGTCAGGAGGGTGGGAGGGGTAGGGTAGGGTAAAAGAGGAGCTGATATCAAGGGCTCAAATAGAAAATGATGATGGCAACATATGTACAAACATGCTTGATACAATTGATCTATGGAATGTTATAAGAGCTGTAAGAGCCCCCAATAAAATGATTGAAAAAAAAAGAGAGAGATCAGCAGGGTGGATCTAGATTTATAGAGCCTGAAACTACACAAATTGGAAGACTTTGCTTCAGAAAATAATTCAAGATCACAAATATAAAATTAGTTATAAAATTAAATAGTTATTTGGGATTGGAAATCACAAAATCATACATATGTTTTTATAGCAACCAACATGCTACTGATGTTAGTTATTGTTAACTAAGTCGACTTCCTGTGTAATCGAGTACAACTGTGTTCCACAGTGTTTTCATGACTGACCTTTTGTAAGTCAACCAACAAACCTTTATTCCAGATGGCTTCTGAGCAGGTTGGAAATACCAACTTTCATTTAATAGCTGAGTGCTTAGCCATCTTTGACACTCAGAAACTACATAACATAATCATCACAAAATCCAGAAAAATTACTTAACATATGTCTGCCCATGTACATAATACTTTTCCCCTGTATTTCTGGCTACATTCTCTTTTATCAACTCTTCTGATGGTAATACTTTGACATTATCATTTTATATAGATAGAATTGAAACACAAATCAGTCTTTCCTCTAGCATGGTTGGCTCATTTTGTTTTCTTTTGCTTTTCCTCCTTATGCTATTGATTGCTTCATTCTTTCTTTACTTTCATATTTCAACTTTACAAATCCACTATTGGTAATGTCATTTAAGTTATTAAGGCTGTTAGTTAACGAGAAAAGTTTCCTCCAAGTTTCCGTCATGTAGGGTATTTCAACTTCCTTGCACAATGATCATTCTTTTTTTTTTTAATACTTTTATTGGGGACTCTGACATCTCTTATCACAATCCATACATTCCTCCAGTGTGTCAAGCACCTTTGCACATATGCTGCCATCATCATTTTCAAAGCATTCTCTTCCCACTTGAGCCCCTGATATCCGCTACCCATTTCTTCCCCCTCCCTTCCCCACCCTCCCTCCCTCATGAACCCTTGATACGTTATGTCTTATATTGTCCTCCATCACCCATACATTCATCCAGTGTGTCAAGCACCTTTGCACATATGCTGC
>NW_022103955.1:3733931-3757527 GCF_000313985.2 Echinops telfairi
AGCTCTTTCCTCTATTTCCCTTGATTCTCCTCCTGTCCCACTATCATGCTCCCACTGAACTTTTAGGAATGGTTCTCAATGCCATTATCTTTTAAAGCGGTGTGTTGTATGAGGAATCTTGTGGTAGAGAGGACAAAGGATTGAAACACCCTGAAATAATGGTGGGAATGGCATTTTAAAGGGAGAAGCATTCAACCCACATCCCTGGTACTGGTCTGGAGTCAGAAAGACCACATGGGAGTGTGGACTCTTCTCTGGAACACGCAGGTACTTTGACTCTCAAATTTGTTTCTTCATTAAAAAATTTCTGACTCATTGTGGGTGGTCAATAAATAGTAGTCATCATTGTTATTGTTGTTGTTATAAAGAAAAAGCTGCTTCCACACGTTAAATGATTATTCCCCTAACTTTACTGGGCTTTCTTTCTAGGTCCTCAAATTCCCCCTTTATACCATCGCTCTAACGCAGATGAGATGGCAACCCACAGCTGGATACCTTTTGTGCCAGGTACACCAGAGCCCTGAGAGTTGGAAAGGCTCTTCCCAAAGCAGAAAATCCATCAACACAGTGATTGGTCTCAGTTCTTTCTGCCTACTTATTACAGGATCTTTTTTTTCCCTCTTCATATCACTAAGATTTCATTCTGAAGCCAGGCTTCTAGCTGTCATAGTACATTATTACCTTTACCAAGAAGGTAGAGTGTGTCTTACCTATTTAGTGCTACTATAACATGAATACTACATGTGAGTACCTTTAGAGAACAGAAATTTTCTTCCTTACAATTCTGGAAGCCTAAATCAGGGTCTCAACCATGCTGATTCTTTCTGTGGGCCTGTATCCTAATTTCTGGTGCCCACCCGTGAGCCTTGGTGCATTTTTGCTTGTAGAGGATTCTTAAATGTTATCTGTTTTCTCTTATGTGTCTCTGGGTCTTCTGGTATTTTTAAATATCTCAAATTGAATACATAACACTAGATAGAATTATGGAAGATTATTACACTACATTATATGGTAGATGGTGATTGTATTATATGTAAGGTTATTAAAATAGAATCCATTACAGGTTGTGCTCAGCCCTACCCAAAGCCAACTGATTTAGACACATAGTACTTCATGACATCAACTAGACGACTGTTTGACTACACAATAACTCAAATACATCAAGTCAATGCTGATTCATAGCAAACTCCTGGGGATTTCCAAGATTTTGGTTGTTCATGGGACTAGAAAACCCAATATTTCTCCTGTGAAGCTGCTGGTAGTTTTGAACTGCCAATCATGCAGAATGCCAATACACAACCAGTATACCACCAGGGCTCCATAGTTTGGCCAATAAATGGGAGATCATAATCTAGCCTTGTTGACACACCAACCCCCAAACTGATGCTAAAAGAAGAGGGAAATATCTTGGACAAGAAAATGCTAGTTTTGGCATTCCATGATGCTCATCTTCCAGACAAGATCGCTGAAGACAAAGTGGGTGCGTAAGCAAATGTGGTGAAGAAAGCTTATGGTGCCTGCTATCAAAAGATATAGCATCTGTGGTCTTAAAGGCTTGAAGGCAAACAATCGGACATCTAGCTCAGAAGCAACAAAGCCCACATGGAAGAAGCACACCAGCCTGTGTGATCATGAGGTGTCGATGGGATCAGGTTTGAGGCATCAAAGAACAAAAAAATCATATTGTTGTGAATGTTGGGGAGTGCAGAGTGGAGACTCAAAGCCCATCTGTTGGCAATTGGACATCCCCTTACAGAGGGTCGGGGAGGAGATGAGCCAGTCAGGGTGCAGTATAGCACTGATGAGAAATACAACTTTCCTCTAGTTCTTTAATGCTTCCTTTATCCCCCTGTTATGATCTCAATTCTACCTTACAAATCCAGCTAGACCAGAGGATATACACTGGTACAGATAAGAAATGGAAACACAAGGAATCCAGGACAGATAAAACCCTCAGGACCAATAATAAGAGTGGTGATACCAGGAAGGTAAGGGGAAGGTGGGGTAGAAGGGAAAACCATTACAAGGGTCTACATATAACTCCCTCCTTGGGGGAGAGGCAACAGAAAAGTGGGTGAAGGGGGATGTTGGACAGTGTGAGGCATGACAAAATAATAATAATAATTTATAAATTATCAAGGGTTCGTGAGGGAGAGGGGGTGGGCAGGAAGGGAATGAGGAGCTGATAACAAGGGCTCAAGTAGAAAGCAAATGTTTTGAGAATGATGATGGCAACAAATGGACGGATGTGCTTGACACAATGGATGTTTGTATGGATTGTGATAAGAGTTGTAGGAGCCCCCAATCAAAATGCTTTAAAAACAACAACAACAACAAAATGTTAGTGCTTTGGTTTGGGCATGGCAAGCAAATGTTCAAACCTCACAATCCGTGATCCTCCATGAGAGGCGGCAGACAAAGTGGGCTACTAGGTGACCGGATCCTCTACCTGCACTAATTAGCGTGCACTTTTGGAAAATAAAATAAAATTCTCATGTAAGCTAAAATGTACTTACAGTTACCCACAAAATTCTAAAAGAAAGTTTTTTTTAAAAAAATATGCCCCCGCCCCCAGTGTCAATGACAATCTTTATTAATTCCACTTGGTAGTTGAAAAGTCTGCTTTAAACGGATTGCATTTGAATTCCTTAACTCATTGCTTTCTTGCTTCGTCTTGATTTGTGTGTGTGTTGGGGGGCGGGGGTAATTCCAAGTTTATGTCATTCTTTCAGGTAGATTCAGTGGCTTGAAGAAAAGCAAATAATCTTTCTATGAGCAGATGTGGGAGGCACGCTCAACAGGATGACAGATGGATTGCTCAGCTCTGCCATTATTAAATTGAGATTTTTCCAAGCATAAATATAGCTCTAATTATTCTGGGTGTAAATGTACACAAAAACACTAAGAAAGAGCTTGGGGAAGTCAAATCCCCTCAAAAGATATGGCAGTCTGCTTCTGGACGGAGCTCCGGCCTTTGAAGTCCTTTGGGGCAGTTCTACTTGGTCCTACACGGTCACTCTGAGATGGAATCAACTTGAGGTTTTTGTTGTTGTTGTTAAAAGTGAATATCATTAAATTAGCACATCGACTAGGCAAGAGTGACTAAAAGATTGAATAAAACAGATAAATTCATATATTTTTAAAATGGAAATGTGTGCCCTTAAAATCTCTGGAATTTACATAGATTTTGAAACATATAAAAGTCTCATGAAAACCAGGGTCAATTTTGTGGTCTACTAATTTTCATTGAAATTATGCTATCCCTTAGAACATTTAACATTCGTACATTAAGATATATATTTTTTAAATCTGATTTTGTGCTGCACTGAGTGACTGAACTCCATAGCGGCTTGTTGGCATTGGCATGTACTCACATACGATCTTAAGGCAAGTGCATTTTTCCAGATACATTTATGTCTCTTTTTTTGGTTTCTGGCCAATTTCATGATCAACTTTGGCCTCAATTATATACTTTGTAAAATCAATAGGAAGGAGTAGCTGCTCCCTTTTCCTGATGTAGTACACAAATTAGTGAGACAATAGCCTTGTCTATTTTTGTATTTATCTTTTGCCAGTAATATTGATTGCCCCATTTTTCTCACTTCTCTCTGTAAATTCCCATGGGATGGGAGAGGGTTAGGTTGCTCATTTGTCAAATGAGCTCCACCGCAAAATTAACAAGACATATTTCACACTTGTTTGCTGAGGTTTTCTCTGCCAGGTCCAAGTCATTCCTTAGTAGCAAGGCATCACAAAATGCCAGTAATCCAGTTGAGAGCAAAAGAATCCCAAGGCCAAAGCTCACAAAACCATTTCACTGGGCTTGCCTGCGATTCAGGAACATGCCTTGCTCCGAAGGTTGTGCCTCTATTCCCCAAAGATGTTCAGTGATGCTGCAAAGCTAGCAAAGACTAATGCTATTAGTTGCCCTCAAGTCAGCTCTGATTTATGGCAACTCTATACATACCACAGAGAAACATTGCTTGGCCCTAAACTGTCTTCATGATTGTTGGTACCCAGACAGCGTTCTCTAGTGATTCCATAGACTTTTCATTGGCTGACTTTTCAGAGGTTAATCTTCAAGCCTTTCTTCACTCCCTCCCTCTGTCTAGAAGCTCTGCTGAAAACTGTGCGCTGGCTGGTATTTGAAATATTGGTGCCATAGTTTCCAGCATCAGAGTAAGATGCAGGTCACTATAAAACACCAAACTGACAGAGGGGTGGAGGAGAACAAATTAATAATGATCATCTATTCTTACAGCTGAGAATAAACTAGCCCATACACTAGACTCATAGCCAGTAGCTGAGTCTAGTTTTCTAGTGCTGCTACAAGAGAAAATCCCCAAATAGGTGTCTTTAACAAACAGAAGTATATTTTCTTACAATTACTCCCTCCTCACTGCTTTCGAGTTGGTTCAGATTCATAGTGGCCTCATAGGACAGGTAGCACTGCCCCTGTGGGTTTCCAAGACTATAATTCCTTACAGGAGTAGAAATCCCTATCTTCCTCCCATTCTGAGTGTCAGAAGGCTGGACATTCCCCATCAGAGGGCCAGCCTAGCAGGAAGTCTCTCTCTCTGTTATTAGCTCTGGGTTGAGGGGGTGGGGAGTCTCCTTTGAGCTTCTGCTCTACTATATCTCAAAAGAGATTGATTTAAAACACATTGGGCACTAACACTGTCTCCAAAAAAATCCTGCTGGGATTGTAATTGTGTTATGAGCATTAGGATCCACGACATATGTTTGGGGTAACAAAATCAAAGCCATAATTTTGCCAGCAGACAAGGGGCCTGGGATGTCCATGATGGTGAGCAGACTAAGTCCAGACCTTCTAAGTTTCTAAGTTTATTCCTGCAAACACTGACAGAGGCAAATAGTGAGTTTCTAACTCCAGACTGCTTCAAAATACAGTGAGAATCCAACAAGTTATATACCCTAAACTTTGTGACAGGTTGGAGTGGGGGTGATAATTAACAGTTTGCAACAGGCCCAGGAGATAATCCATTTTACAAAGATCAGAGGACCTTTAAACTATAGAAGAAAGTGATTCATAGGAAATAGTCTCCATTTCCTCAAGGGACGATCAGACCATCCATTGATATCTTCATTATCCCCGGGTCTGTCAGACCCCATAAAGTTTCAGACTCCATGTGTATCTAAATGACCCTGCTCCCCCTTTCCTGAATGAAAGCATCCTTGTTGATTAAGCTTAATAGGATGTTTTACTACAAAGGAAGGGCTGTGACATCCAGGGTCCCTTTTAGCACACTAAATCTTAACAGACCATATACCAAACTATGTTACATTTCTAGTATTTGACTAATAGCAGTTAAATCTTTCATCCCCTCTATTATCAGCACCCATAAACCTTTGATAAATTTGCTTGAGGATATCTGTATGATCATAGATGAATAATATTTCTTATAGTATAGACTTTCTAAGATAGGCTATGGATTGTCCCCTTTCTCGTCTCTTCCAAGCTAAATGAAATCCCCATTAATTTAGACCACAATCAATTACCTTAGAGTTGATTCTGACTCATGGCCACCTATGTGTGTAAGATTAGAATGGCGCTCCATAGGTTTTCCATGGCTGATCTTTCAGAAGTCGGCTCCCCCATACCTCCCCAAGTACTTCTGAGTGGACTTGAACTTTCAACCTTTGGGTTAGCTGCCAAGCATGCTAACTGCACCACTCAGGGCCACCCAGATGGAACCAGTGAGTTAAGAATCACATAAAAAATCATTGCTGGGGGAGCTTTTTATCAAATGTGATTCAAATCAAATCAGATTCTATTCATCTGCAGTGAATTCATGTCATGGGTATTTTTTAAAAAAATGCCCATGTGAATCTTGGTGATTCTCATGTACAGCCAAAACTAATCATTGAGGCTAGTCCCAAAGCCTTGCTCTGAAGAAGATGTGCTCTTGTGAGGAATAATAAAACTGAAGTCATGAGAATAGGTTACCATTATTGAGCAACTATCCAGGGCTCAGTAATGACCTGGCATGTCTATGGTTCATTTGCCCTCACAACAATCTTTTGTGGAACCAAAAACCAAACTCACTGACATGAGTAAATGATCATTCAAAATGACCTATTTGTCTGGTAGAAATGACCCTGTGCATTTCTAAGACTCTGACTCTTTGGGGGACTAGAAAGCCTCTCCTTTCTCCCTTGGAGTGACTAGTGGTTTCAAACTAATGACTTTGTGGTTAGCAGCCCAACACATAACCCATTATGCCATCTGGGATCTTCCTCATAAGTAAGGTAGAATATTGATTATATAGAGAAGGAAAAGAGAGATGCAGGAATTGTTAAATATATTGTGCAAGATCACACTGCTAAAAGCAGTAGAGGTATACCAAAATTAAGCTCCAACTTCTTCCAAATCCATGCCCTGTCACTATGTCCATCTAAATCAATTATTGCTAGTGCTGAGGAAATTCTATAAAACTTTAAGATTATGATGATTATTACTGCTTAAGAAACATGTAGAGTTACAGACTGCTTGTAGCAAAAAAATACCCCCCAAACCACTGTTGTTTAGTCATTTATGACCTTATAATGACCCCAAAATATAGAACACACACACACTCATTGACATTGAGTCAATGATGACTCATAGTGACCCCTCTGAATTTCCCAGCCTGTAACTGGTTACAGGAGTTGAAAGCCCAGTAGTTCTCAAGAGGGGCTGCGGGTGGTTTCAAATTGCTGACCAGGTCAGTTGCAGCCCAAAGTCTAACCACTACACCACCAGGGCTTCTTGTGCTTAGATTTTCCAAGACTGCAAATTGTGACAACTTTTCCATGAGTAGGTAGCCTCATTTCTTCTGTGGAGTGACTGGTGTGTTTGAACTGCTAACTTTGTATTTAGCAGCCCAGTGCTTGACCAACAATAGGAAATAAAAGAAGAAGGAAAAAATGTGATTTCTAAAGTAATACTAAGTTATTCTTGTGGCACAATAGCTGCCACAATAGTGTGCAGCTATAACTTAAGACAAGAGGCCTCAAATAGGTAAAACACACCATCATTCACAACAGACAAATATTGTATGAGACCACTGTTGTAAGAAAAATCAAAATAAAAGTTTATATGCCAAAAGAGACATAATTTGAAAATAACAAGGATAGGTAGGGAAGGGAGGGAAGGAGGAGTAATAGGCTAAAAGTTAAACAAGTATTAACTTGGGCGAAGTGGAAAGTAATATCCAACAATGGGAGAATTGGGGAAAAAGAGGAAACAGGGCAGGCAAAGTCAATGAGAGGTGTGTAAGTCTGGGTAAACTAGAGAAACAAATCCATGGAGACTCATATGTGTATAAGAAAGAGGTTTATATACAAGCACCATTGAATATTGAGAAAACATCCCAGCCCAGTCTAGAACAAGTCCGTAAGTCCAATATTAGCCCATATGTCTGATACCAATCTATAAAGTCCTCTTCAGACTTGACTCATGAAATACATGCAATGATGCCTAATGCAGGAGGATCACAGGTCAGTGGCTTGTAAATCTTATAGATCCAGTGGCATTGTAAGCATCTCAGTGCTGGTAGGGGTCTCTACATGGCTTCTCCAGCTCCAGAGGTCTGGTTGCATCAGGGTAGATCCATGTGGTTTTTCCAGCTTCCAGGCATAGCACCACATGTCTTGTCAGTAGAGTGTCTCTCAGGGAGTGAGCAGAGAGAGAGATTCCTCCAAGGAGGAAATCCAGAAATTCCAAGAATCCTTAGGGGAAGGCTATGCCCACACAGAGGCCTCATTGGCTACATCCTGATTGACAGCCTAGACTCCATCCCTACACTCTTAATCCTCAAATTGACACCAGATTATGTTACTACCACAGGAGGTTTCATAGTTGTTTAAGTTGTTGAATACAAAACTAAAGATCTGATATATAGATACCTATCTAATTCATAATAAAAGGTTTAAAACAAAACAAAAATGCATACTATACAGTAATCAAAACAGCCTGGTACTGGTATAACACTAGACCATTAGACCAATGCAATAGAATTGAGAGTCCAGAAATAAGCCCAAACTCTATGATCCATTGATTTTGAAAGAGTGTTAAGGCCATTTGATGGAAAAAGAGTAGAAAACAGATTTATCTTTAACAAATCCTGCTGGGATAATTGGACTTCCACATGCATAAAAATAAAATAAGGCCTTTCCCTCACACCATACACAAAATCAAATTCAAAGTGGGTTAAGGACTTAAATGTGCAAACTAAGACTATAAAATTTGTAAAAGTGCAAGCAGAAACAGTGCAGGCTGGACTAGCTTTCAACAATGGATTATCTAACAGAATAACAACAGCACAAATAGATAAATAAACAAATAAGACATAATCAATAAATAGGACTCATACAGCTGACACCTTTTGCAGCATTTCCCCAAGGACAAAGTTCAGGGAGCAATGGAAAAAGGAGGCATGGAAACAGGACACACGGAGAAGAATTGGGAGATGTGATCAAACAATGAGGTGCTTGCAATGAACAGACTGAAGCAAAATATGTTTAAATTGTTGAATATAAAACTTTACTTAATTCATTATAAACCTTCATTCAGTTAATTCTTTTTTTTTTTCCTGTTTGCCGGACGTCAACAGACTGGTCTTCAGTGAACTTTAATGGTTAACATTTCTTAAATAGTTATAAGCATGCATATCTTCTTATCCTTCTTCATTTGCACAGTTCTTGAAGGCAAGAGTTTCTTGAATCTAAAACAACTTGCAACCATTGTGTCCAGCCATTCAGTTAATTCATACAAAAACAATTTATCCATCAAAAGACATTATCAAAAAGTGTAAAGCTACTGACTGGGAAAATATCTCTGGAAAACATATGCTATCTAATAGAATTCCAATAACCAAAAAATACATAAAACTGAAGCAACAACAAAACGACAAACAGCCCAATAATATATGAGAGGGTATCCCCCAAAATGGAATTTTTTTCAAAGCTATGTATTTAATTTTTCTAATTAAAAGATCATTTTACTGGGGGCTCTTACAGCTCTTATAACAATGCATACATCAATTGTATCAAGCCTATGTACACATATATTGCCATCATTAATTTCTATTGAACCCTTCGTATCAATTCCTCTTTTTTCCCCTACTTCCCTCATCCTCGTGACCCCCTGATAAATTATAAATTATTATTATTTTTGTATCTTACACCAACCACTGTCTCCCTTCCCCCATGGCTTCTGTTGTTACTCCCCCTGGAGGGGGTGGGGCAGGTGTGGTTATGTGTCAATCATTGCTATTAGTTCCCCCTTCCTCCCCTTCTCTCCCCACCTCCCGCCTACCCTCCTAGTATTGCACTCTCATTCCTGTTCCTGGACTCCGTGTGTTGTAAGCTCTTATCTCTTATCTGTACCTGTGCACATGCTCTAGTCTAGCCTGCAGTGAAAGGCAATACTGGGGTCATGATGGTGGGGGGAAACAACCTTATCACCTTCAAAGTACTCTCCATTACCCTTAGGACATTTGTCAAATCTGAAATTCCATTCTTGGAAACATTTTTCAGATTCATCTGTTAGGATGGCTTGAGAGCACCGCCCTCATTTTTTCCTTCACCTCTGCTATGTCAACAAATTGCTCTCCTTTCATGTCCCTCTTCATGAAACAAAAAGAAATCGCAAGAAGTGAGGTCAGGTGAGTAAGATGCGTGGGCCAAGAGAGGCATGCTGTTTTATGCCAAAAACTAGTGCACTGAGATGGCTGTGTGAGCAGGTACATTGTTATGGTAGCAAAACCAGTCCCCCTCTTCTACAAATCAGGCCTTTTTGGTTGCACACTGTTATACAATCTTTTCAGAGCCTCTAATTAGAAAGCGTGATTAACAGTCTGATCTGGTGGAATGGACTCCAAATGCGCTATCCCTCTCTCATCAGCGGAGATTTTTTCTGTTTTGTTTTTTTGGTGGTGGTGGTGGGGTACCCCCTCATGATTAGCAAAGGACTTGAATAGGCATTTCCCTAGAGAGAACATTCAAATGATCACCAAATACATGAACAGATGTTCAACATGATTAACATTTAAAAACTCCAAACTCTCTGCTTACACATAACACCCATTTAGGACAGGGTAGAACTGCCCCTGTGAGTTTCCCAGATTGTAACTCACTACAGTGCCACCAGGGCTCCCTCTTTAGCCATTAGAGAGATTCATATTAAAACCACAATGAGGGATGTGGATAGTGGAGGAACAGGGCACTAACCCATACATAGGGAGGGTATTGTTCATGTCTCCACAGGAAAGTGAGAAAGGGACCAGACCTCAGTCTGGTGCACCAAGTCTCCAGGGCAACTTATCAGCATGAAGCAGCAAACTAACAGAAAGGTCTGTGGGGTCTGCCCCAGGCCCATCCCCATTGACCCCTTCCCCAGAAGAATGCACTACAGAGGACAGCACTGAAAGACACAGCCTGGGGAGAATGGCTGGTCTGCCATACCACAGGGGAGCAAACTAAGAGTGGGGGGAGGAGAGAGAGAGAGAGAGAGAGAGAATCGCATGTTGGCCTACCAAGCCTTGAGGATGACATTCCTGTTCAAAGCAGCCAATGCAAAGAGAGGACCATGGGGGCTGCCCCCCCCCACCCCCACAAGACACAATGTCCCTTCACTGACCCACAGTGCTAACAGGCACAGTACTGCAGACACAGTGCAGGTATTGTGCCCGGTCTGACCCCCACCCACCCACACCTGAGTGAAACATGGAGGACAACAGAGCAGCAAGGGGAGCAGAACAATGAAGTGCCCGAAGAATCCCCAAAATAGACTTGGGAATCAGTAGCAGGGTGTTGCATTTCACCAAATCCATTTGGAAAACAACCGGAAGGGTCAGCAGACAGACCTGGAACTATTTATAGGCTTTTTCTTTTCTCTTTTTCTTCTTTTTTTCATATCTATCCATGTAAGATAGGCAGGATAACCAATATTGTGGAGAAAATAAGGGGGGCAACGGCTCTGGGTGACAAGGGAGAGGAGGAGATGAGGGAAAGGGGGGGGAGCCAACAAACCCAGGGAGAAGGGAACACTAAAAGATCTCAAATCAATGGCGAGGAGGGCACAAAATGCCTGGTGGGGTTCGACCAAGTGCTGTGTGGCCCAGAGAAAGTACTGAGAGTCAAGTGAAGGTCAAATGTGATAGATGGACAGGAGGAAAGTAAAAAGCAATAGAGGAAAGAACTAGGTGGCAAAAGACATTTACAGAGGTACAAATATAGGTATGCACATATATAAATATATTAATAGGAATATAGGTCTATGTACATATACTTAAATGTTAAGTATTAAGGTAGCAGATAGGCATTGGGTCTCTACTCAAGTACTCCCTCAACGCAAGAACACTTTGTTCTAATAACCTGGCATTCCATGCTGCTCACCTTCCCAACACGGATCGTGGAAGTCAAAATGGGTGTGTATTAGTCTAGGTACTTTAAAGAAACAAATCCACAGCAACTCATGTATAAGAGAGTTTTATGTAAAGAAAGTGTGCATCACAAAAACATCCCAACTCAACGCTGCCCAAGCCCACAAGTCCAACATTAACCCATTAACCCAACACCAGCCCACAAAGTCCTCCACCTCACAAAACAGAGGCAATGATGTCGACTGCAGGAGGAAAGCTGAGTCAGTGAACTAATAAGCATCTCAGCACTAGCAAGGGTCTCCACAAGGCTGCTCCAGCACCCTTGGGCTGCATTGGGATAGATCCATGTGGCTTCTCCTTGGGGATGTCTTGTAGGAAGTCAATCTTGCAAGCTGAAGCAGGGAACTGCTAAGGCAGCTGCACCCTGGTCCGACCATCACAAAGCAAGAGATCCGAGAACTAGAAAGGTGAGGCTCACCACCCATTTATCCCTCAGCCTTTCAATTAGCCCCACATGTGATTATCAGCCAGGTTGGCACAATTAACTAACTCAGGGTGCATAAGCAAATATGGTGAAGAAAGCTGATGGTGCCTGGCTATTACAAGATATAACATCTGGAGTCTTAAAGACTTGAAGTTAAACAAGTGGTCACCTAGCAAAGAAGCCACAAGTCCACAGAGAAGAAGTATACCAGCCTGTGTGAACATGCGATGTCAAGGGGATCAGGTATCTGGCATGAGAAGGCCCAAAACAAACAATATATTGATCCAAATGATAGGGGTCAGAGAGGAGACCCAAAGCCCATTTGTAGACAATTGAACATTCCCTCACAGAAGAGTCACAAGGGAGGAATGAGTCAGCCAGGGTGCAGTATAGCACGGACAGAACACACAACATTCCTCTGGTTCTTTAATGCTTCCTGCCCCCCACTATCATGACCCCATGCACACTGGTACAGATAAGAGCTCTGGACACATAGCATCCAGGACAGAAAACACCTCAGGAACAGTAATGGGAATAGTAATGCCATGAGTGTAGGTGGAGGGATAAGGGGGAGAAACGGAATGGACTACAGTGATCAATGCATAACTCCACCCTAGACCCCTGGCCACCCAGAGGCATGACCAATAGAAACATGGGCAAAGGGAGACAGCAGATGGTGTAAGGTATGAAAATAATAATTTATAATTTTCAGGGGTCCATGAGTATGAGAGGGTTGGAGAGGGAAGGGTGAAAAGGAGCTAATACCAAGAGCTCAAGTAGAAAGAAAATGTTTTGAAAATGATGATGGAAACATATGTACAGATGTGTTTCATACAATTGATGGATAGATTGTTGTAAGAGCTGTAAGAGCCCTCAAGAAAATGATTTATTAATTTAAAAAAACACACAATGAGTATCCTTGAATTCCCATTAGGATAATTAAAATAAAATAATAAAATAAAACAATGTTAGCAAGATGTTGAGGAGACTGGAAGCCTTATGCACTACTGATGAACACACAAAATAGTACATCTGCTTTGGAAACCCGTAAAGTTGTTTCTTAACAAAGCTGTCATAACATGGTTGTTGCTAGGTGCCACTAAGTCTGCTCTGACTCACAGTGAGCCTACGGAAGACAGAATGAAACATTTTCCCAATCCACCTTTGTATTAAAGGAACTTTTCAATGATTTTTAAAAAAAGATTAATAACCAATGGAAAATAAATCCATTGCTGCCAAGTTCATTCACACTCAATGTGACCCTTTAGGACAGGTTAGAAATATTCCAAAGGGTTTACAATATTGAAAATCTTCACAGAGGCAGACTGCTGCATCATTCGCCCGTGGAGCAGCTGGTGTCTTCGAACTACCAGCCCGTTGTTTAGCAGCTTCATGATTTACCAGGTCAACACCAGACCTCACTCTCTAGAGAGTACAGTCCCAGACACCCTGGGGGAGGGTTCTGCTCTGTTCTATAAGGTTGGAGTAGACTCAATGGCAATGTTTAGTCACAAAAGTCAGAATGTCTAATTTATACAAAAGTCGGTGATATATTTTTAAAATCATACACATTTTATTTCATCTCATTCATTGTGGTTCCCTCAATGTAGCCTCATTTATCCCATTTCTTCTCCAGGTGCCCTGTTCCACTCCTCCTCCTCCTGGCTGAACCTTGCTTAGTGTCGTCTTTGGTAATGAAGCACTTGTAGTTGGTTACTCTGAATTGCCTAACCCTCACTCATGTCTCTCGGCTGGCTGAAAATGAGCCATAGGGTTCTGTTCCAGATCTGAAGGGTGACTAAAGGTCATTGTATTGGGATCCCACCCATCTTTATCCAGCCTATAAACATGGTGTCTTTTACGATTTTGAATTTTGTTCTACTATCTCCATGACCTTCAAATGTGATCCCTTTCAGAGAAGTTAGTAGTGGCAGCCAGGTACAGCCTAGTTCTTCTATCTTCGGATTCTGGAGACTGTCCATTGTATTAATTATTTCCATGTAATTTGAATGTTCACTCAAGTGCAGCAGTCACTGATGGTTCCTGGGATCGTCAGTCAATATGGCAAGAGATGCAGGATCCAGATCTAGCAGAAGTGATCAACTTTCCCACGGAGTTTGCTTAGAAAGAAGCAGGCCACACCCCTGAAGAGTCTTTTTCCAATTGCATCAAGGCTGTGACCTGATCAAAGGGGCTGCATTTCACTAAAGCTGATGGCTGCTCACATAGTTGATTGCATATGTTCTATTCCACCCTGGAGCTTATTACATTGTTAGATCACATCAAGGGTAATTGCTACCAAACTCTCAAGAACCCTGGTCTAGCTACGTTGACACAGAATCATGGGGAGTGACCAATAGTTGTACTTTAGAAGACTGTTCATGAGTTTTTAAAACTTCAGTCACTACTCACCAAAGTAGGATGTAGATAGAACATTTTCTTTATGAAGCACTTGACTTTGATGTCATCTGAAACTGTGGTCCTAATCCCCCAGGCTGTCAAGGTGTTGGGTTATAGCTAACTCATCTTTATCCACCTCTTGTTTGGCAGCTTGGTACACTGTGTTGGATGTGTGTTGCTATGCTGCTTAGAGCTATATCACTGGTACTAATGCCAGCAGGGTCACTCCAAATCAGCAGGTTTCTACAGAGCTTCCAGACTAAGAATAGACCGAAGAAGGAATTGGCTTTTCACTTAGGAATTAACTGCTAAAATCCTCATGCATCGCATCAAAGCACGGGCAGATGAATAGAAGTGCAATGTTTTCAGAGACAGTGCCAGAAAATGAGTCCCTCTGGTCAGAAGGCGCTCAAAAGATGACTTAAGAATAGATTCCTTCTCAAAGTAAAGTTGACCATAATGAAATGAATGGGGTAAAGCCTTCCGGACCTTCATTCGTTGATGGAGCATGACTCAAAGTGAGAGAACAATTTTCAAGTCTCCCTTTAGACTTACTAAATCAGAAAATCTGGAGCAACATTTGAGTATTTTTAACGAGTCCTTCCAGTAATTCTAAAGTGTGCAAAAATTTTCAAACTGGTATAGACAATACTCATACTGTAGTAAATGATTTAATGTGGCCATCTCATAATCAGGTGATGAAGTTAAGACCAGTAAGAGAGAAAAGTCAGGAATGGAGCATGCCCTTTGGACCCCAGGATTCCTATACAATGTGCCTGCTTGAGCCAAGAGATAGCTGTGACACCAAAGGAGCCACAAAGGTGCGGCAGAGAGAAAGTCCGAGAATGAGGTGGGTGGGTGGATTGCCTAGACTACAGAGCAAGTATAGCTGAATTCATTTGGGAAGGACTCTGGCTTAGACAGTGAGATACCTCCCGGCACTTCCTGGAGGGAGCGAGGTCGGTTGACCCATGGAGCTACAGGATGATGGCAAAGTGATATGCCATTTGAACCTTTGTTGGCAGACCTGAAACAGCTTTGTACCATTGCACAAGCAAGGCAGAGGCCATGTGGTTGAGATCTCAAAGATTAGTGGGAAACTTGCTTGTGAGCATGACTGTGAGGTGGGTCTGTCTGAATGACGGTATCATGAGCACTTGTAACCTGTTAACTTTTTCCCATAACATGGCTTTTCATTGGCAGCATTGGTTATGAGTTCTATGTGGCCATAGCTGTGAAATATCCAATGCTGCCAATGAGAAGCCATGTTATGGAAGGGATGGTTAGTATCAGAACTGGTAATAATGTTGGATGGTAGAGTCTTGTCTGACATCAGTCTCATAAGAATCAGCCTTGGGCTACTGATCGTGATGATGGTGAGGTTTTTCCCTTCCCTTTTGTAAAGTTGGAGGTCAGCCCCGTGTGATCAATTTTTTACAGTAATGCATGTTACAGACATTTTAAAGAATTTTGTCTATCCTTTGAAATGTACCAAACCAGAAGATTTCCTAAATTTGTAAAACATGTTTCATTGGTTCATTTGCCTGGTGCATGTTTACTTTAGAAAGTGCTTCTCTTGGGTGGCATAATTAAGCATTGCCTACAGAATAGTGTCCAGCACAGATTGGTAATTTCCAGCTCCATAACAGCATCATGGTAACTATTTGGCATCACGAGTCATTGTTCACCATCCAACGCTTCATGATAACTGGAAGGCTGTCATTTGGGTCTACGTAAGTAAGTGACTGACTGTCTTCAACCAGAGGGCTTTCTACTTGCTGCTTCTAACCCCTGAATTCCAGGCTGCATGGATTACTCATCACCCTTGCTACAACCTTGCTTCTTCAGCCAGTAGATGCATTAGATTAGAAGATCTCTGATAATACAGTGATTAAAATGCTTTGCTGTGTTGACCCCTCAGTCACCCCTGGGAAGAATGATGTACTAGTCTGCTTCTGTAAGGATTTACAACCTTGGGGGCTGCATGGCAGTTCTTCTCTAACCTTACATGGCTGCCGTGAATTAGAATTGATTCAATGGCAGTAGATGGGGAATGACATTCCGTTACTCACTTTTCAGTGTGACCTACTGTGTGAGGCCAGGTTGACAAGAGAAACAAATTCATTGACAATCATATATTGGTAAAAGAGAGCTTTATATCAAAGAGCTCTTGTGTATTAAGAAAACATCCCAGCCCAGTCATAATCAAGTCCATAAGTGCAAAATTAGCCCATAAATCTGATACTAGTCCATAAATCCCCTCTTCTGACTCACCCAGTCACATGCAATGATGCAGAATACAGGAAGATCACAGGCCAATGGGTGCAAAGTCTTGTGGACTCAATGTTGGTAAATGCATCTCCAGGGCTCTGGCTGTCATCGGTGTGGGATACAAAAAGACTCCCCCAGCTCAACTCCCCCAAATATAGATGTTAGACTTAGGACACTGCTTGCAACTAATGGTAATGATTTTCAAGTTATCTCCCTGAAGATTCCAGCCATCCTGAGCAAGCAGACACCATTTTTTTCTCCCACAATAGGTGGGGCTCACTCCCTGCTGTTGGGGACAGTGGATTGCTTCCCCTGAAAGTATAGACTAAATCAAGTCTCCAGCTCTAGATCAATCGAGGTTAGGCCGCTATCCTGAATCTAGGATCCACCCATCTTGTTACATGTATACAGTGAACCCTCGTTTATCGCGGTTAATTGGTTCTAGACCCTGCCGTGATAAATGAAATTCCGCGAAGTAGGATTCCTTATTTGTAAATCAAATATTTTCATAGTTAGAGCATAGAGGACATGAAAAAACACCCTTTAGTCATCATTACACTCGTATTACCCAATTTATTAAACGAAAAAGGGAAAATACAGTAAAACATTTTGGACGTTACAATTATCATTTATTATTTATTATATTATTTATGGCATCTAGTTTATAGTATTACATATTTCACATACAGTATTATTATACATAGTTCTTACAAATACTGTAATCAATAGCCTATGAAATGACTTAAGGGATGTACTTTACAGGCGGGTCGCTGTCTTTTTCCTCTGAAGGAGCAGGTGTAGGCAGTGGGTGCTGTTACACAAAAACCGCGATAAAGTGAAGCCGCAGTAGTCGAAGCGCGAAGTGGCGAGGGTTCACTGTACCTTTAATCCCTCCTCTTCCTATTGCACATATACCCCTAGACTGTTCTCCTCCCATACCTATAGTACAGTCCTTTCCTGTGACGTATGTCTTTACCTGTAATTAGGGGGTTTACATATTTATATATCCCCCAAAGATATATAAGCCTTGGTTAGCAATAAACCTCTCTCTCTCCTGACCTGTACCACCAAGAGGAGCTGAGGTGAGCATGCTACCATGAAATGTGTCTGACTCCATTATTTCAATCTCTTTTCTATCTCTCTTATTCTCTATGACTTTACTATAATCTTTACTTATTATCACTGTACAATTACACCTACCGGACCTGTGATGATTTGTTAGGGGTGGGCTCCCCTGACACATCAGCGTGGATCAAAGTGGCTTGTCAACAGGAAAGTGAAGGAGAGAGAGGGTGAGAGAGAGAAAGAGAGAGAGAGAAAGCTCCTGTAATCCTCCTTTTGAGAAGGCCACACACACAAGGAGGTATTATCAGGCTATGACCTGATTGGCAGGCTAGACTCCACCCCTACGCACTATTTATCAAGTTGATATGAAATGATGTAATTACCACATGTACAGTGATGGCTTGAATGCTACTAAAATCTGGAAGCTATGCCACTAGAATTTCAAATGTCAACAATTTTCCTAGTGGTGTAATGTTACACATTGAACTGCCAACCTGAACAACAGCAGTTTGAAATCACCAGGTACTTCCTGGACAAAAGATGAGGCCTTCTACTCATGTTAAGAGTTAGCCTTAGCAACCCCTAGAGGCCCTGTCCTATAGAGTTATGATAAGTCAGAATTTAGTCCACTATGGCAGTGAGCTTTTATTGAGACTCATGGTAGACAGGTTTCATCACAGCGTCCAGACTAACAAAGACTAGGGAGAAAATCATGGTGAATCTACTTCTTAAAATTAAATGAAAACCCTTTAGAGCAAAATAGAAAGATATTCCATATAGTGCTAGAAGTTTGTAAGGTACTTGAAATATACAAGTGACGACAAGTATACCAACTATCATAAAGACGACTAGGACCAGGCAATATTTCATTGTTTTGAAGTGGCCATGAGCTGGAGCTAACACACGACAAAGAACAACAATGACAGATTGGAATTTATTTAGTACATTTAATGCCAACTTTGGGGTTTCCGTCTCATTTTACCCTATAGCTCATAGGGTAGATACTAGAGTCCGCTGGAGTCATTCACCTCAGAAATGCATATATTTTTGCTTAAAGTGAAACTGGACTAGCTATGCCATTGTAAATATTATCATTCCTTTGAAATGTAATTCCAAATATACAAACAATGGTCCCTGCTATCAAGCTACACGTTCCTCAAACATGAGAAGAAGGTTGAACTTTCACACCCTATCAGCCTAAATAATTTTTGCATTGTTGCAGAAAGTACAACTTTTTCATGCTTGTTTGTGTATGTGGTAGTTATGTAATTTCCTGTCAACTTAAAGAATTATAAAAGTGTATGGGGTGAAGTTTAGCCTGTCAATCAAGGCACATCCTGATGGTGCCTCCTTGTGGGCATGGTCTTCTCATAAGGAGGGCCCTGGGAACCTCCTCTTCCCTCTCTCGGCATTCACCTTTCTGCTGGTAGGGCACTCTGAGACCTGATGCTTCCACCACCATTGGATTCTCATGACTTTGCACCCACCAACCTGTCATATTTCTGCATTCTGCATCATTGTTGGTGACTGCATGGTCTGAAGGGGCACTTATGGACTATTATCGGACTTATGGACCTGGACTGGGCTGGGATGTTTTCTTGACATGTAATTCGTTCTTGATATAAAGCTCTCTTACACTTATATGAATGACCCTGGATTTGTTTCTCTAGTCAACCTGGCCTAACACAGTGTACTTAGCTTTCTGTTTTGAAACAATATCACATTGATGGGTCAACACAAGGATAAATAAAACCAAATATGACAATATTCATGCAAATTTGAATAGCCTCATTTGCTCAAGTCTAGCATCTCCATACTTCCAAATATACCTCTATTTAAATAAGAATGTTTTATTTCTAAGATAAGCATTCACCTCACATTTTTCTTTTCAGAAACCAACCTTAATCTTCTGAAGTAAGTTGTACAGGCTAGACTGTGACCAGGCAGAAAGTGAGCAAAGTGACATTATCATTCAAAAAGCATCTTATTCTCTTTAAAATTCATGGTAGTTTTAATAATACATATGCTCACATCTTACCTCCATTGAGATTGATAAAATTTATTTCCCCTCAAATTTGAGGTAGGGGGAATTAAGCTGAAAAAATTAAGTCAAACCTTACACATAAATGGTTCATGATTTATTTTATTAATATTTGTTTAAAAAGTCCAGGTATGTGTTAGGCATCAGTTATAATTCGGTCAGTGTGTGTACGCATGAACATGATGTACTCTTAAAAGATTTTAATTGTTAACATTTCAGTTGTTTTAAAATCTCTTATGCGCATGATTATTATTTTACCATTTGTGAAATTAATTTAACATTCCAAAAATAGGAAAGTACTAAATAAATCTCATTTCCTTGCAGAAGATGCTTCACTCAAACACTTACTGAAAAATGCCAATTTTGTGTGTTGACGCCAAAGATTCATATCAGGAAGGAGGAAGCAAACCAAGAGGCCACACAAAACAAACAGTTGTTAGCAGCAGATGACAGTTCATCCAGTCTGATTTATTTCCTTGTTCTTTTGAGTGAGGCCTGTGCATGTGGATGTGCCCGACTTCATCGTACTCACAGAATCAATGGCGGCAGCTTTAGTAGTAGAGTCAACTCTGCAGTCCCTCTCTCCTTACAGTCGCACCAGTCCGTAAACAAAATATTCCCGAATCTTAAGCATGTACAGACTGTTCTATACATGCCTAACTTTTCTGAAGGAAAGCTTTAATGACTACTATTGTCATGGAAAGATGATGCTAAGCAGGAAGTGGAAACTTAAACAAGGAGGCTTGCTTAGAATATAGTGTTGTTTTTTTCCTCCAAATTTTGAGTTGTGAAATCAATTCCATGTGGCATGACCAGTGTAGAAGGACCAACAGAACAGAGTAGATTAGAAAACATTAAGATGTCAGAATACATCCCATGGCTCAAGGGTAAGTGTTGCAGAAACACCATTTTGAAGAAAATCATTTCTTTATATATAGTCTTCTGCATCATTAGTTTTTCCTCCATTTGCTGAACTTTCTCATTATATAAGTATTTATCTCCTTTGAAAAGGATCCTGGTAGAATAATGGGTAAGGCATTGGGTACTGACCACAAAATCAGCAGTTCAAATCCACCAGTGGCTATACATACACACAAAAAAGATGAGGCGTTCTCCTCCCATAAAGAGTTACAGCACTCAAACACGAGACCTCCATAGGGTGCAACATCACCCAGAAACCAACACACTGGAAATATTACACATATATCGGATAAATAAACTCCTCACACACACACACAACCCCATAATAGAGGGAGAAAGTAAAATATCAAGCACAAATAATATGAGATGACAGTGACTTAATCCACATTTAGACTTAATTATCCTGAATGTCAGTGCACCAATCAAAAGACAAAGAGTAACACTGAGTGGATTAGACAATCTGCTGCCCTTGAGAGACACATCTCAAATTCACAGACAAAAACAGTCTGAGAGTCAAAGATGGTGAAAAATTTACCAAGCTAATGGCAATCAAAAAAACCTTAAAATCATGGGTGGAAATATTAATCCCTGACAAAATAGACTTTAAGTTACATGACATATTGAGAGACAAGAATGGCCATTACCCAACGCTGAAGGGATCAGTAGACCAAGAACTCATAACCATAATAAACATATATGTACCCAAGGAAATAGCCTAGAAATTAATCAGCCAAATCTTCACAGAGATAAAAAAATGACCAGATCAACATTAATAGTAGGTACTTCAATAAACCACTCTCAAAGAAAGATAGATCAACAGGTGAGAAACTCAGTAAAGAAAAGGAAGAGCTGAACAATTCGACCTTCTAGATATTTGTAGAGCTCTCTGAACAAGAGAAAAAAAAGATAAAACATTCTTCTCCAATGCACATGGCTCATATCCTAAAATAGACCACATGTTGTGCCATAAAGCAAGCCTGAGAAAATTCAATACATAGAGGTTATTCAAACCATTTTCTCTGTCCACAGCACATAAAACTAAAATTAAATAATAGAAAGAATAAAAAACAAATACTTGAAGACTCAACAGCACACACTACTCAAAACAGCCCATATTAGAGATGAAATTAGGAAGTTCCTAGAAACTACTGAGAAGGCTAACACAACATTCCCAAACTTATGGGATGCAGCAAAAGCTGTTATCAGAGGTAACTTTATAGCAATCAATGCCCACATGAAAAAACAAAACAAAACAATAAAACAGGAGAGAAACATGTTTAACACCATAACACAACGCCTCCACAACACAGTCAACAGGATAAACCTTCTAACAGCAAAATATAAGAAATCATAAAAATTACAGCAGAAATAAGTGAACTGGAGAAAACAAAAACAATGGGGAAAAACTAACAAAGCAAAAAGTTGGTTCATTGATAGGATCAGCAAAATCGACAAACCAGTAGCAACCAACAAATAAAGAGCAGATCGCAATATGTAGAATTGTAGATGAAACAGGGGGCGGGGGTGGGGGGCGGGGTGTGTGTCACAACAGCTCCAAAGGAAATAAGATTAATAACACAGTATCACAGAAGACGGTATTCCAACAAATTCAATAATCTGGATGACATGAACAACTACCTAGAGAAACACCCTCTTCCCAAGTTAACGCATAGGGATACTGCAAACTTGAAGAGACCTATCGTTACAGAAGAAACAGACAAGGTCATCAAGAAACTCCCAACGGAAAAAACTGAAGTCCAGATGGCTTCACAGGAGAATTCTACCAAGTATTCAGAGAAGCGCTAACACCAAACCTACGCACATTCTACCAGAACATAGGAAGGGCCAGAAAATTCCCAAACTGATTCTAAGAAGCCAGCATAACCCTGATACTCAAACCCCAACAAAGAAAGAACTAGACTGATATCCCTAATGAACATAGAGGTAAAAATACGAAACAAAAATTTGCCCAATAAAATCCAACAACATATCAAAAATAATAAGAAATACATCATGGCTATGTGGGATTCATACCAGGGAGGTAGAGACAGTTCAACATTTGAAAAACAATTCATGTAATTGAACACATTCACAAGAAAATGGTTTTGAAAATGACGATTGCAACAAATGTACAAATGTGCTTGACACAATGGATGGATGGATGGATTGTGATAAGAACTGTATAAAATAATTTAAAAAACAAAACAAGAAAAATGATAAGAACCATATGATCATATCAATCAATGCAGAAAAATCATTTGACATTATCCAACACCCATTCCCAATAAAAACTCGCAAGAATATAGCATTAGAAGGGGAGATTCTCAACACAGCAAAGGCCATGTATGAAAAATCAATAAGCAATTGTTACACTCAACGGAGAAAAGCTGAAAACATTTCCATTTAATAAGGGAATCCAACAAGGATGTCCCTAATCCCAATTTCTGTTGAACATTGTGCTGGAAGTCCTGGCCAGTACCATAGGCAATGGCAAGAAACCAAGGAAGTTCAACTGGGCAAAAAAGAAGTGAAACTTTCACTGTTTGCAGATGATATGATTTTATATGTTGAGATCCTAAGGTATCCATAATAGGATTGCTTGAAACAATAGAGGAGTTCAGTAGAGCAGTAGGATACAATATTAACAAGCAGAAATCAATTAGATTCCTTTATACCAGTGATGAGATACTGAAAAAGACATCAGAAAAACAATAGTACTCACAATAGCCACACAAAAAACAAAATACCTGGGAATAAACCTACCCCCACCCCCGCCAAAAAAGAAAAAAAAAGAGAGAGAGAGAGACCTGTACAAAGAAAGCTACAGCCCATTTTTATAGGAAACCAAAAGGGACCTAAACAAATGGAAGAATATCCCATGTTCATGTATCATAAGACTCAATATTGTGAAAATGTCAATACTACCTGAAGCACTTGTGTTAGTCTGGGTACTTTAGAGAAACAAATCCACAGAAAGTCATGTAAAAGAGAGAGTTTTATAAAAAGGTTAATTGCACATCAAGAAAA
>NW_022103955.1:3758720-3760084 GCF_000313985.2 Echinops telfairi
AGGAAAGCCGAATCAATGAACATGTAAGCATCTCAGTGCTGGCAGGGGTCTTCACACGGCTACCACAGCACCTAGGGCTGCATCAGGGTACGTCCATGCGGCTTCTCCTCAGGGATGTCTTGCAGAAAGTGAGCCTTGCCAGCTGAAGCAGGGAACTGCTAATGCAGCTGCACCTGGTCCAACCATCACAAAACGAGATCCAAGAACTCCATTGATAACTTGACCTCCCTCCATAAGCCCCCACTCTGACTGGTGGATCTTCAAAACACTTTGATTCCCCTGGAATTAGTATCAGCTCTGAGCCAGTGTTCAGTAATCCCTGAAAAGTTTGATTATTTCCTTTTCCCCAGTGAACAGTCACTCTTGTGAAAGGGCGCAGGTCCCTTGGGGGAAGGCTAGAAGAAAGACTAACAGTATAGACCTTCGGTGATGTAGCAGGGTTCTCCTTCAAAGGGACCTGGTGTTCCCCTCATTCAACGGGTCGTGGGTTTGTAAACTGGCTCAGGTCTGGCAATTGATTGAGTGATCATGACTGTCTATTCTGCTGTTCACCTGATCTAGCATTCTTCTGCCTGTATAGATCACGTAAATATTTAGTGGGTTTCCCATGTATTTCACTCCTAGTGACACAGTGGCTAAGTAGCCAATGCCATGATTCCACACGAGACAGGTTGCTTTGATGACTCCGGAAACCTCGCTGTCTATTATAACCATGTCCACCCTGTCTCTGTTGATTCTGTGCTGACCCCTGCCTTCTACCATCACGGGGACCAATCAGCCCCATTGTGGGCAAATGTCGGAGTTCGCTTAGGGAAGTTCCCACTGTTAAAGCGTGCGGCAGAGCAACTGCGGGAGCAGAGCAGAGAGCCCTCGATGGAGTACAAAGGACAGACTCTGGGGCCAGAGCATGGTACCCCATTGGTCCTGACTGAAGGACACATCTAGAGATCAAAAATCAGACCTTGATCTATTTACAGGTTTTTCTTTCTGTTCAAAAATTTTTTCTTTTAATTAATTTATTCTTCTATGGGTAATTGGTTTCCTTTTTTGTTGCCATCGCTGTGTTCTCACTGATCACCTATCTTGCTATGGCTTGGTTTTTGATGCATATTATTATCTCTACAGATCTATCTAGATAAGATAGACTGGATGAACAGCCTGGAGGAGAAAACAATGGGACCAGCGGTTCCGAGGGGACATGGGAGCAGGAGAGATGGGGATAAGGAGGCGGTGCTGACCAACCCAGGGACAGAGAAGCAACAAGTGATCCAAAATTAGTGGCAAGGAGGGTGTGAGAGGCCTGGTAGGGTTTCAGCAAGGGCAATGTAACCGAGAGAAATCACTGAAACCCAAATGAAGGCTGA